>NC_060911.1:7606211-7961211 GCF_014805685.1 Silurus meridionalis | reverse complement strand
CAATAATACAGTAAAAAGTATAAATTAAAAACATTAAAAAAGTAACAAAAAAAAATTTCTTAATGAGATCATTAAGAGTCTCTCGGGATAAACACTTCCAACAGGAAGTGGCTATATCTCGCTATCTTTGTCTCTCTATTTTCTCTATCTAATTGTCTCTGTGTCTCTTTTAGTAAAGGTCTCTGTCTCACTGTATATGTCTCTCTCTTGCTGTCTCTCTATTTGTTTCTCACTCTTTCTAAAGCTGTGTCTGTGTCTCTTTGTCTTTGTCTCTGTCTTTCCTGCTTATTTACATGTCTAACAAAGTTTTAAGTTTTGAAGTAATGCCATTAGTGATCTATGATGAAAGACCTCCCTGGTTCGATTCTTACCTCTAGTTTCATATTGAACATTATAAGAAGTTTTTAAAAACAGAACAATGAAAGATCATTAAAAGTGGTTGCTGGTAAATCATGGTATATCAGTGGTGCAGGTGTTGGAGATGTGGTTCTTGTACCTGAGTCACTTCTCATAGACTTCAAGTTACTGAGAGAATGTACAGGAAGGAGAAGTTTTGACCCTCTACCATCATGATCTAAGAGAAAACACTGGTCTCCTAACTATAGAAAAGCCAAGAGTCCAATAAGCATAGGCTTGTTTGCCTCTCCTGTGTTGGTGTAATGGTTAGTGAAGCGATCGCTGCTATCTGACTCACCCGGTTCGATTCCTACCCCTTAGCTTTCCTTTAAATTGTTTAAAATGTTTTTAAAAAGAACCAAAAAAGGTCCTAAAAATCAGGATCTTGCAGGAGATCCTGTGGCTCAATTGGAAGAGCTTTGCCTCTGGATTGAGAGGTTGCCAGTTCAAACCCTGGCCAGGGCTCAAAGTTAAGAGTGTGGAAGGTTCCGGTGGCTGTAGTAAGGAAGGTGTCAGAAATGGTTGCGTGGAAGGTTGGATGTGGACGGTTTCGGAGGGCGTATCCTGAAGCAGGGGGGCAATATCCGGGCATCTGCCCCCCCAGCGTCTGAGTAGCTGGGGACCAGGGGTTATGAAGCAAAAATGTCCAAAAATGTATCGACTTAGTTTTGCATATAGGGAAAAATTCTGGCAAAAACCTATCACCCTCACTTTTTCTGAGGCGGTGAAGAAGCAGGTCTACACAACCTTTGTTTACAGTCAACTAACCGATTGCTCACCAGACACTACTTTCCACACAGCTTACCCAGTGTGGGGACAAGCCAGATTCAAACCAGCAACCTCTGAGCTCAGAGGCAAGGCTTTTACCACAAAGCCATCAAGTCCCACAACAAACCTTCTTTTTTTTGGGGGGTTTATCCTTCGTTTCATGCTTCAAAGCAAGAAATTCAGACCAGACAGAAAGAAGGATTCGAACCCTGAACCCCACCAACAGCAAAATACCTGTCTTAACCCACTGAAGCAATGGGAGGGACCGGCTGCGGAGATTGTTTAGAGCAGGTCTATCTTTTCTTTCAAACCATCAACACAAGAATATAATGCTAAAGCCAGACGTTGGAAGCAAAAACATATCATGACTTGCAGGGACAAAGCAGGATTCGAACCCTGATTCACACCATTAGCGAGTTACCAGCATTAACCCACTGAACCATCAGGAAGGACAAGCTGGAAAGTTTGTTTAGAGCAGGTCTATCTTTCTTTTTAACCCATCAACACAAGAATTTAACGCTTAAGAAAAATGTAAGAAGCAAATACAGATGTAAGCAGCACAAGTTGAACCTACATTGTAACTAGCAAGAAGAAAGCAGGATTCGAACCATGATTCCCACCACCAGCAAGATACTAACGTTAACCCATTGAACCATCGGTGAGGACAGGCTAGGAAGCTTGTTTAGAGCAGGTCTACCTTTCTTTTTAACCCATTAAAAACAAATATATATCGCTAAAGAAAGATGTAGGAAGTGAATCCTGATCGTGACTGGCAGGCAGAAACCAGGATTCGAACCCTGAACCCCACCAAAAGCAAGACACCTGATTTAACCAACTGAACCATCAGGGAAGACAGACCAAGATGTTTGTTTAGAGCAGGTCTATCTACCTTTAAACCATCAACACACGAATATAAAGCTAAAGAAAGATTTAGGAAGCAGGAACATAACCTACATCACAACTAGCAGGATTCAAACCCTGATCCTCAATATCAAGTCAAGTCAAGAGGCTTTTATTGTCATTTCTACTATACACAGTGGTACACAGTACACAGTAAAAACGAGACAGCGTTCCTCCAGAACCCTGGAGCTACACTAAACAACAACAAGCTACATAAAGTGCATCAAGTGCAACCTAATGAGAACAGTGCAGACAAAAAACAATACAGACAGACAGTGCAGACAGAAAACACAAGACAACACAAGACAAGACACAAAACCTGAGATAGCGCCAACTAGTAAACCTACTGTATACTCTGAATATACAGTACTGTATGAGGAGAAGTGGAAAAACTATACCCGGGACTGAATATAAACAGACAGAATGTAGTGCAAAAAACAGCAGCAGTCAAGAGTTGCAAAAAACAGCATGTAAACAGTGTAGTACGGTAGAGTACAAATAAATGATGGTGGAATGGTCTGAGATGAGTAATGAGTGTGTGTCGAGTGTTAAGTCTAGGACTTCAGTGAGGCGCCAGCCTTAACCCACTGAACCATGGAAGAGATCAGACTGGGAAGCATGTTTAGATGAGGGACAAGCCTTAAAACACTGCGCGACCACTGCTGAAAAGCATGCTGAAAAGCACCTTATCACCAGCGTGAACTATATTAAGGACCATGTTCAGGCACGAGCCTTAACCCACTGAGCTACCACAGAAGTGTTTTTTTTTTTTTGTTTTTTTTTTTTGGTGGAGTTATCTTTCATTAAAGACCAGGAAATCAAGAAATTAATCCAACACAGAATTTACATGTTTTCAGAGGGGACAAGGTCCAGAAGTTTTATTTACCAACACAGCAACCAGCTCGACCAGGAATCAAACTCTCAAACTCATCCTCATGGGGACCCTGTAATTAACCCACTAGGCTATCACATTCATCCATCCTTCCATCCATCCATCCATCCATCCATCCATCTATCTATCTATCTATCTATCTATCTATCTATCTATCTATCTATCTATCTATCTATCTATCTATCTATCTATCTATCTATGATGTGAGGTTCAGTTAACAGCTAAAACATGTAGAAGTAATAACGACTTTTTACTTAAGTACATGTCAGAGCCAAAACTTCTTTACTTTCACTTAAGTAAAAAAGTTTAATCAGTACTTCAACTTTTACCCGAATATTTTAAAACATGAGTATCTGTACTTCTACTTAAGTAAAGGATGTGTGTACTTTTGTCACCTCTCCAAAACAATGTGCAAATCTTGTGATGTGACATTTAAAACTGTATTCAAAACAAATATCTACCTGTGTACTACATGACAACTACAGAGTTAACAGAACTGTGGAAGTAATATTCGGTTTACTGTAGATTTTTCTACAAATGTTGGAACAACTGAATGTAAACGAATGTTGAAGAAAAGTTGATTTATATATATTTTTATGTGCTAATCCATATTTGTACTATATAAAACAAATCAAATGTTTAAGCCTTTTATTTATTTATTTATAAAAAATAAAAAAGAATAAATCATGCCAGTATCATGATTTTGCAACAGACAAAATCCAAATGAAAACGAGTGAAAGAAGGGCATTATGGCTACCAAAAATCACAGAATCACAAAAGTGCAATAAGAATTTGAACACGCTGCTATTTTGCAAGTTCTCCCACTTAGAAATCATGGAGGGGTCTGAAATTGTCATCGTAGGTGCATGTCCACTGTGAGAGACATAATCTAAAAAAAAAATCCAGAAATCACAATGTATGATTTTTTAACTATTTATTTGTATGATACAGCTGCAAATAAGTATTTGAACACCTGAGAAAGTCAATGTTAATATTTGGTACAGTAGCCTTTGTTTGCAATTACAGAGGTCAAACGTTTCCTGTAGTTTTTCACCAGGTTTGCACACACTGCAGGAGGGATTTTGGCTCACTCCTCCACACAGATCTTTTCTAGATCAGTCAGGTTTCTGGCCTGTCGCTGAGAAACACGGAGTTTGAGCTCCCTCAAAGATTCTCTATTGGGTTTAGGTCTGAGACTGGCTAGGCCACGCCAGAACCTTGATATGCTTCTTACAGAGCCACTCCTTGGTTATCCTGGCTGTGTGCTTGGTCATTGTCATGTTGGAAGACCCAGCCTCGACCCATCTTCAATGCTCTAACTGAGGGAAGGAGGTTGTTCCCAAATCTGCAATACATGGCCCCGGTCATCCTCTCCTTAATACAGTGCAGTCGCCCTGTCCCATGTGCAGAAAAACACCCCCAAAGCATGATGCTACCACCCCCATGCTTCACAGTAGGGATGGTGTTCTTGGGATGATACTCATCATTCTTCTTCCTCCAAACACGTTTAGTGGAATTATGACCCAAAAGTTCAATTTTGGTCTCATCTGACCACATCACTTTCTCCCATGACTCCTCTGGATCATCCAAATGGTCATTGGCAAACTTAAGACGTGCCTGGACATGTGCTGGTTTAAGCAGGGGAACCTTCCGTGCCATGCATGATTTCAAACCATGACGTCTTAGTGTATTACCAACAGTAACCTACGAAACGGTGGTCCCAGCTCTTTTCAGGTCATTGACCAGCTTCTCCCGTGTAATTCTGGGCTGATTTCTCACCTTCCTCAGGATCATTGAGACCCCACGAGGTGAGATCTTGCATGGAGCCCTAGTCCGAGGGAGATTGACAGGCATGTTTAGCTTCTTCCATTTTCTAATGATTGCTCCAACAGTGGACCTTTTTTCACCAAGCTGCTTGGAAATCTCCCCGTAGCCCTTTCCAGCCTTGTGGAGGTGTACAATTTTGTCTCTAGTGTCTTTGGACAGCTCTTTGGTCTTGGCCATGTTAGTAGTTGGATTCTTACTGATTGTATGGGGTGGACAGGTGTCTTTATGCAGCTAACGACCTCAAACAGGTGCATCTAATTTAGGATAATAAATGTAGTGGAGGTGGACATTTTAAAGGCAGACTAACAGGTTTTTGAGGGTCAGAATTCTACCTGATAGACAGGTGTTCAAATACTTATTTGCAGCTGTATAATACAAATAAATAGTTTAAAAAATCATACATTGTGATTTCTGGATTTTTTTTTTTAGATTATGTCTCTCACAGTGGACATGCACCTACGATGACAATTTCAGACCCCTCCATGATTTCTAAATGGGAGAACTTGCAAAATAGCAGGGTGTTCAAATACTTGTTTTCCTCACTGTATATGAAGAATGTCAGCTTATTGTGGGGAATTGCATTCTGGTAATATAGCGACATTACATGCTCAATAAACAAACAAAAGAAACGTGCACCAAATTGTGTGTATGACGTCGTTTGCCAGGTAAATCACATGACATCCCGTGTTCATTAACCAATTAACAAATGTGTACTTATGTTAACTTTTTAACCCAGCCATTAGGGGGGCACAAGCCAGTGCACTCTTAGTGCCGGTCCCAAGCCCGGGTAAATGGGGAGGGTTGCGTTAGGAAGGGCATCCAGCGTAAAACATGTGCCAAATCAAATATGCGGATCACAAAGGAGAATTTCATACCGGATCGGTCGAGGCCCGGGTTAACAACGACTGCCACAGGCATCGTTAGCCGACAGGGTACCGGTGGAAATTGGGCTACTGTTGGCCGAAGGAGGAGAAGGAGGAGAGGAGGAAGACGTCTACAGAGACGGCAGGAAAAGGAGCAGTGTAGGAGAGTAGAGGTTCGGGTTGGTACTTCAAATGTTGGTACTATGACGGGTAAAGGGAGAGATAGCTGATATGATGGAGAGGAGAAAGGTAGATATGCTGTGTGTTCAGGAGACCAAGTGGAAAGGGAGTAAGGCAAGGAACATTGGAGGTGGATTTAAACTGTTTTATCATGGTGTGGATGGGAAGAGAAATGGTGTAGTGGTGATTCTGAAGGAAGAGTACAGTAAGAGTGTAGTGGAGGTGAA
Source organism: Silurus meridionalis (assembly GCF_014805685.1). NCBI lineage: Eukaryota > Metazoa > Chordata > Actinopteri > Siluriformes > Siluridae > Silurus > Silurus meridionalis. Next base: position 7,955,158 of record NC_060911.1, on the reverse strand, counting down.
GAGAGTTTCTGATAGGGTGATGATCGTGAAGGTGGAAGTTGAAGGATGATGATAAATGTCATCAGTGCCTATGCTCCACAAGTTGGCTGTGAGATGGAGGAAAAGGAAAGATTCTGGAGTGAATTAGATGAGTGGTAGATGGTGTACCTAGGAAAGAACGATTGGTGATTGGGGCAGACTTTAATGGGCATGTAGGTGAAGGGAACAGAGGTGATGAGGAGGTGATGGGTAGGTATGGTTTTAAGGAGAGGAATGTGGAAGGGCAGATGGTGGTAGATTTTGCTAAAAGGATGGAAATGGCAGTGGTGAACACGTATTTTAAGAAGAAGGAGGTTCATAGGGTGATGTATAGGAGTGGAGGAAGGTGCACACAGGTGGACTATGTGCTATGCAGGAGATGCAACCTGAAGGAGATTGGAGACTGTAAGGTGTTGGCGGGGACAGTGTAGCTAGACAGCATCGGATGGTGGTCTGTAGGATGGTTTTGGAGGCGAAGAAGAAGAGGAAGAATGTAAGGATTGAAAGAAGAATAAGATGGTGGAAACTGAAGGAAGAAGAGTGTAGTGTGAGGTTCAGGGAAGAGGTCAGACAGGGGCTCGGTGGTGGTGAAGAGGTGCGGATGATTGGGGAACTACTGCAGGAGTGATGAGGAGGCAGCTAGAAAAGTACTTGGTGTGACATCTGGAAATAGAAAGCAAGACAAGGAGACGTGGTGGTGGAATGAGGAAGTGCAGGAGAGCATTAGGGGAAAGAGGTTGGCAAAACAGAAGTGGGATCGACAGAGTGATGAGAAAAGTAGGCAGGAGTACAAGGAGATGCGGCAGCAGGTAAAAGGGATGTGGCGAAAGCCAAGGAAAAGGCATATGAGGAGCTGTATAAGAGGTTGGACACTAAGGAAGGAGAAAAGGAGTTATACCGATTGGCCAGGCAGAGGGACCGAGCTGGGAAGGATGTACTGCAAGTTAGAGCAATAAAGGATGGAGAGGAAATGTGTTGACTAGTGAGGAGAGTGTGTTGAGAAGGTGGAGGGTGTATTTTGAGCAGCTGATGAATGAGGAAAATCACAGAGAGAAGGTTGGAGGATGTGGAGTTGGTGAAGCAGGATGTAGATAGGATTAGTAAGGAGGAAGTGAGAGCAGCGATTAAGAGGATGAAGAATGGAAAGTCGGTTGGACCAGATGACATACCGGTAGAGGCGTGAGATGTTTAGGAGAGATGGCAGTGGAGTTTTTAACCAGATTGTTTAACAGGATTCTGGAAGGGAGAGGATGCCTGAGGAATGGAGAAGGAGTGTGCTGGTACCGATCTTTAAGCATAAGGAGATGTGCAGACCTGCAGTAACTACAGGGGAATTAAGTTGATCAGTCACACCATGAAGTTATGGGAAAGAGTAGTGGAAGCCAGGCTGAGAGAAGAGGTGACCATCTGTGAGCAACAGTATGGTTTCATGCCGAGGAAGAGCACCACAGATGCCTTATTTGCTTTGAGGATGTTGATGGAGAAGTATAGAGAAGGACAGAAGGAATTGCATTGTGTATTTGTGGATTTAGAGAAAGTGTACGACAGAGTGCCAAGAGAGGAGTTGTGGTATTGTATGAGGAAGTCAGGTGTGTCAGAGAAGTATGTAAGGGTGGTGCAGGACATGTATGAGGACAGTGTGACGGCAGTGAAGTGTGCAGTAGGTACGACAGACTGGTTCAGAGTGAAGGTTGGACTGCATCAAGGATCGGCCCTGAGCCCTTTCCTGTTTGCAGTGGTGATGGACAGGTTGACGGACGAGGTCAGACAGGAGTCTCCTTGGACTATGATGTTTGCAGATGATATTGTGATTTGTGGTGAGAGTAGAAAGCAGGTTGAGAAGAGCCTGGAGAGGTGGAGATATGCGCTGGAGAGAAGGGGAATGAAAGTCAGTAGGAGTAAGACAGAGTACATGTGTGTGAATGAGAGGGAGGGCAGTGGAGTGATGCGGTTGCAGGGAGAAGAGGTGGAGAAGGTGGAGGAGTTCAGGTACCTGGGGTCAACAGTGCAAAGTAATGGAGAGTGTGTTAGAGAAGTAAAGAAAAGAGTGCAGGCAGGGTGGAGTGGGTGGAGAAGAGTGACAGGAGTGATTTGTGATAGTAGGGTATCTGCAAGAATGAAAGGGAAAGTTTATAGGACTGTGGTGAGACCTGCGATGTTGTATGGATTAGAGACAGTGGCATTGAGTAAAAGGCAGGAGGCAGAGCTGGAGGTAGCAGAGCTGAAGATGTTAAGGTTTTCGTTGGGAGTGACGAGGATGGACAAGATTAGAAATGAGTTTATTAGAGGGACAGCACATGTAGGATGTTTTGGTGACAAGGTGAGGGAGGCGAGATTGAGATGGTTTGGACATGTGCAGAGAAGGGACATGAATTATATTGGTAGAAGAATGCTGAAGATGGAGCCACCAGGTAGGAGGAAAAGAGGAGATCTCTACAATTGTTGAAACAATGACATATAGCAAAATATTTCACAAAAAGTGAAGCATCTCTCTCTCTCATACATACATCTCTCACACCAAACAGAAATTTTTGCTATGTTTCCACACGGACAGTTATAATTGCCGGATGTGTGCATCATGGTGGATTTTTTGGTGTTTGATTTGGCGCATGAGTAAAACAAATATTTAGTGATTTATTTTTCAATAGAGTTTCTTTTATTCTTTTTATATCCGATTAAATAAATGACGCCGTGAATACGTGTTGCGTTGAATGTTTCGTCTATTATATATTTATTTATTTATTTATATTTTTAATAAAAATGGTCAAACGGAAATCGAAGGGTAAAGCACAGCACAGCACTGCAGCAGCACTAAACATGCTGTAGGCTGGTGTTAAGTCTGCCTTGGCATTTAAGAGCATAGTGAAACAGTACAATGGCTACAATAACAGATAACCCTGAGATCAATGCCTCTAATCAGTACAACAGTGAATTAGGTTCTTACAAGCTTAAAAAACACGATACATCTCGAAGTATAATGTAATGCCATAGAAACAAATGACGAACCTATGAAAGCTTGGATACCAGACCTTCACTAATTCTGAAAGAAACTGCCTTGGATAAACTTGTTTTGTTGCAATATGTCATTTTAAAACCTACTATTATTAAGAAACAGAGAGGGGATCTGCAGGGAGGAACCAAAAAATATAGAGAGGGTCTGCAATGACAAAGAGAAGAGTTTAGAGAAAGAAAAGGATGAACAAATGTCCACAGAGAAGCAAGAAGAAGCAAAGAAAATTTGCAGTAAGTAAGCATGAAGAAACAGAGCAGAGAGTTCACAGAAACGAAGGAAGAAGAGAAAGCCCTGGAGGCAGCAGTCGTGCCAAACCAATTATTCAGTCAGTTGTAGTTCACGAGGTACATTATGCAGGTCACGTAAATTTCAGCTGGTCAAGTTAATATGAATCTCTGTTAGGAACATTATTTTTAGTTGATGAATTAGTGTGATCTCGACATTCAGGTGAAATAATTTTTTAAAGCCGACATTTAAAGCAGATTATATATATTTTTTTAAAAGCACTAATATATATATATATATATATATATATATACTTTTCTATTCGGCTGGGAAAACTACACACTGTAATTGTAGTGCATGGCAACTTGTTATTTTTCTTTTAGAGATATTTTTAAGTACAGGGCCGACACTTGTGTAGCACCAAAGCTGTTTCCTAGAACACTAGAACACTTCAGAGAGACAAACAAGTCTTCATGAATGAATAGTACTCAATTTACCCATAGCTATAGTATTCAAAAAGGTGAGGACCCTAGTTTCTGTTTTGCCTGTAGGCATTTTAGTTAACTCAGAAAAGAATCTGTTTCTATCTAAATAAGGAAAACAAAAATTCAAAGACAAGAAAAAGAAAAAAAAAAGCCAGAATATGTCAGAATGTTATAAAATGGGAATGTGGTCAGAGATTTTAAAATAAGCTGAAAACACAAACGTTTCCTTGTAACCCCCAATCAAACACGTCGGCTTCTGCTTGATAACTGCTTAAATTCTTATAATACTAACCTGGAAGAATCCTTTCCCACCCACCTACTTTCATTGGATGCACAACCCTATGCAGCTTAACAAATAGAAAAGATCAGATGTACAGTACTTCGTTATACAGAAGAATTTCACACTACTTGGCAACCCTTCTTGTCACATTTTTAAAAAAGAAAAAAAATATATACAGTACATATTAAAGGAAGAGGTAAAAGAAAATGCCTGTCTCTATATATTGATATTTAGGGTATTTGGCAGACACCCTTATCCAGAGCGACTTACAACTGAGCAGTAGAGGGTTAAGGGCCTTGCTCAAGGGCCCAGCAGAGGCAGCTCAGTGTTGGTGGGATTTGAACCTGTGACCTTTCAATCCAAAGTCCAATGCCTCTACCACTGAGCCACCACCTCCCTGGTCCCTGGACCTTAATGGTCCCTTTCTCTTACCCCAGATATAATAAATGAAAAACACTGAGAAAAGATATATACATATTTTTTTGGAAGTGTTGCAACAATGTTGCAAGTCATTTCTTTTTTTAAATGTTTTATTTATTTATTTATTTTTGTATTTTGTTCTTGGTGCTAGTATTCATTGTATTTTGTGTTTAATTTTGATCTCTGTTTAATAGATTGAAATAAATCCTATTTTCCTCTTTGCATCTCTCTGATTGAACATCAATAAAAAGAGTTCAACTGAATTGAGCTGAAAACGCCATTAAACCCAAGTTGAACAAAAATCTTGCCCGTTACCATTCAGTGTCCATCTCATGATCTTTCCAGGCTATAAAATCTAGCCGAACCCTCCATGTCTTTGATGAACTCTGGAAATCAGGTTTCGAATTTGCAGAACAGTGCCACAGGCAACTCCTAGAAGACCACATGAGTCGCGCTCCAGATTAGATGTGCACGATGTTCCACAGCATTACAGTAGGCATCTAATGATACATTTCAAGACAACTTCTAAACAGCCATGTATTTTTTTTATCCTGTCCTTGGCTTGTTACTTAATAAACATATAAATTCAAATAAAAATTTAATTCCAATAAGGTGACGTCATGAAGGGTTTCTAAGCTTTGAATCCTTACAAAACAAACAGAAAACTCCTTTCTTTTAGCGATGTATGACCTTCAACATGAGCTATAATAAGTTCAACGTTTCCTAGGACTTCTAATAAAAAATTGCAATGGCAATACAGCCTCATGTGCATGTAGCTTCTCCTGCCACAAACTTAAAGAAACTACAATCTCAAGGCATTTTACTTTTATGACACAATGCCTCAGCACTCAAACTGATCGACTTTGTATTTGTACCAAAACTTTTCACATTTTTGTAATAAAAAAAGGTTATTTTTAAATGTTTTTTTCATATGCAGTGGTGGACAGTAATGAAGGAAATGTATTGCATTACTGTACTTAAGTAGCTTTTTCGCGCATCTTTACTGACGGATTTCTATGTGGGGAGACTTTAACTTCACTTCATTTCAAAGTCAAATATTGTAGTTTTTACTCATCTACATTTCGTGAAATCAGTCGCTCCTTTTTATAATTGAGTGGATATAAAGGTAACTGATGAAGCACGCAGCAAGCCACCAATCAGGGTAGAGCGAGTTCTGTGTAGAACTTGTTTTCTGTGTAGAACTTGTTTTGATTGCCGCTAGGTGGCATCTACACTAACATACAGTTCATTTTGAGAGTGAAAAAATAATGGAAGAAACTCCAGACTCTCCTAAAACTTGCCACAACACCTGTGGCCTTATTTGTGCGATTTAAAAAAAAAAAAAGTAGTTTATTATGAAGGTTTCGGGCTCATTATAAATTATAATTGATATCAATCAGTGTTTGACTCATTAATATCATTTTATTAATAGATTGGTGTGCTGAGAGTATTTTCACATAAACTGAGTTGAATAGGCAAAGAGTCTTGTGACAAAAATGATAGGAACATTATAGACATAATAAATCATATACAAGACAAGTACATTTGAAGGCAATTATTTTTATTCTTTTACTGGAGTAATATTTTACTGAGTGTATCTCTACTTTGCTTGAGTACAACATGGTTTGTGTACTTTGTCCACCACTGCTTATATGTAAATAAAGTACTTTTATACTACATGCTGAACATGAGATATTTTATCACACTGATACAGCAAGTAAATCACTGGTTCCCCCTCACCACCCAGCAATGCCCTTGCGGTCCAAAACCTAATGAAGTATGAAAAAAAAAATCATATGGTCGTACAATGGAGTCACATTTTCTTTGAGGTATAAAACTAATTTACAAACCAGACAGGTTTACAGGCCAGTGGAGCTGTGCAAAGTCACTTTAGAAGGTCTCTTTATGTTAGACCTGCTCTAGAGCCCATTTTCTTCAGAGAAAAAAACGTTCATCAAAGTTACTTGTACAAAGTAGAAGCAAAGAATGTGCATACGGTAACTCATCTACTCAAACTTCGGTCGCTTTTTATTACACAGAAAATAGGGGTTGCATGGCGTTTTTGTTCAGAAGTTTTTATACTTTTATAAACACACAGTAATCCCCCGCTTTACCGCAATTCGAATCTAACTTATGTGTTTAGCTGATTTTCCAGGTTTCTCGTGGGGAGCACTTATAGGGAATTGTTTTTATGTTGAAATAATGACATTTCTTAATAAAAATTAAATAAATTATTAATTACAAAATGAAGTTAAATGTTAATACAGTACTGTATACATAAAATAGCATTTTTGTGGTAAAAAAAATATATTTTTTTTATTAATATATATATATATATATATATATATATATATATATATATATATATATATATATATATATATATATATTTTTATTGGATTGAAGTTTTAGTATTAGTGCAAGCATATTACATATGCCCATGTATTATTGGATTCATAATACAAAAGAGGATGCAATTAAACTGTAATAAGCACAGTCAAGCTAATTAGACATTATATAGAACTCATTGTTTATGTTTTCATAACTATCTGCTTTTGAATTATTTGGGGGTTATTGCACTTATATCACTGACAATTATACATTGTTCTGCAGGTAGCTACTATATTAAGGGCAGGCTGAAGAGGGAAAAAGACATCCGTAATACTGACAGGTTTTTGGCTGAATATTTTACCAGTAGCACCACAATGAAATGGGATGTATATAATTACAAAATAAACAGCCTATTAGTAATACTGAACTTTAAATATGTATTACTCTAATTGATGATGCATATAATACCAATAAACTGGCAGAAATTATTGTGAACTTTTGCAGTCTTTGTACTAGCTACAAACAGACCACATTAAAATGACATTATTTTAGATCACATTTTAAAGAAATTTTCTTTTTTTAGAGTTTCAAGCACATAATATTGTAATTGTAAAGATTTTTATTATTATCATTATTCTACCCTAAAACTGATCAAGCTGTCAGACTTGAAACTTGGCCAGATGGTAGAACTCAATTTGGGGAGAGGTTGACAAAATATCAAACCAATTAGCCAAAAGGGGGCGCTACAGTCCAGAAAAAAAATATTTTACAGATTTTTAGCCATTGCTCATTCACTATTTGTCGCCGACTCAAGTTTTTTTAATTGAGTTATGTCCAAACTTTTGCAAACTTAGGTTTTTAGCTGGATTGAAGCCAAACTGGTGCAGAAATGGGCAGTGAAAATCAATAATTATTAAAAAAAGTTTAACTTCAGACTCATCGTTGCAAAGATTCATCCAAAAGTTCTAAATAGGCGGGGCCACTTTTACTAAAATGGCTATAACCAATGAACGGAATTAGATATCTTCACCAAACTTGGTACAAGTGTTTATGAGTTCAATCTTTGGTAAAAAAAAAAAATTACAAATAAAAATAAATAAATAAATAAATGCATAGCTTTGCCACTTGGTGGCGCTAAACAGGGGATAAAAAGAAAAACGGCAATAAATATGCAACCGTTCGTTCGATTGACCCGTAACTGTCTATACCCAATGTGCAACAAGGATCTATCAGGACATTTCGATCTCAATAAACATGGTCGCCATCGGCCAATAAATTTCGAGCACCTTTTATACAAGTTTAACAAAGACTGATCGGAATGAAACTTGGTGGGCATGCTCCTAATCTTTTTTTTTCTTATGAGCGTCAGTGCCTTAGGTGCTTGAACCCAAGTAATCGCTGCTTGCAGCTATAATTTTAACTTTTATTTGTCTGTTTATCTTACTTATGTGCATCTGGTAAATCGTTTTTTCTACTACCTCTAGCTCCCTTATTGCACAATGGTTTCCAGTGGCTGGGATTTACGCTCAGATTTAAATGATGAACTTGCAAAAGCGCAAGTATATCCAAGATTCTATTTAACGATTGAAGACAATTTCATCAGCATAACAAAAAAACAAAAAACAAAAAAAAAAATACCCACCTGTGTCAACACATTATGGCTTGGATATAGGCTAAAAAAGAAAACAAAAGCAATAAGAGTTTAATCTGTTTTTCTGGCAACCTTCTGAAAACCTTTGTAGTTTAATATAGCTGGCTGTAAAGATACCTCATATTCTCCATACGGGATCCAATAATGCTGTCTATTATTCTCAAAGTGCCTGCACATTTCAAATGATTATCCTTTATTGTGATTCACGGTCTGCTTTGGTGCTATTGAGTACACTTGCGTTACAGTTACATTGTCTAATAAATGGTGGTCCTAAAGCTGTACTAGTATTCTTTTGGCATGGATAATGATAGATAGCTATATTCTGTTCGCTAGCTTGGCTTATCCAAATGAGATCAGCAGAGCTCATTCATCCACCTTACCACAAAGTAATGAAATGACTTGCTAGCTGTCCACAGTACACAGTGATGTTAGGGTGAGGTCATTTTTCCCCTCCCTTCTCGCTCTCTCTTTCTCACCTCATGTCCATTTAGCTAAATGATGGCAACATGTGCTGCTCTGTATTGTGGCTATATAACCTCACTAAATTGTGTACACTTAACATGAGATACCCACAGGACTTGAACTAAATGGCAAGAAAAATTAATTTGTTTTCCTGCACATTACTGAAATTACAAGTTGTCAAGTCAAGTCAAGTCAAGTCAAGTCAAGTCAAGTCAGGTTTATTTCTATAGCGCTTTTTACAACAGACATTGTCTTAAAGCCGCTTTACAGAAATCAACAGTCAAGGTGAATGGTGTGTATTTATCCTTGATGAGCAAGCCTGAGCAAGACTGTGGCAAGGAAAAACTCCCTTAGATGTTATGAGGAAGAAACCTTGAGAGGAACCAGACTCAAAAGGGAAACCCATCCTCATTTGGGTGACATCAAGAGTTTGATCATAGTTCAAGTTGTCCCATGAATAAATACACACATTATATATATTTCCATATCAAAAACAAAACAGCCCTACAGTAGTGAATACAAAATCCTAAGTATGGTTTGTTTTAACGTTGTTTTTTTCTCTTAAGACAGACTTCTGCACACTATTTTTCTGCACACTATTATTCTGCACAACACAAACATATCAAATAAGACCCAGATTGTCATTAGGTTTATTACTCCATATACTTATATTAGAATAAAAATCATTGATCATATATTAGTCATTTAATTATTATATATAAATAAAATAATATACAAATCAAAGGGGTCATAAAAAATTAATGACAAAGAATGCTTGTATATGATTTATTTGTATAGTGTAGTATTACAATTTTCCTTCGCTGGTACAATGTTCTTGTGAACAAAGTAAGCTACATAAAGACATACTGTCCTCCACTGACTGTTTCCCCAGGCCTCCTTCACCTAACATCTGTTCCTGACCTCACTAATGAAAACTTACTGATGGACTTCCCAGAAAGGTGGAGATAAGAACATTATGAAAGGGGGACTAAATCTGGAATACAATGTGTCTTTGATGCTCAGGTGTCCAAGAAACAGTTGGCCATACAGTCTATACTCAACGGTCTATCAACTATCCCATAACACTAAATTAAAATAATTACTGTTTTCAGGGGATTCTTTTATTGGAATAATGATGGAGTGAACAGTATTTTGTTAAATCGGGCCTCAAGCAAATGAACCGTGTGGTCTGCTGCTTTACAGGAAGAAAAAAAACTGAACAAATATATAATTTAATAAATGCAGAGTTGCAAGGCTAATTAGAGAAAACCTCATGGAAAACTAATGAATGCTATAAAAAAGGCTACCAACATCTTTGACATGTACATGTAGCGATTAATGCAAATACAGTGTCAAATGATCATGCGACTGTTAAAAGAGGTAACCAGGTGAAATAACATCCTCATAAACGTCTGTGGTGGCTTGACCTTTAATAAAGATTAAGGACTTTGCAGGACTGTGACAATATCCGGTAGGTTCTAGCTAATGTAAAAATGGTAGAGAAACCCAAACACACCTCATTATAAACAGTAAGTATTGAAATCCTTGACACTAAAATTTTTTTCTTTCAAGGCCCACTGATCAGCATTTGACAAGCAAAACATGTTAGTACATGAACCCATGACAATCTCTGAATTAAATCTAATCTTATTAGACAAACACTCCCATTAACCCTTACAACCCTGTTCCAATGTTCTCAGTTTCATAATTCAGGAATCTTTTATAGTTCAGAAATACGCTGGATATTATTAGAAACTGCTGGATTTGCATCTATATTGAGGAATTTCCCAGCAGGCCATCGTGCCTTCACGACAGGGAGAATAATCTATTCTTGCCATTTTAAAAGGACATCTCCACTGGACTCATATACATGGCAAATTGAACTAATCTAACCTTCCCTAGGAATCCCTTGAGGGAAGGAAAAGCTATGGCATGTATAAATTCATGCAGTGATTGCAGTGTCAAAAATGTAGTCATAATATCAGGGAGAAAAATAAAGCGCTCAAAAATAGGTCAGAGCTCTAATAGTTAAACTGTGGATTTTTTGATGGATTCCACACTTAATAATAATTCAAGTAATTCCAAAATTGCTTAATTACTTCAGCAAGCTTATTGCAAAGCACACATCATAGATTTTCAAATTATTACAACTCTTGGGTAATATCATTTCTGAGTAGTTCCTCATCACGTTTCTAAACGTAGGCTAAATACAAATACATACACATACACACACACACATATACACACAGTATCTCACAAAAGTGAGTAAATCCCTCACATTTTAGCAACTATCTTCTTAAGGGACAATACTATAGAAATAAAGCATGGATATTTACTGTCATCTGAAAATAACTCAACATATAGCCATTACTGTCAAAACAGCTGGCAGCAAAGTGAACGTGTCAAAACAAAGTGTCGATATTTTGTGTGAGCACTATTGTTATCCAATAGGATCCTCTTCCACTCCTCCATAATGACATCACATAGCTGCTGGACACATGGTGCTTTTCCACCGTCCGCTTGAGTTTGCTCAATAGGGCTCAGGAATGGAGACATACTTGGCCACTCCATTCCTTACACCTTCAGCTTCTTTGGCAAGGCAGTTGTCATCCTGCCAGTGTGTTTAAGGTCATTATCATGTAGGGAGGGCATTATGTTCTGCTTTACAATGTCACAGCACATGTTGGAATCCATTTTTAGCCTCAATGAACTGCAGATCTCCAGTACTAGCAGCACTCATGCAGCCCCAGACCACAATGCTACCACCACCATGCTTGACACCTTCTGAGCCAAACAAGTTTATCTTAGTCTCATCAGACCCCAGGACATGGTTCCAGTAATTCATGCTCCTGGACAGGTTGTCTTCAGCAAACTGTTTGTGAGCTTTCTTTTGAGCCAGCTTCAGAATTCAATTCAATTCAATTCATTTTTATTTGTATAGCGCTTTTAACAATGAACATTGTGTCTTAAAGCAGCTTTACACAGATCATGTGGTGATAAAAATAAATAAAATGTTCATTATAAGTGTAAGTTTGTCCCTGATGAGTGAGCCAGTGGCAGAGAAAAACTCCCCGAGATGGCAAAAGGAAAGGAGAGGCTTCCGTCTGGGATGACGGCATGCAAACCGACTTGTTGCAGCGTGAGGCGTGTGGTCTGAGCACTGACAAGAGGACCTTTCGCTTCTGCAACCTCTGAAGCAATGCTGCAGCATTCATGCGTCTGTTTATTAAAGCAGCTCCTGCACCTGACGCACTGCACAAGGACTTAATTGATCTACCCTTGCTAGGAACACCAGTTTTGGAAAACCTCTGTATGACCCTGGCCACTGTAGTGTAACTCAGTTTCAGGGTGTTACTGATCTTCATTGACTAAAATATATCAGGTTTTATTTCTTTAGTATCATCCCTTGAGAGGATATATTAAAATGGTTGCTGAGGGATATAATCACTTTTGTGAGATACTTTGTGTGTGTGGTGTGTACAGATAGATAAAGAGAGAGAGAGAGAGAGAGAGAGAGAGAGAGAGAGAGAGAGAGGAATTTGCCCTATTTTTTATATATTATTTATTATTATTACCATTATATTAATATGGGCAGAAGTCTGAGATTGCATTTGGGTGTACTTTCTGAGTGGCATAGATGGCATCCTCTCTATTCCCTGTCAATAGTCAATTATGGGCATCGGTCAGCCTTCAAACTCTTTAGTTAGCAGTAGATAAATGATTGAAGAGACCTGGCTCTGGCTTAAGGGTGGACATTGGATTTAGATGAGGACCACCTATTGCCTTTCTAATTGATTCTAATGTCTTTTCATATTGTTGCAACACCTTTTTGGGAGTTTAATTTGAAATACTGTTATTTAATATTATGTTAATATTGTATAAATGAATAAATCTTTGTGCTAAAACAACTGAAATAAAAAATAAATAACGTTAAGATACTGGAATTTGTTTATTTTCTATGAACTGTCAAATTGAAATGGTTTTCATTATAAAAAAATATAAAAATCGATATTGATTGATTGTGCAATATCCTGCTATAACCCCCATCCTGGGCTGATGCCTTGCTGTTCAGGTGGCGTACATGTCTTCAGGTGCAGAGACACTACAGCAGCCATGATGAACGGTGAGCAGAAAAGTACTACTGCTGTGCTGTAGAATTGGGACATACGTACACACTGTTCACATTCAGCCAAAGACCCTGGAAGTCTCATTATAACCCTGCTGGGCTGAATCCCCACACTACATAGTATCACTCAGCTTTTGGGACTGAGCTGGTTTAAATGTGGGGTGTTGACGAATGAGTCTGTTTGGCTCTTGTTTAATTTATAGGAAAAAAAAATGGCACTACAGCAGCTGCAGAAGCAATGCTTCTTGTATTTGACATCATCTCTCTCAAACTGTAACCAGCCTTTCCAACCAGTGCTCGCCAGAGAACTCTTTCGACCCAAGCACACGCATGCAGAGGACAGGACCTTGTTTCCATGGCAACTAGAAAAAAAAGGGAAGTGAGCAAGTGCACTGACGTAAGCGTGTATGTTTGCGTGCGTGCAGGAATACATCTGGGATCACGTTTCCGCATTGTACTTCACACTTTCTTTTTTATCTTTGATCTTCCTCCCTCTTTCCCAAAAGACACCACCTTTCTACCTCTGTCACACACTTTCCCTCTCGTCCACAGAGACTCTTCCATGTTACAGTATACTCTCTCCCCGACAAGGCTTTCTTTTACTTTCTATACCACACACTGCAGTATTTGATTTAACTCCTGCCACTCCGAGTGAGAGAGTAAGGCTTCGTATTTGACTTTTAAATAAGGGATGAATTTGTGTCATGCCTACTAGGATGTGTTCTTACATCCATCATGCAAGACATATCCTGGAGCCACTGGCACAAGAACACTGGCAGACCACTGGAGGCTTTGATAAATTATAAACACTGATCTGGGATCAGTCGTAAAACAATAAGAAGGAGAAAGTTAGAGAATGAGTGAAAATCAACATCCTACAATTTATATAAAGGCTTTCATTATTGTATTCAACTAATATTTTAAATATATTCAAAAAATGTGCTACACTACAGAATGGCCTATAATACCCAACAGACCTATAAAAACTCAAACATATACAGAGTTTCATCAAGAACTCAGAATTCTCAATCTGTGCCTCACAGAAATGTAACAGTACAAGTAGAAGTAATACAAGAAGAACATCAAAGTAGCTTAGAAGAATTTTTTTCTGTAAAAGGTTCTTTAAGGAAGCAATGTTTCTGCACATGTACCTTATAAAGCATGTTACGTCACTGCCCCGTCAAAAAGGAGTCTCAATTGTATTTATCAGAGGTAAAGCAGTAACCAAGAACCAACTCATTTAATGAACATTTCACAGCATGAACCATAACAATCAATAAAATATATAGTGTGTCATTCTGTTACAATTCACAAATTGTTGTTAAATAAGAGGAATAAAACTTTGAGTCTTGGTCTTATTGGAATAATGATCAACAAACTGGTGAGACGATCAAGTCTACTTTATGTCAAGCAGCATTACGCTACATCACCTGTAAATTATTTTTTGTATAATATGCGTAAATTGTTTTATACACGTAGCCTGGGAAACAGGCTCTTATGTGAAGTATCTGTACTGTAGGTTATAATGTATGCAAATTCAAATAAAATGATTCCAATCTATTAGAGGGTTTCAGTAATGTTATCATATTTACGACATTTTACAAAACCAGTTTTGTCAAAAAATCCAAATAAATCCAACAATTTAGAAATCTGGGGAAAACAAAATCTATTACAGTAAAATTTTTTATATTCAATTTATTCAATTAAAATACAATATAGACAGGCATATACATTTATATATATACCCATATTCAGGAATCGTTTTTATTAATATTTTATTACTTTTTAACGATTTGAATGTTGATATGATTAAATGAAACAATTGTTTTTTTAAAAAGAAATCATTATATTATATTACATTTGATTCATCTTCTTGAAAATCATATCATAACATAATATTTGCAAAATGGAAACTTATAATTCGATAAATTTGAACTGAATGTTATTTTGTGCTTCTTTTTTTTAAACATGAGCTGCTAAACTGAGCTAAATATGTGATTAATGTATGAACATGTTTTTACTACACTTTCAGTAACACACAGCCCCCAGGCTCATTTTCAATCAAGCTAATATTTTTTTTTCCAAATTGTGCATTCTATATCCGAGCCGAGCAACAAATGAGGCCAAAGTATGGATTTGACTATGATACAGTCTCAACAGAGGGACTATTAGATTTGAAAGCCATGAAACCTATTTTTCACCAGAAGCCCTGATTAAATTGAGGACAGTTGAGAGTATGTTAAAGGTGAATTGATTAAAATTGAGCTAAATATTACAGTTTGGAAATGTGATCTCTGGCTTCCAAGTCAAGTCAAGTCAAGTCAAGTTTATTTCTATAACGCTTTTCACAACAGACATTGCCTCAAAGCAGCTTTACAGAATTTAACAGTTAAGGTGAATGGTGTGTATTTATCCCAGATGAGAAGCCATGGCGACTGGGGCAAGGAAAAACTCCCTTAGATGTTATAAGGAAGAAACCTTGAGAGGAACCAGACTCAAAAGGGGAACCCATCCTCATTTGGGTGACATCAAGAGTTTGATTATAGTCTTCAAACAACACAGAATATTGTAGAGTGAGAACTAACATGAGCACTGGAATGTGTGATTATAAGTAATGTTCTTTCTACAGTCTTATATAGTCATTGTGGTTATAAATCTAGGAGCTTCTGAGCAACTCATAAAATAGCTCAACATTTGAGATCATCACAGATCCAACACCAGCTTCTCCATGCCAGAGCCTTTAAACACTCAAGGAGGTCCACTGTCCAAACTCCACATGAAGTGGGATCCAAATGGCGCTGGTACGTCTCTAAATGGTTTGGGATGTTTGCGGGGTCGGCATCTACTTCTTTAGAGGTCCACAGTCTTAATGAGACGGGACGTGACTGGAGCTGGCGCAATCTCAGGATGTCTCGGGATGTTTAGAGAGAGAGAAGCAGTGTAGAGGAATTAGCGTAGCTGCTGTTTATGATATTAACAGCACAAGTTGATCATGTGCATGTGATCAGATGTACTGGAGCACAAGGTTATGATGCTTCCACTGGAGCAGAAGGAGAGGGTTTAGAAGACATGAAGATGAGCACTAACACTGCACATACTGCATTATGCTTGCTTTTAGTTCATCTGTAACTTGAATCTATGCTGCATTATCTTCTTTTTGTTCACTTGATGTGCTGCTGAGTTCCTGCAAATGTAACTTTGAAACAAAACCAACTTTTCCACCTACCTTGAAAGGCAGAGACGTTTCTCTTACTAAAGGCTTCCATGCATTTCGTTTGAGAGGCAGTTAGGTATTCCCTTTCTCTCTCCAGAGAGGATCGATGAGAAGATCATTAATAACCATGAGCTCACATGGCAGTGCTGGGATTTGGAAATTCAATTAAAACCTTGTGTAATTAAGTTGAGAGAGAAAGAGAGAGAGAGAGAGAGAGAGTTGTTGACTCGCATCAATGAACATCCCAATCTCCCCTGAGCAAGCAGTGTTTTGGACCACACAGGTTTCACATCACTTGGACTCTGCTGATATCTCACCCTCTGACTGCGCAAGGAAACATACAATCCATGAAATAATGAAAGCTTTAGTAGGTGAAGCAGCATTTTCACTCGCCGGGTGTTTGCTCTCCTAAAACACACAAGTGCGTCAGTTAATTACTAAACCAAACCAGGTGTGTTAGAGCAAGCCCTGTGTGTGTGTGTGTGTGTGTTTGTGTGTGTGCACTTTCAACTTCCAGGTGTAGAGCCAATGGACGCTTGCGAATTTAAATAATTAAAAAAACTTTTGAAAGTTTTCTGAAATGAACATCAGGCCTGAGTGAATTCTTTTTCTAAAAACTCCAGCTGAATCCCTCCCTCTTCACTCATTCACTAATCCCTTTATAGTGCACACCAGTTGAGTTCACTAATTCTTTCTTTATTTTGTTAATTTGATCGTTTGTTTATTAAGTCCAAAACATACATCAAAACGGCGGAGATGTGAAAACGAAACTAGAGGTACATATTATTAAATTGCAAAAATATCAAAAGGATGAAAGTGACCTTGTCTTAAGAGCTTTGGAGTTGCTGGAGGAAGTAAGATTGTGCAAGTAAGATGGAAGTAAGTAAGATGGAAGTCCCGCACAAAACAGAACAGGCCGTCGTGGACCACTTTGTCATAAACATGACATCCACTGTACCTTGCATTAACATCTGTGGCGTGTCTGTCACACACCTAATAAAGAGAACACGACATCTTTATTCACCATGATAACTATTATATAAAAAGGATCAGAAGAATCACCTGTTGTAATAAAACCGTATCTGTCTCATCATATGGTCTTTTCCTCTTTTCCAAAAAACATTCCACTGTACCAGCTGTCCATCAAAAGCTGTCCAGCAATGTTTGGTTTGTAGTCATAGCTTGAGGTCTTCATTTATCGATGCATAAGAGGCAAAAGTGGTAATTTCTCAATATGCAACACCCTGCATAACATGCAAGTAAATAAAATGGGAATAAAATAAAAGTAAAAAAAAAAATATCTTTTATTCTTTGTGTGGCCTGGCACCAAAAGATCCACGTCCTAGTTCCAAATGGCTAGGGAAGCCTGCTCGAGCTGACTCCATATGAGTTGCAGAGAGGCCTAACAGATATACTACAGATATTAAACAAAAGCTAAGACTAATCTATAAAATATACACTACTTGGACAAAACTACTGGGACAAATGATTTTTCCAGGGATATGTGATTCTTCCACAAACTTGTAGTTGGAGGCACATAATGTCTTTGGATGCGGTAGATTTAAATGTACCCTTCACTTGAAATAAGTGACCCA
The DNA here is from genome assembly GCF_014805685.1 of Silurus meridionalis. NCBI lineage: Eukaryota > Metazoa > Chordata > Actinopteri > Siluriformes > Siluridae > Silurus > Silurus meridionalis. The sequence continues at coordinate 7,937,338 of NC_060911.1, read as the reverse complement.
AACCTGTTTCAGCATCACAGTGCCCCTGTGCACAAAGACAGCTTTTAAAAATATTTGCTTTACATGGGTTGTAGCAGAAGATCTTGAGTTACAGTGTGAGAAATTGCCTGTTGGTGGAAAAGTGCCTGTTGGCCATAGTACATTAATGTACTATAGTACATCAAATGTATGTTTGAAATCAGTGCATTAAGGGTATAAAAAAGTGAAAGATTGTAGGGTATGAAGTCGTTACGCAGAATTCAGACAAAATTGCTGATACCTGATAAAATGCACTACGTGTGAGCAGAGTTGGGAAGTAACGAAGTACACAAAAATCTGTACTTTCTACTTCTTACAATTTAAAACAAGGTTTGTTACTTTAGTTTTAATCTATATTGTGACATGATCAATTTTTCTTCTTGCTGTGCAACGTTTTTCAGACCATCAACCTATTTCTTGTCATGGTGCGGCTTTTACAATCTACCACTGGTGTATCGTTTCCTGGCTCTCACACACCACAAATGTAAGCTAGCCGACAAAGCTAACAACAATCAGGGCAGAAGCAACCAAGAAGTCTGGGGTTACTGTGGATGAGGCAGAGGAAGTCAGTGATGTAAACATGCATGAGAACAGAGACATTCCTGATCACCATCACCTTTTCTCTGCTTGTGTTCTATATGGTGGATGTTCAGATTTATTAGATAACAAAACTTTAAATACTTTTGTATTAATATATTAATATGATGTGAGGTCCAGTTACCAGCATGACACTAAAACAGGTAGTAATAACAGCTACTTTTTACTTAAGTTTCATGTCAGAGCCCAAACTTCTTTACTTTAACTTGAGTGAAAAAGTGTAGTCAGTACTTCAAGTTTTACTCTATTAAAACTTGAGAATCTGTACTTCCACTTGAATGAAGGATGTGTGTATTTTTGCCACCTCTATGATGGAGAAAGGAAGTGGGTTTTATAAAAGCTTCAAACTTCAAAAACTTCAAAAATTCTCCCATTAAGATTTAAGTTTCTCACAGTTTTTACTTTTGTTCTTTGTGTACTCACTTTGTGTCTCAACTACTTCATCTTTTATTTATTTTAGATTTAAAGTAAACAAAGATTTTTAATTGGCCCTTTTGCTAGTAGATTATAATGTGTGCTTTGTACCTCAAAATTCTGTATTTAATCAACATCTTTGACTTTTTTGCTTCAAAATTATTGAAAGAATATACTGGATTTCAATTGATTACAAATCAGAATCTCTTAAATCTGACATCTCAAAGTGATTTATTACACTTATGTGAGATTTGTAAATTAAATACTCAAAATACTGAATGTGAAATTTGATTTTCTCTCAGCACAACAACCGCAGGTCAAAATGTAAAGAACTGTTCGAGTGGTCGGTACAATCTGGATTCTGAAATTTGATTCCGTCATAGTAATGTGAAACGCTCTTGGGGCTTAGAGCCATAAATGTTTAATGTAATAATACTAATAATACTAATAATAATACCAATAATAATAATCATAATAATAATAATAATAATAATAATAATAATAATAATAATAAAATGGTCAGGATAATTTTGAGAATATGCAGTTTGTCAAATTGGTCCATTGGTTTAATAAAGACATGACTGCGAAGAGTAAGAAGTATATAACCAATTTTATTCCCTTCTGTTAATATACACATATTTAGAGTCATCTCACTGGAACACTTTACAAGAACATTTAGAAAGAACAGGGGGGCACACGGGGTGGGGCGGGTTGCGTGGATTTTCTTTTGATGGAGGAAAAAAAAAAGAAAAAATAGCAAAAACATGAAAGACCTGAGGCATACACACACACATACACACACACACACACGCACACACACACGCACGCGCACACGCACGCACACACACACACACACAGATGCTTTGAAGAAAAACTAAAGTTTGTTGGATCATGAAGGTCTGCCATGTTGGTTGATGGAATAAAATACTCTAAATGAAAAGTGAGAGTGTGATGAAGAGGAATTTAAGGTAACGTTGTAATGTTGTAAACCAGATTCTGTTCAACAAATCAAATTTACTTCCCATGTTCACCAATCATCATATTTTTTTTTCTCCAAACAGGGGTTATAAAGTAGGGAAAACACATCTTTTTTAAGTCTTAGCAGTGGGATGAGTTTCAAATATTTAGACATTTCACAAACATTTTTTTTTTTTTTTTTTTTTTTTTTTAATTGTTCTTGTAGTAGAGTTGAGAATATTGGAATACTAAAGTTCAAGTTGTACATCCTCAAAGAATGAAGCTTTCACTTTCCTCAGAGTGTTTATTTTTTTCCCCAAAGTTCACACTGATACAGTCTTTTCCGTCTTCCCTTGCTACTTGCTGCAGCAGCAAAATTTAGAACACGGTCACTTGCGATGAACTTTCACATTCCCCACTGCCAAAACACCGGGGACTTGCGGCATATTTCCCTATAAATGTCTTTTCCCTTTTTAGATTATGACAAAATGTAAAAGAAAGATGGAAAAAAAAATCAAGCACTCTGGTCCATAGCTTCTGCACTTTCTTTATGTCCATAGTTTTTCATAATGTTTTGTTTTTTCTCTTTTTCATGGACACGTTGCATTGTGGCTTGTTCCAGAAATGCACAAGGTAAAGAAGGAAATTGACTCACACTGACGACCTGTTATCACCTCAAAGCAGGGGACAATTTTTATCTAACAACTCCCTTTCCATGAAGTTGTCCTTGAGTTGCTCAGTCGTCTATACACACATATATATATAATATTTCTAGGGAACAAAGTTCATTTTTCTGCTGTGAGATGTTTCTTTTTCTGCTTTTTCATATATGATTTCATAACCTTTAAAAGGGCTCGACGTCAAACCCTAAAAACAAGTGGAGGAGATCTGCTGGAATGAAGGACAACCAGGGGTTTGGCCTCAGAGCGTTTCGGTGGCTTCGCAGCAGCCATGGATGTCGAGTTCTCAAATTTCCATGGTTAGACTTGTTGCGACTTTTTTTTTTTTTTTTTCTGATATATGTATTTTTTAAACTCCACAGAAACTCAACAGGTTATTGTCTCTTTTTCATTAAGGAATACTACATGCTTGAAACACAGCAGAAATTATGTTGCATCAGCTCCTGAGCACCGAAGACAAGGAGAAGAATTTGAAGAGCACAAGCCAAACAGGGAATTAAGCAAAGAGAGAGAGAGAGAGAGAGAGAGAGAGATTGAATGAGAGTGAATGAGAGAGAAATATGACATGAATACTGGGAGCAGAAAGGGAGGCAGGTTTGACACTGAGATGGTTTGGCAGTAATTTTTGGACTGGCACAACTATTTGGTCTTCACTGTCTTTCAAATATCCCCAACTTTCCAACTCAGCCAACACTCGCTTGGTTTTTGAACATTGCTCATAAAAATACTTCAGGTAAAGCTAGCCTTACTGACCATCTTCATTAAGAAGGAATCTTCTGGGCTTGGCACATATTGGTGTTGCAACAACAGGTTAGGTGATCCTGAAAATCCTGAAGACCCATGACTACCATGGTATTTACAACGAGCAAGCAAGTGTGTGGAATGGTTACAACGGAACAAGTCCACTGTGCATTTATCCAACAGTACAAAAGTTATGAGGAATATTTACTGAAAAGTCAAAGGGAAGAAAGCAATCTCAATCTCTCAATCTTTATCTCTCTGTCTTGGTTGTTTCATAGACCTTGTTTGAGAATGGTGACAACAGTTGGGAGGGGTTTACAAGAAATACCGTCTTTCTACCGTCCCTGTTCCCTCAGTATTCCACCTCTCTCTCTCTTTCTCTCTCTCTCTCTCTCTCTCTCTCTCTCTCTCTCTCTCTCTCTCTCTAGCTTTCACTCTCTCTCTGTTCTGTTTCTGTCCCTGTCAGGCCTGAGCTCAGACATAGTATTCCTTGTCTTTGTTCTTCTTGCTCTTGGTGCTTGTTTTGGTTGTACCAGACTGCTTCTCCTTCACAAGTGTCCCATTGCTCTGTGTGGCTGAATTGCTGATGTAGTTGCGGCTCTGGTCCACTTGATAAGATCCTTCATCTCTGTTACGATATTTGTACATGGCGTACAGGAGGATGAGGATGCACAAAGCAGCTGCTGCAACAATCCCCACCACCATCCCCGTGGTGCTGCTGGACTCCCGGAACACTTCCACTGCTCCAGGAGGGCCTCGGTCAGGAGATGAAGGCTCTGCAGTAGGAAAATTAGGAGGGTTGGTTATACTCGGTATGTTTCTGTGCCGCCCGCCATGCTCGGGATCCCCAGAGGGCTGGACGGGTGGCAGGAGCACTTGATCTCGGGTGTTCATTTTGCCTGCTGGAATATTAGGGCCACTGTTGATGTTAGGTTTGAGTCGTGGTGAGGTTGTGGGGGTGGATGGAAGCAGGGGCCGCTGGGAGTTGGGTGGATGCCGAGAAAAGTGGCGATCACCACGCGGGTTTTCGGCTACTGCCGGAGGAGGAGGAAGCACGGTTCGGTCTGTGACTAGGGGGGAGTTTTTGTAATAGTCCTCATCATCTGACTCGGTCATCTCACCCGAGCCGTAAGCCGAGACCTCCATGGCCTCCTCACAGTCCTCTTGGTCCATTGGACATGGCATGTGGCCATTGGAAGGGGATGTGGACTCTTTTGTGGTCTCGAGCAGTGTGAGGAAGGGATGGTAGGTAGGGGGTGGAGGGATTACTGGGTACCTTGTTGCAACTGATGGGGGATCTAGAGAATCCACGGTTATTATGGGCAACACTAATTCACCTCCTAGGATAAGAAAGAGACAGGGCAAAGGAGAAAGAGCATTAGTAAATATCTGCGCAATCTGTATACTAGATTAAACCAAATCCAAACAAATAGTGAAAGAAAAACAATAGCAGAACAGTTAAAAAAACATTATTAGAACACTATGACTTAGAATGAGGTTAGTTTAAGTTTAGTTAGTGATTGGTTATCTATTTAAAATGTTAATCAGAATGATCTCAACTCTCTCTTCCCTGAACCTGGCTTAAATGTAAAAGTGCATATATACAGATAAGTTGCTCATGTACAATCTGACTCATCTAAATGATGCTATCTTTGCTATCTTTAGCTTTACCATCTACAAGCTACAAAAGCCAGAGTGTTAGTGACGTTATTGTTTCACTAAAATATGTAGAAAAAAACAACAAAACACAGTTCTAAATACAAGCGCCTTACTATCCTATGACTGCTCTCTCTCTTTCTTTCTTTTTCTCTCTCTTTCACAGATTGGATGGGTTAAATAAGATAGCAAACCACATAGTACAGGTCACTTACATCAACAAATTGGCCGCATGATTTTTGCATGAAAAAAAAAATTACAAAAAGAAAGCTGTGTAAGATTGTTCTTGGATAGTGATAAACAATGTTCACCCCAATTTTCAAAGCGTCTTTAAATCTCGTTAATCTGCCATTCAGTGTTTTTTTTTTTTTCTGTGCGATTATAAAGTATAATCCCTCCTCCCGAAAGACATTATGATGACTGGAGAGGGTTTCCTCTAATTATTACAATTTATATGCAAATCTTTCAGAGTAAGTCTAGGATATTTGGAATAATTTGTAATTCATATTCAAACTATATTCCCACCCTAAAAAATAACAACAATTTCATAAAATATATCATTAACATTCAATCCCCAATGCAGTTTCATCTTGTCAACAATTCTTATCCCAATACACTTATTTTATGGACCAGACATTTAATGTGTTCATTAAATTCTAAGAATAATGCAAATATTTTCAATGGCAGTTTTGCTTTTAGTTTTTTGCTTTTTCTAAAATTTGATAAGGTGTATTAGTACTAATGGAAATGACACCCATGTGCAGGGAAATGTTTTTCCCCATCGTGCCCTTGACATCAAAATGTTTCCCCCCAAAATACAGTCCTTTGTTAAACATGAATATGTCTATAATGCTTAAATATTTTGCAAACCCACAAAGGAGAACAAAAACATAGCAATTAACAAAGGCAGGTTGTAAATACTTGAAAAAACATTATTTCATACATTTCTCAATTTTGGATTAAACCCTCCCTCGTCTGTAACACACACATACCCCTCCCAAAACCAATAATGTAGACTAGATACGCTAATGTTTTAATAGTTGTGAAGTTGTGTGTAAGTTGTACTGATGCATCATTGTGCCTTAAGGCTGAAGGCACTATTTGCTTAATTCCCAGAAATCACAGCCAATATGAGACAGTATTATGTGAATGAGATACAGAACATTTATCCACTGCTTAGGCAGATGAATTAATAAAAAAAAAAAATTATAATCCAGTACTTAAGGGATTAGTTTTTCACAGATAGTCTCCAATTATATGGTTGAAGCATTCAATAATTCAGAAAATTGGCCTTTTGAGATAAGGAATAAGAATCCATTTTATCAGAGACTATTGGAGGTTAGCAAATTATTTTACTGTTTAGACAATTCTATTAAATACATTGTGTCTGGATTTTGTATTTAAAAAAAGCCATTCGAGTGATACCAAGTACAATAGCTTTCATTTCTATAAATGTAAAAAAATCTTTGTAAAAAAAAAAAACAATGTCTAACAAAAAACCAAGGGGTCTATGAGGTGGTGGTGTTGCTATGTTGTAAGACATGGCCACCAATGAATTTTTTTCACGACCACTGATGCAGTGCAACTGAAGAAATAACACAGTACTTGGCCTCTAATTAATTATATGCTGTAAAATCGAAAGAAAAAAAAAATATATTTCAATATTTTTTGAAAGAGATCTAGGTTGTGGCCACAATGATGGCTTTGACACACCCTAAGAATGGCCTTCCTGCCATGTGAGTGGTGTAGCACTTAAACACTGGTTTAAATGATAACTCAGATTGATTTCTCAAAGATGCATGCGTGAGTACTTAAACAGACAGAGATACAATGTGAAACAGTAAAAGGACCTTCAGCCTTAGGACGCAATATAAACAGATTTTCCTGAATGTGTAGCTGAGCTCTAAAGAAAAAACAGCTGGTAGTCAGTAATGTCCCATTAAACCTTTGTTAGTTTTAAATCATAAAATATTGCCAGATAACAGGGTAATGCAGAAACACTCAGAACAACCAAGATACTGGTTATGTGTATTATATAAGACTGCTTTGATGCATTCTCAATCACTGGTCAGAACAAGTTGGATATATTCCTATAACAACAAAAGTAGTTTGTGCTATTTGCATCAACATATATATATATATATATATATATATATATATATATATATATATATATATATATATATATATATAAACACAATATGGTGTGTTTTCATTGCCATATGTTCCTTTTATGTGAGAAGTTTATTTCACATTTTTAGATGAAGTCTCCTATTTTCGCACTTTGCAACTCATACCAAGAAAGTCTATGGAAACAGAGGAATTTGGGCTTTCCACTTTCTTGTTAACACAACAAGCTGTCATTTCTGGCATATTACAAGCTTTTTACGTGAGTAAAATAAATTAAAGCTGCATTGATATTACAACAATATTAATATAAGTAATAACGAATACACAGTGTAATGAAATAATTAACATTGGAGTATCAGCAGTAATTTACTCCATGTTGAGTCGTTATTATTTTTTTATAACAGCATTATGCTATATTCCATGAATACATCGCTATCAAAAAAGGAGTGTGAAATTATTTGGACAGTATCTGACGCTGTACTAATTACATATAGGATATAAAGGGAATGAAGAGCGGGGTCATGGCTATAGCCTCTGAAGAACATTGCACCCATATTAATAATAATAATAATAAAAAAAGAATGCAACACATCCACCCCAACTCCCTTTGTGAGCTTTGGAAAGTAATATTAGCTTCATATGTGCCAGAAAGGATAGATAGTTCTCTAGTCTGATACAAAAATATGAAAGGAATGGACCTATAAACCAACTTTAGAAAGCCTCAAATGTGCATAACAGATAAATATTGGATATTTTCAACATTTTGACACAAGTATATGAGGTAGATAATTGATAAAAAACAGCAAATTCCAGATTGACTAATGGCTGTTTTAGCTATGTTTAAATTACCTTCATAATAACAAAAAAAATACACGTGACTATCAAATTCCCACATGGACCAAATGTGGTCATTTTCTAATCTCCACAAAGTTGAATGCACACAATTATATCTAATATTTTACATGCTGTAAGATCAGATTCCAGCAAACTGGTTCTGTGTGCAAAGCGAGTTTTATTTATACATATTGTGTTAATGGTCAAACTCTGCAGTGAAAGTTTGCCATAAAAGCAACTGTGATATGTAAATTGTAAAATAATTGACATTAATATTTTGTCTTGTTCTTTACCACTTGTACTACTACTACTAATAAACGTTTAATTTTATAACAAATTATTTATGGATTTATGTTTCAAGCTTCGCTTTTGGTTGAGGAAGATGGTTATTAAAATGGTTTGGGATCAACAAAAATGGACTGGAAATGGAAAAAAACACTGAATAATTTAAGCTGTTCAGTTAGCCTAATTAAAATCCGATAATGGAATAAAGGTTGCAATCGAATGTATAAAAAATGTACAGCGTATGCTCATTATATTTCATAAAGCTTTGAGCTTTCAAGTGAAATGACATTTTATCTAAGAACTCACTATCTACTAAGAAGGTATACATGTTTTTAATATTCAGACAAGACTGAGAGTTCTACTGAGCACACACATTATAGATAAAGTATTATAAATGCTTATTGAAAATTTTAAAATGAACAAAAAGTGGAGCACAAAAAAAACCCTTAAAAACCTACTCTTAAAGCAGTTGCATATTAATCTTAGTAATTATATTCCCAATAATATTGCTTTCAAATTTGGCATCCACAATGTAATTTGTACTTCTAAGACTAGTTTAATTTGGGATGCGGTTTTAAATATTACTGAAGTAAAGATAAATATTACCTTCATGATTTTTAATTTTGCTCTGTTTTTCTTGTGATTTTAGTAAGTCTTGACTAATGAATAGGTTTTAATACACTACCATTTTTATACAGATACTACACAGTTTTAATGAGGAAAGATTTGGAAGATGGCAAAAAAACAACTGATCCAGCATCTGTATTAAATTTATACACAATATAAAAAAATTGATAAAAAATTCACACAAAAAAACCATCCTCCATATTATGTAAAGAAATTCTTCTGCATCAAACACTAATGACTGATAAAATAGAAAATAACCTGCAATGGCCTATTTTTCTTTCCTCTCTTTTGTTTATATTAGTTTCTTTCATAAATCTGTCTGTGCTGTTTATCTTTTTTCTCTTATCGTTTGGATCTGCCGCTATGTGTTACTTGAATTTAGGATCAACAGGTTCAACAATAGTTACTGCTAAAACAGAGCAGCTATTACACAGGTAAACAAAGGTAATTAACTATATAAGAGAGAGAATGTGGGTGGCTGAGTTTGCTTTAAATATTTTTTTATATTGAATTTTATTATTGGTTATGATATAAAGACATCAGCAATTTTGTTCCAGTCAGGAGGTACTAAGACCTGAGTTTGTTATATATGATGCATGTCCATATGATGCAACATATTGTCTAGTTTCATAAAAAAAAATTTCACATGGAAACATTTATGACATGCAGCCATAAAAGGTTTTGTTAAAATCTATTTTTGCGTCTCTGATGGCTGATGTCAGGCGAACATTGGTAGGGAAATAATATTCAATTCAATTCAATTCATTTTTATTTGTATAGCGCTTTTAACAATGAACATTGTCTCAAAGCAGCTTTACACAGATAATGTGGTGATTAAACATAAATATGTTCTTTGTAAGTATGTTTGTCCCTGATGAGCAACTGACTACTTTATGCTTAGTTGGAAGGATTCTTTTAATTAATATCTTTTTATTACATCATTTAATCATTTAAAAAAGCTCACTGATTTTAGACATTTTATCAGATAATAGTTTCTTGGTAATTTTTTGGCTGTTTTCCAGAATTTAGCTTAAACAACATCTGACAAGTTGTTACACCTCATCAGCTTCTTCGCCATATATCACTGGTGACTGAAATCTACAGAATTTCTCCTGTCATAAAATGCTTCGAACATTTACAAGTGATTTAAAAGCTACAAATTGTTGAAGTTTTGCCACTATATTGAGCACACACACACACACACACACACACACACACACACACACACACACACACAAATATATATCAAATACACAGTGGAACCTTGATACCTGCGACCTTAACACTCACGACCTTGATAGTTTGCAACTTTTTTTTTTTGGAACCCGACTGTGTATCTCGCGAAATATCTGATAGTTTGTGAGAAGCCGCGAGTGGCTCAAAGGTTCGGAGTAACATTTAAAAACACAGTTTGTACTAATAAATTACATAAAAATTGTTTAAAAACTATTTTATTATTGTAATATTTATTTGAAGTAGTAAATAAAAGATTTATGTAATCTATAAGTAATTCACTAATTTTGTTGAGTTTACAGTACAGATCATGTACAATTCCCCTTGAAATAGGAACCATCAAAAGGAGAGAATGAAAACCTCGCTATTTTTTGTTATTCGTCTTGCATACAAATGCAAGCTACGAGAATTTCAACCCTGTTCACTTACAAATGTAAATGAAGGCACAAAAAAAAAAAATACTCTAAATCAAATGTACATTTAAATTAAGATTGAACTGCCATATTTCACATTCAATATAAGCGAGGTCTTCTTGTAATTTCACTTGACCAAAATAATTGTCCCAGCACTATTTCATTTAATAGTAAGTCATCCATAACCATTTTTTTGTTTGAGTAATTACATCAGAGTGAAACTGCGATATCACTCATTCCTTCAAATTAACGCTACACTTCTAAATGTTATTCTAGCAAAGTCTCCACAGCTCATTAGAGGAACGTCCTTTTACATGCATACCAAACAAAAAAAATCTGTCAGATAAAAAAAATAAATAAAAAGCCCAAACAGATGATTCAGCAAGTGTTGTTTGTTCATTGAGTACCAATTAACATTTTGCCACAAGGTCTTCAGTGCACAATGTGCATTTAAAGAAAACGAGCATGGAGGTTTAGGGTTAGTTATAATGGTGCTGTGATGCTCTTAGGGAAAGCTCTCTAATCAAAAATGTTTTACTGTTCTACCCTAATCGATTCGTTTATGACTGTGAGAGTTTATAGCCTGCTGTTGCTTTATTTTACTGCTTTGCTTGAAATGGAAAAAAGTCCATATACTCCTCTTTTTATAGCATGTTATAGTGTTTTAGTTAATATTTTAAGCCAAGCGTTAAGCAGCTTCTAGATCTTGAATAAATAAAACATTAAACTAACAATGGATTCATACAACAGAATAATATTTGGTGTAAAGGCCCATTAAGCAGACGATTGCTCTTGTTGTTTGTGAGTGTATTTGATGATTTGATTGTCTTTCATTCACAGGTGATGTATCATCTTCTGCCTCCTTTCAGGCCACTTTAAAACATGTACTGGTAACGCATTCAGTTTTATTGTTCAATCCGTCTTCATTAGAGGTAGGCAAAATATCAGAAATTATTGTCTCACTACACGTATTGCCATCTCTTCCCTTTTCTGTCATATGCATAAACAAAGTTCTACATTAATGAACCGAATTTCCATATAGGTTGGAAACCATCATGATATCAGCTTGATAGTTCATGTGAATGTGTGTGCTTTGAAGTATTGCTGGGAGACTGGGAGAAAAGTGTCAGTAGGCCAAAAAATAAGGACATCTGCTACTCAGTAGAGTAAAACACAGAAGGGCCTGGTACTCTACCCATGCAATGAAATGTTATGATGTCAATAAAACATGCGTGCTCTATACATGCCTGCCAGGAAATCAAATCAGAGCTAAAGAGAAGCGGAAAGATGATGGAACAGTTCACATCTGTAAATTTTACTGTCTACTGTCAACTACAGAATTATTGGCACCCTTTGATATAAAACAAACAAAAAAAACATATTTCAAGCTCAAACATAGTTATGGTATGAATAAAAAAGGTTTTTAAACATAAAAACAAAAGAAAACCTAGCTTAAATACCGAGAAGAGAACTTTTATATTCTTAGATGTGTCCATGTCTAACAAATCTGGACTCGAGACCTATAAAATATGAGTTACTATTTTGTTGAAAGCTCCACTATAGCTACCTTTTTCCTAAATGAGTTATGAGCCAACAATAATTCAATCATTTTGGACTATATGTAAATAGTGTGTATGTTTATGAGTGTGTCTGAAGGAATCCACTGTTTGTGTTTTACTGCATTGTGTTGCTGGCTCATTAGGAAAGAGAAACCAGAAGCCAGGCTTCATTAGTTGATGTAATTAGGGATGTCTAACAAGGGCAGAGATTAATTAGCCCAATGAGATAAAACTCTGAGAAGTGAAGGTCCATGAGACGTTTCACAGGACCCCAAGATCATCATCACAATGCAGCACAATGCATTTCCTCCTCTATCCTTCCCCTGCAATAAAAAAACAAAACAAAAAAAACGAAATCCCTGTTTCCTCAGGCACAACACAAGAAGACACACATGTCAATGATCAGCAGTGTTTAAAGCTGAAATTGCATGTTGCCCACCCTTTTCTCTGCACCCTTTTCTCTCTCTCTTTGGGGTTGAATAACTGAATTAACCATTGTGTGAACAAACGTTCAATGCAATAAAATCCACAATAGTGATGTATATGACTAATGATATATTAATACTTAATGATATATTAAACTTTTTGGTAGAATCTGAGATCAGTGTATGATACAATATGTACACTTTACACTGCTATGTAAGTAGAATAGAGAAATATACAGTATGGTATAGAATGGCCTTTATGAAATAAGAAGGAATCTCTGGTCAAACCGCAGGACCAGCCATAATACAGCACCACTGGTGAAGATTGGTGATACTGGGGCTTGAACCCCCGACTTTCTGATCAGTAACCCAGTAACCATTGATTAGCATGGCGGATTCTCAATAGACTGTGATATTGCCTCTTTAAGCCACATGAAAAACAAATACCACTTGCTGAAACATATGAAAAACTTTACCATTATATATTCCTAAACCTCCAACAAAAACAGATAAAAATGTATAAATATATATTTTAATTTAATGTTAAACTAGTTTTAATTTCTATTACTAGTCATTTACTTTTACATTACTTGAAAAAATAATTGTACTATAATAATATAGTTGATATAGTATAAAATATAATTGTGTATCTTTTACTACAATTGCTTCCCCTGAGATTCAGTGGCAACCCTTAGAATGTTTTGTATTGTTTTTACAAACAATTATACCTGTTGTTTTACGTCACCATAAAATTATTCACAAAAATTATTCATTACCAAAAGCTGGAAAACTGCATTATAAAGCAAAGCTTAACAATAATGATTGATTTCAATCTAGCGTTTGTCCATAATGCACATTATTATATGTTATAGTGTTATAATTCACAAATAAGTACAAAAATGAATCAGAACAAATTATGATGATTCATTCAGATAATTGCCTGAAAAGTGGCAAATGTTATAAATAAAAATGTCTAATAATAAGTTGGCCATCTTTACATTTTTAATAAATCAGATTATTTAAAATTTCTTTTCCAATTAACTTTGTCCAGTTATTAAAGAATTCTGACACCAATTTGAACATAACATGTTTAGCAGATGTTTGATATGAGGGATATTTTCTTCACAAACTCAAAACTTAATATGCAACTTAAAAAATGAACATAAGGTGATTGTCTCAGGAACAGCAAGATTGTTTGCCTTCAAATTTGATAAATCTAAAATTAGAAAGTCTTTAAAATATTGTAATTAATTCATTATTATTATTATTATTATTATTATTATTATTATTATTATTATTATTATTATTATTGGCAACAATAATGGTGCATTTTATGACAATTCTGTAATAGATGCCTCTGTCCTTGGTCCTGTTAAGTAATATTTTTTACTTGTCAAAATAAGTAACAAAAATAGCTATTGTTGTACTTGACAATTAAATTAATGAAAATAATTATTACTTTTTGTGCAGTATCTAATTTTTCATGGAAAAGTGCTTGGAGGGGCCAAACCCCAGTTCTGTTGCAGTATATTGGTGTGTGTGTGTGTGTGTGTGTGTGTGTGTGTGTGTGTGTGTGTGTGTGTGTAACACTCCTACTACCAACTACCTAATATCATAGTAGCTACTATGATTCCTAATAAAACTCTAACAAGTCTTCACTAAGAAACAGATTAATGCTCAGGAAAGCCCATTGTTGTTAATAAAAATAACAAATATAACAAATTAATCAGTAAATTAAAAAGACGCATCACAGAGATTTGCATCTGAAGATCTCACAAATAGAATTAGGATTAATTACTTAATGGATGTCCTCATGTTGACAAAAGGAATATCTTTACACATGTTTTATGTACACATGACTACTGCTGTTTAAGGTTTTATATTTATTTTTTGTTTAGCCTAATGAATTAGATGTACCTAAAGAACGATACATGTGCGAAGGGCTGAGATCTTATAGTGTAATAGAATTTATCTTGGCTGTTCTCAGTTGATCAACATTCATTTTTAGAATATATTAAATACTCTGGCCCATGAGGTCAGGAAACAATTACATGCATAACCTGTATAACATAATGGCAACACTACTGACCAATCACAGCTGTATTTATAAAACCACAGACTTTAATTAATGTGTGTGTCCCATTAATCTCCATGAATACACCCCAATTTAGAAAAATATACTCACCGCCAGGCTCACACTCCTCTAAATCCTCATCATCACTCGGACATTCTGCTGATGCTACTAGCAAATCATCTGTGTTCTGAAAGAGAAAAAGCAGAGAAAGTGGTGGGCCGTCATTGTGAGCAAGGTCTTCTCTGCACTTTGAACACTGCAGGTGCCCTATTGATTTAAATCTATGTAGCTTGAAGCTGTTGCTTTAACCAATCAGATTGCAATTTGCTTTCTCCAAGGCCCCCTAGAAGGCATCTAAACATGTCGTTTGATTGGATGGTCAGAGCGTGTACTAATCAGTACTCAAACCGCATCTGCTGCAAACTGCACAAGCTCAAACATATTTGTGTGGATTTAATAGCTGCTTTTTCGTTTATTCCACAATGGCTGACTGAGGAGAAAAAAATGGATTTGGTTGACAAAATTTTCAAGACAGTAGTTAAGCTTTTTTGTGAACCATTTATACTTTAGTTTTTTACTTTTGTGCAAAAACACACATTCTGCCTTTATTTCAAATCCCCAGGAAAACCAGATTAGTTTGACCTGGAGTTTTGTTGCGGTTTGCCGTTTTTCTTCCTTGCCCTTTTGTTCTTCATTAAAAAACCTTCGTGGATTTTACTTCGGTTTCCGGCACGTTCTTTCGCCTGACATATATAGACAACTTTCTCATCAATTATTTGTTTTATCTAATATTCAAGAAACAAAAAGTCATCCATTTAAGAATATAAAAACAGCACTGCCTTTTTAAAAAAAAATTGAATGCATTGAGATGACAACAATACCTTCAATTTTAATCATTTACATTTTAATTGACACACATTTGCTTAGGCCCATGAAAATATTTTATGTGCAGCCAAATGTGCAATGTACCATGCAGTAATCTACAAAATGCTCATTTGCCCTTAGCAAATTTCAGCTATTTCATTTTTTGCTATTTAAATTGGTCAGATTGGTGTCAACACTAATCGGGACTAAGGGGTGAGAAAGTGTCCTTAAAGAATTAAACCTTCAGCTGATACATACGCTGTAGTTGCAATACATATTCTTGTTAATGAAAAAAAAAAAATAACTTTTAGGCATCAATTAATGAGTCAATCTTCAACTACACAGCATGACTGCCTTTAACACAACCACCTATTTTGTCATCAGTGCTCAACTGTTAATTTTCCTGTTTTGCAAGCAAATAATTCTGCTACATAGGTACAATTCAGCAGAACATTTCATTACTGATTATACCAAAGATTGACATAATGTAGGTGCTGCCAATGCTATTTAAATAGTAAAATAATGCTTTTCATTTGAAACTACTGACTTGCCAATAGAAACTTCTGGAGACTGTATCACATAGAAAATGCACTGAAAGCTTTTTAGCCCTCTATGGGCCTCTGTGCTAGGTTGCTTGGTCATGAGTTTTTACAATAGGAGGCACAAGTTCTTCAGTGCTGGTCCAATATAAATGCAAGGGTTAAACCAGCCAGGATGTCAGTTCACCAGTTAGAAACAGCTTGAACAAACCAAAACAGCCATCATGGGAAAGGTAATCATCAAGACAAGCCTTAGCAATTATATTGTTGTGATTCATTAATATTGAATTTGCCCTTTTTGCTTAAACAGGTGATCTTCTATGAGGACAAGAACTTCATGGGGCGCTCCTATGAGTGCACCAGTGATTGTTCTGATATTCACTCTTACATGAGCCGCTGCCACTCCTGCAGGGTGGAGAGCGGCTGCTGGATGGTCTACGACCGCACCAACTACATGGGAAACCAGTATTTCATGAAAAGGGGCGAGTACGCTGACTACATGAACATGTGGGGCTGGGGCAACAACTACATCAGGTCCTGCCGCATGATCCCCATGGTATGTTATTAGTTCTCCACTTCATTTCAGTCTAAAATTTGGGATTTAGGGTGTATTTCCTGGTGTACTGACTCTTACATTTCCAAAACAGTACAGAGGATCCTACAGAATGAGAATCTATGAGAAGGACAACTTCATGGGACAGATGAATGAGGTGATGGATGACTGTGATTCCTTCATGGATCGCTACCACTGGTCCAGCGGCTGCATGTCCTGCAATGTGATGGACGGACACTGGCTCATGTATGAACATCCCCACTACAGAGGCAGGATGTGGTACTTCAGGCCTGGAGAGTACAGGAGCTTCAGGGACTACGGTGGCATGAGGTTCATGAGCATGAGGCGTATCATGGACTCCTGGTATTAAATCAGTTCAATTGAGTATGCAGTATCCTATTTTCAATAAAAACTGAAGTATTAAAAGTGGCTGCTGTTCTTTTATTTCTATCTTTACTTCTTTTATTCAAAACTATCTGAAATTATCATAATTAACTAGTTCCCTTATTTCTTGGGCAATTACTCTTTTAGAGGGCTAAAATTTTATGAAGGGGCATTTCACTAGTTCATTAGTGAACACCTTTTGAACTTGTTACTAATTTCATTTGGGCTTTTAAAATTCTCTTTCAAGCAATGTCGTTTCCTCCAAATCCACAGATTTGACAAATAATGGAAATTAATTATTTTTGCCAGTAGTGCTTTGTTCAATTTACTTATAATTAACACAATAGGTTAATATATTCTGAGGCAGACTTCAGACAGAAATTCTTCGTAGTGTGTAAAAAAAACAAGGTTTTATCCACTATTGAAGGTCTAGACTTGCAAAAATAGCAATGATTCTGAGCTACAGTAGCTTTCGCACCTTCATTTTCATAAGATAATTGATGCTAGCACTTTGATATATAAAAGGAAATGTATTTTTATGCATAAATTCACCACCATTTAGGTGCTAATAATAAAATAAGTGCAGACATTGCAGATTCATTCGAAAGATCAAAATGACAGCTACAGACTTTAAGCTTTAAAGAAAAACATCTCAAACTAAACTCTTTCGAACTACAAAGTAGATACTTTGTTTCAGCCACTTCCTGTTTGTTTGAATTAACCTTATGGGTTATATTTTTATATTATATTAGATATATAATAGGAATGTCTATTGATTAAAATACTTAATCATGATTATTTGCAACTTTAAATGTACCTTAAATTATTATTTTAAGTTTTTACTACTATTAAGTTTTTACTACTTTAATCAACATGGACATGGACAAATATAGATATTGCAAAAGTATGTTATTAATAATAATTAGTGAAACCAAACTCAACATAAAATAAAATATTATAAAATAATAATAAAATATTGTTGTAAATGTTTTAAAGTAATTATGTCGTTTTTAAATGACGTAAATCATCAGAACACCAAACCGAACTTTTGCTATGTTTCCACACGGATGGTTTTAATTGCCGGATGTGTGCATCATGGAGGATTTTGGTGCTGATTTTGGTGCTGATTTCATGGCGCATCACTAAAACAAATGATTTTTATTTTTATAGTTTATTTTTTTATATCTAGGTTTTAATTTATTCTCTTTTATATTTATTTATTTATATTTGTAATTAAAAATGGTCACACAAATATGCGCTGCATTCATTGCGTGTTAATAAAATTAGTGCAGTTAAAATGAATTAATGAACCAAAATGACATCCCTAATTTTTTTATTATTCCTAATTTTTTTTATTATTCTTATTTTTTATATTTTTTATACTATTCTATTATTTTCAGAACTGCATTATTTTGGCATGTAGTAAATTTTAAAACAAAGAGGCCACAACCTGTACAACTTGGGTTGTGAACAAATTTACAATTATGATCCAAATTTATATCAGTGATTTTGCATGGTGCAAAAAGCACAATACAGATAATGGTTTATGAAACTGGATATGGACAAGTGTTTAGACAACAAATGTGGTATTCATAAAAATCCAACATTTGTATCCTGCAAAAAAAGATTACGATTTGTATCGACACAAAACTCAATATTCTCATTATATATCTTATTCTCATTATATATCAATATTTTCATTATTCTCAATTATTTTGAACATCCCATTCATTTTTTAATCCCCATTTGCTGTGAAAATAATGTCTTCTGGTAAGATGTTTTACAAGATTTTGGAATGTGGTTGTGGAGATTTGTGCACATTCATTCACAAGGTTATCTATCCACAAGGGAATACTAGTATCATTAATAAAGGTCCTGCTGTAGGATGAGAAGGCCTGGGGTATTCAATACGGTTAAGGTATTGCTTTACAGCAAGCCACTGAAGACCTTCCACTCTAACCCATGTAAACCTATAAGCATGGTGCTCACATTGTGCTCAGGGGAATTTTATGCTGGAGCTAGATCTCCTAACTCAAATGAAGGGAGAATATGATGCTTTCACATCCAAAATCTATTCCACAATTAAGACTAAGCCTCCAACTTTGTAGTTACAGTTTTGAAAAGAAACATATGGCTGTAAAAGTATTTTTCATGTCTATATATACATATTTAAGGGCTGTCAAGCGACAAAAAAAAAATCATGATTAATCACAGCTTATTTGCACATTTTATTCTCTTCTAAAAGTACCTTAAATGAATACTTTTCAAGATTTAAATACTTTAATCAACATGAATAAATATGGATGATTTTAGTTTTTTATCAGTGAAATCATTCTAAACATAGAGCATGAAGACCAAATATTTTTCTAATTGTTTTGAAGTAATTATGGCATTTTAAATTACGTTAATCATCGGGAAACCAAACAGAACTTTTGCTATGTTTGCACACGGATGGTTTTAATTGCCGAATGTGTGCATCATGTCGAATTTTTGGTCTGAGGAATAGGGATATATTTCTCTGATCCATTACCACAGTAGATAGCTGTAATGCACTACTTAAAAATGAAAACTGCCAATAAAATAAAGAAGAAGAAGAAAAAAAAGAAGAAGAACCATAAAAAAACAACAATCAATTTCTTATTATAATTTTTTAGAATCGATGAACGATGATCAAAGAAACGATGTTGTGGATGTCTTTATATATATATATATATATATATATATATATATATATATATATATATATATATATATATATATATATATATGTGCAGCTTGTATAGCAGTGCAGATTCACTGTCCTCTGAAAAGAACTCAACATACAGCCATTATTGTCAAAATAACTGGAAACAAATGTGAGTACACCCTAAGTCATAACAGCTGTATGTTGCGTAACCATGCAAAGCCGTATGTCCCATTCATCATCTTCGTGTTTTTGTCTGCTTGACAGAACCATACAAAATTTTGTTTCTTGTATTAGAGCAGTTAATATTCGGTGCTTTGAGTAACAATTCTCTCATACTGACCACTGGATATTCATCATGGCACCTCATGGTAAAGAACTCTGAGGATTTGAGAATTAGAATTGTTGCTCTCCACAAAGATGGCAGAGGCTATAAGAAGATCAGTAACACCCTGAAACTGAGTTACAGTACAGTGGCCAGGGTCATACAGAGGTTTTCCAAGACGGTTTCCACTCTGAACAGAACTCTCAAGAGTCCATCAAAGAAGTTGAGTGCTCGTGCTGTGCATCAGGTGCAGAAGCTGCTTCAAAAAACAGAAGCTTGAGTGCTGCAGCATTACTTTAGAGGTTGCAGAAGCGGAAGGTCTGCTTGTCAGTGCTCAGACCGCACGCCACACACTGCAACAAGTCGGTTTGCATGATGTCATCCCAGAAGGAAGAATCTTCTGAAGCTGGTTTACAAGAAAGCCTGCAAACAGTTTACTAAAGACAACCTGTCTAATAGCATAAATTACTGGAACCATGTCCAGTGGTCTAATGGGAACAAGATAAACTTGTCCAGCATGTGTGGTGGACAAGGACACCCTGGTGAGGACTACCATTAAAATTGTGTCTTGCCTACAGTCAAGCATCGTGGTGGTATCATCATGGTCTGGGGCTGCATGAGTGCTGCTGGTACTGTGGAGCTGCAGTTTATTGAGGAAAACATGGATTCCAACATGTACTGTGGCATTCTAAAACAGAACATTACGCCCTCCATTCAGAAACTGGGCCAAACGGCAGTTTTCCAACATGAAAACGACCCCAAACACACTGCCAAGATGACAACTGCTTCGGTGAAGGTGATGGAGTGGCCAAGTAAGTCTCCAGTCCTAAACTCTATTAAGCACATGTGGGGCATCCAGAAGGCAAAGCAGCACCATGTGTCTCACATCCAGCAGCTATGTGATGTCATTATGGAGGAGTGGAAGAGGATCCCAGCAACAACCTGTGTAGCGCTGGTAAATTCCATGCTCCAGAGGATTAAGCCAGCACTAGATTTTCAGAGGACAGTAAATCTGTACTGCTATACAAACTGCACATTGACTACTCCAAAGTATATCCAAGGTTCATTTAGATAGATAGATAGATAGATAGATAGATAGATAGATAGATAGATAGATAGATAGATAGATAGATAGATAGATAGATAGATAGACAGACAGACAGACAGGCAGGCAGGCAGGCAGACAGACAGACAGACAGACAGACAGACAGACAGACAGACAGACAGACAGACAGATAGATAGATAGATAGATAGATAGATAGATAGATAGATAGATAGATAGATTTGGGCTTTATGGATAAGTGGCTAAACAGAAGCAAATGGCCCAAGCAGGCTTCCATGAGGTTTGCACCGAGGAACGCCTTCTGTCTAGCTAGCACTTCTTTTACTGAGACCCTTCCCATCTGATTGCTCAGTTTCAGTGTGCCCCACTTCTTCAAAGTATATTGCCAGGTTTCAAAATGAAGAAAAAGAGTTTGTGAGTAAATGTGCAACTATATTAGTAAACATGTTTAAGCGGCATCACTGGAAACACATTTAGACATCATGATGCGTTTAGCTTGTTGTGAACTTTGCATTTTAAAGAGATTTGTGGGAGTCGTTAGATGAGTCTCTTTTATGGGTGATTGGTTTTTCTCAACCTACGTTTCATATAAGTAGGAAATTGTCTAAATCTAAAAGATTGTTAAATGGGCTTTACTAATAAACTTTTTTATTAAAAGGTTTACTGTATATTACTGCTCCACTGTGTTTTTTAAAAATAATATATTTTACCTAAGTGTTTGCAACTGTTTCATCATACAGGAAAACACTATTCTGTTTGTCAGCATCGTCAGCGTAGCTTTGCTCACCGGGTCGGAGTCGGAGCGGAAAAACATCAAAGAGTACAATCGATGTTTTATTTAACCATCAAAGTGTTAGACATCAAGATCAAAGGCATGTGATGCCTCTCAATCTCTGCACTTTTATTCAGCCATAAAGACAGGTATGATTGAAGCTCTTCTTCTCTGTCTCACTCCGAGTCTGTCTGCCTCACTTAGGCAGCTGTTTGCTGTTTTCTTGTAGAAGCAGGAGTGGAACATCAGTTCATCTGATGTATTTATAGTTACAATGAAATCACCTCCTCATGTGTTCCAACCTACTTAATATAACACACTGCCAACGACAGGTATTGCTGAAAATAATACATCAAAGCGCTTTGAGATTTAGGTGAATGTATACAGGAAAATGCATACATGCAGCTTTTGTGTTTTTAATAGAACCATAATTTAAAAAAAAATCTTAATACAAACTTGCCACCACAAAATTAGTACCACAAAATATACCTGTTAGTCGACGGGGAGTTTGCTATTGTAAGGAATGCCATTTCTAATGGGGTTATGCTGTTTCTCTAACTCAGCTCTAGTTCTCTTTGTCTATTGTTCATTATTTTAAAACTAAAATTGGAACATATCTGGTTTTTATCCACTCCTTCTGGTCGTGATAGATGAATCAGACATCTGTTTCAGAGCGAGATCGTTTCTTTTCCATATGTTGTGCCCAATTGGAATGGCCCGCTTTGATAGCATTCCATTAAAAAAATGTGGACACTTGATCTTCTGAATATTTAATTGCCAATAAGGTTAAGGATGTTATCTGTCAGAAAAGTGACTGGAAGGACCCGGATGCTAAATACCACCACTTTTCTTTTTCATACAGCTACATGACATCTTTGAAATCCCATATATATCCCATATATATATATATATATATATATATATATATATATATATATATATATATATATATATATGGGACTGTGATGAGTTACAGTAATGTGCAAATCTAATAAATATACCGTGCCTGTCATCAATTTGGAAACAGTCTTCTATGGTTTTGGAGACACATGTTCATTTTGTTTAAATGCAACCAACTAGGGTAAAAGCAAAAGCAAAAACACTGAACAATGAATGATTGGGCAAAAGTTCTGTTGACAGTCCTAAATTCAATTTTTTTGGCTCTAATAGAAGAACTTATTTAAGACTGTTTAACCCCCACAGTGAAACATGGAGGTGGAAGCTCAATGGTTTAAGGTTGTTTTGGTGCAGGGAAGTTTGGATTTTTATTCTGAATGAAGGGAAAACTAAACCAACATGGCTGCCATTTCATAATTGAACACCTTGCAGTACCATCTAGACTGTAACTAACTGCATCCAACCTCACCATACAACCAAACAATGACCCGAATCATATATCCAAAGCTCAGTCAGCTGAAGTTAGAAACCCAAACCTGCTCTAGCATGGCAATGCCCCTGTGCACAAAGCGAGCTTGTCTATCTAAACAATCCTTTTCCTAATAGTTGTGAACTGCCATTGAAGAATTCCACACCACCAGAATTGCAGGGTGAAATATGATTTAAAGCCATATTTCAATAAGAGTCATCTGTTAGATAATATTCCAAATCACTTATTCAGTTATTCTACCATGAGTAATTTGCCTAGTGTGTGTGATGACTTATCTTTTTTTTGCATATTGACATGCTGCAACTGTCATATCTTTAGGTATGACCTTCAACAATGTACTTGTTCACTATGTACTGATAAGCAAATGTTCTCATAGTCATCACGGAGGTCTCTAAATGCATTTTCTCTGTCATTAAACTTTGGCTATCTTTCATACACGTTAGTGACTGATTGTCCTGGATCCGTTGGAAGTTGTCCTTCAAAAGAAGAAAATGAACTATAATGCAATATGATATATCGTTAATGCATAATACTACTAATGATATAACAACATGCTACTGTTGGGGAAAAATTCAGCTTGTCAGCATGTTCTGAAGTGCTTTATTCCTTAGAAACAGTAATTCACAAGTTTTTAATAGTTGATTTGTGGTACCTAATGTTGTAAATAAGCTTATTTGAGCTTGAATTATTTCTTTACTTAAACAATAAACTTTGAATAAATACATTAGGCTAGATTAATCATTGTGTATTTGAATATTCAAACGACCATATTAACACAGCTGATTACCGCGGCTAATGAATGCTGGTTTTGTGCATATTTTATTTCATAATCAATAATCAGCTTATCATTATGCACCATTACAAATAAATCCTTCTGCATTTTGTATTCAGAAAGTCCCCTTCACAATGAGCGAGAAATAAATACTGACCTTTTTTGTTTTTTTTCTATGAGCATTGTTATGACTGCCAATGCATTTCCCTGCTCTAAATAATTGCATCGTATGGCATAAAAACGATAATGATGAATTTAAAGGGATAGGCATGGTTACGTCTTTGTCCTGTTGAATGAACACTTGTGTGGCAGAGGCTAATGGCCACTTCACACTTGAGCGCTTTTTCTAATGCTTGTTTGGGATAATTAAGTTCCTTCCTGCCTTTATTCAATTTGGGCAATTGTCGCAGATTTTTGCTTTCGCACTGCCCCAGGCAAAGGCAATAGAAGAGAGAAAAGGAATGAAAGGTACATTATAAACTAACAACTGTAGATACATCGTGAATAATCGGTTAGATGAACATGTTTGCATTTGTTGGCGTATCTACACAATTTCTTACTCCTTATTAAACTCTCACCTTCTTTCTTCCCTTCTAATATTAGCAGCTATATACTTACCACAAGAGGTCTAGATTTTTTCCTACAGTAGTAATAATAATCATTTAAATCCAGAGAGGAGGAAAATTACACCTTATTACATGGCGTGTAGTGCTGACCCTTTTTTTTTTTAGACCTTACCTGTGTGACAGTGTCTCTCATGGTGGGTGAGCGCTGCTTGCGGGTAGTGGTGGTGGCCATGGTCGTAGTGGTCTCCATAATAGTGGTGGACATGTCTGCAAGTGGCGTGGTGGACGTGGTGTCTGTGGTGAGGACAGAGGGCACTTCGCCTACGAGACGCAGGTTGCCCTGCACTTGCACATTCGGGTCTCCCTCAGCCGCTAACTTTAGGACCTGCAAGCCGTTGTAGTACAGGCCTGAGATCTGACCCTGGAAGTTGCGGCCTTTTTCACCACCGCCGATTTTTATGGACGCCTGGCTGTTAAAGATTGTCAACTGCCGACCTGTTGGGACATCGAAAGAAAGATAGAGCAAGAAAAGAAGGAGAGGGGATGAGAGAAAATTGCAGGATAAGAGAGGGAGGTCAGAAAAAGAAGAAGAATTGAATGTAGAAGATAGTGAAGAGAAGTAAAAAAAGAGGAAATAGTGAGGACTGTGCTTTTACATTCCATACACACACACATACACACACACACACACACACACACACACACACACACACACACACCATGAAATAGGCTCGTACAACAAAATAGCTTCAAATCTCTCTGGATTGTCCTGTTAACACTTTAGAAGATTGGACATGGATGTAGCTAGGGGTAGCAGTTAGACACCACAACTACAAACTTACATCCTTTTAAGCCTCAGGTGTGTTAGCAAGGCAAGAGAGATTTGTTTTCCCTCCCTTGTCTCCTTTGCCGATGTCAGCGCTTTATTCCTGTCTTTTTCACTGCTAAAACTGTTAGACGGAGGGAGAGAATGACCTCTGATGATGTGTCCCTATGGAGAGGGAGTGATTTACAAAATAGCAGGGGATGACGGAAGATAGATTTTACTCTTAGTCAATGCAAAGAGAAAATACAGCAAGGAGCCACACAGGACGTAATTTCATGTACATAGCATTTTAAATACATTTCCGATATTTGAGTGTGCACAAATTATTCTACTTATATGATTATTCCTGTAGCCAATTTGCTTCATCCCTCAATAAAGTACCCAGTGCGTGTCCACAGTTTGATTTTAGAATGGGAAAATGCACCGGATGTCTATTCTTTGATTCAATTAATGCTGACTGGGCATATTATTGACTTAATAGTCTTGTTTGTGCAGATCACACTTCATTGACTTTAGTGTCCGTGTGCATTAGAGTGTGTGTGTGTGTGTGTGTGCGTAACACTACATTGACTTCACTGCTCTTGTGAGAGTGCGCATGTCTGAGTGACAGAATAAGCTAAGCTATTCCATTAGGTTGACACTAGCATTAGTGGATCATTAACAGATCATCCCATCTGCCTGAACCCCGGGAGGGCTGCTGAAGACTTTAAGCTATAATGACATCTACACAGATGACTTATGGACCGGATCTTTCAATGAGTTAATTTCTCACTGGGGTAAGCAGTTCGGGAAAGTGATGCTTAAGGATCTTGATGAAGGAGCACTGATTTTAAAGAACTTAAAGTGTCATGGACAGCTGATATAGGCAAAGGAGCATCAACAAACAACACATATGCACACACACCTTTTGTCTCTCACATTTCTGGTCTCTCTGAACAATAAAAATATGCTTGCGTGGCTTTGTTCACAATTTTTCTCCCATGTCCCAGAAGGTGAATGGGTGACTCTAAATTGCACATAAGTGTGAAAGGTGTGTACGGTGCCTTTTAATGGATTGGCATCCCATCAAGGTTGTGTTCTTGCTCCTGGATCCAGTAAATATCTGACTGGAATAAATCTGTTACTGAAAATAGATGAATATGAATGACCATGCTTTAGATCATGTTTCGAGCTTGGCTTGTAAATAAGAAATGAAGTTACAGGGCAAATATATTCCAAATGCAAGACAGTTACCCAGACCTGAGTACATTTAAACAAATAACCTAAACGACTCTGGTTTTGTCCCTGAGGAGGAAAAGTTCACAAGTTGAATCTCTTTAGACCTCTAGAAATCATAAATATTCTAAAAATCCTTGAAGAACCCTTGATTCCTATTAAATATCAGCTGCTTCCAACCAAATCACCCACAAAGGTCACTCTTAAGTATACTTTTAGGCCCTTAATGGAATCTCACGATGTGGTATCAAAAAGTTTTAAAACTAATGGTGCTAACTGGTGTTATTCTGACCATGTGTGTTGCCATGTCTTCGATTTCATCATGAACAACAAGTTAAAAAAACAGCAAATGTGAAATTCTGCGTGAAACTGGGAAAATCTGCCAGAGAGACATTTGATCTGATCCTACAATTTTAATGCGCTGCTGAAATGAGTCAGTCAAAGTGTTTCGATAACACTAATAACATCACTGGAAGACAATATGATATCTGAAAGACCTTCGACAAGCTCAACTCCAGAAAATTCTGATACCATTCAGCAACTTGCGCATGATGATTGTCAGAGAACAATCCACCACAGTCCATGTGCCATACGGAACTGTCGAGGCGATCCTAATGTCATTTGAACAAGGATTCCATCAGCGTGCCGTGGATGACCCGTCCTTTAGGTTGAGGATCATTACCTCCAACTTGTGGATGAATCTACGAATGTACGACCCGAAGCAACAGTTTTCACACTCGAAGAGCCCATCATCGAAAAGGCGAGACTGGTCTGCAGCTTGACCAAGTGCATGATCATTGTTATTTTCAAATTTTGTGGCATTGTGCATTAAGAATTTGTCCCCAGTGGCCGGACCATAAATAGCGAAATTTACTGACAGGTTTTAAGGCTTCTAAAGGGAGAACATTCGGTAAAATTCAGTGAATTCCCCCTAATGGAATCTTAACCCAAGTTTATGGGAAAACATCACATAGGACTGCCCACGCATGGTGTAGGCAATGCTATAATGCCTTATACAAGAGTTTTGTGGCTGTGTGTGACAATTATATCAGGCAAACTGTCAACAAACTGAAATAAATTGCTTGCAGCTGGTATCCACCACAGTCATATTTGTGCTGTTTCCCAAGAAATTACACCATATTTAGAACCTACACTTACATCTTATTTAGGTAGCTTCCTATATATTTGCATCAGTAAGCAGCTGTAGCTATTTTTAGATCCATACGTAGATAAGGATGAATCTGTCGTGGTACAATTTTTGAATAAAACACTGCCAAAACCATTAAACTATGCAGAGAGAGATTTTAAAAAGGTGATGGCACTGCACAAAATGGCACTGCACATCACTGTCGCTGATGGTAAATTAGTGCCTTTCTTACCAAGAAACCAAAGGGACTAATGACTGTGGGGAAACATCAGCTAAGGTTAACTAGCTATAGCTTTATTCCTTGTTTATTCTTTTAAGATAATGGTGTGGCAACAGGTTGGGGAGGAACAACGTACTATAAGCAGGTATCTATAAAAATTCCTAGAAAGTAAGAATTCTACTTTTGAAATGTAGTATTTCCTTTGAAGTTATTGGACTTTGTTACATCCCACCTCTCTATTGGCCATTAACAGCTGCGTGTTTAATCTTTGCTGTTAAATGGTTTGTGTTGCCTAGTCAAATAAAAAGTGGCAGCTGGCTAGAGAGACAATTAAGGGCAAGCAAATGTCATCTGTACAGACTTAGTTTCATGTAGAAGAATAAAGATGAGCAAAAGGGGTTTAAATGAAACTTTTAAAGATGGACAGAGTAATAAGGGAAAGGGGGGGGACAATGCATTGCTAATAACAATCCTCAACAGTGGCTTGTGTGTATCATACAGGCTGTCATGCTACAAGACGTAAGAAAATGAAACGTAGAGAGAAAAGTAAAATGGGCTAAAAGAGGCTCAAGACTAAAGTCTCCATTATAAGTTTGCAGCTTGATTGGTGGACAGGAAGGAATTGTGGGCAGGAAGAGGTGAGCTGGACGGTTCAGACAGAAAACCAATGAATGGTGCTTGAGTAAAGATACGGTATAGTATCTTAAAAGCTCTCTGAGGCCAGAGGACTTCAAAACCGCCAGAGGGAATCAGTGGAGCACAAGAATTAAGTGCAATGCTTCGTAAAAAATCCTGATCCAGAGGAGAAGGGATTGGCAGCTTTTCAATTCTTTAGTAAAGATAAGAAAAAGTATGGCATAGCAGTTTTACAAGGAGCATGATGTAGATTGGGGTCATCGGCTTATATCGCGTCAACATTTTCAAACTACAGCATGTTTATATATATATATATATATATATATATATATATATATATATATATATATATATATATATATATATATACATACAGTATATACATACATACATACGAGGTAGTATCAAAGTTTTAAGACTTTCTCTGTTTACAAGAAGGTACTATATTTATCTATGTTTACACACTATCACTTTTAAAATAGCCCCCTTGCACAGCAATACAGCGCTCCCAGGATTACTGATACTTCTGGAAGGTGTCCTGGAAGTTTTCTTTTCAAAGCGCGTCAAGCACCTTCTGCGATTCGCGCTGAATGTCTGCAATGGTGTCAAAATGGTGACCTTTGAGCTTCATCTTCTGGAAGAAGGTGAAGTTCGCAGGAGCCAAATCTGGCAAGTAGGGTGGCTCCGGAAGTGAGATCATGTGGATTGTTCTCTGACGATCGTCATTCACAAGTTGGCGAATGGTTTCGATATTTTCGGGGGTTAAGATCATTAAATGTGTTCCTGATCTCTCTTTCAGAGATGTTCTTCCGCTCTTTAATTTGTTCTTGCTGTCCATGATAATATCTCAGATGTGGTCAGAATTGCACCATATAGTCTTTTTGATACCACCTTGTGATACCACCTTGTGTATATGCACTGTATATATATATATATATATATATATATATATATATATATATATATATATATATATATATATATATATATATATATATATATATATATATATATATATATATATATATATATATATATATATATATATATATATATATATATACATTTACTTCCCATTCCAGTGATCTTATCATCAGGCAATCATTCATATGGTGCCTGTTGTAATTTAATTCATAACCTCGAAGCCATTTGGAGACACAGCATGTCTCCAGTTCCCAACTTCCAAGGACACTATTCTGCTTCCTGTAAATTAATTCGAAGTGAAATGCACATGTGTGTGAGTGTGTTTGTGTGTATTGTACAAGGGAACAATGTGTTCATGTCCTGACAGAGTGATGGATGAAAGAGGGCTGATCTTCTAACTGCGAGACATGTGTCTCTCTATACACATGCTGAGGGAATGAATTTGCTCATTAAAGGTGAGGTTCTTCACCATGGGACATGAAGGTGAAGGAAGAAGAGCAGCAAAATAAGCTGGTTATTCTTCTTTAAACCAAAAGACCAGGTTAAGAACATGTAAGTTTAGCAGAATAGAAATGCCATGCTGTAGAATAAAGGGAGGACATGCCCAGTATTGGAAATGATGGTTAATGCATACAAAATAACAAATGGTGGGTTTAAATAAAAAAAAGAGACACAATGGCATTTCCACCAATCCTCTATGTTTAATCAAGATATTTATCTTCATTTAATTTTTTTCCTCTTATAGTCTGAGAAAACAGAAACACAGAAACATAAAGACGTTCATAAACTCTTCTGTGGTACATGGCAGCACTCTGAAATCCTGCCTATAATTACACTGTGTGATATTGAAGTGTGTGTGTTTTTCACATATGCATGTGTGTGTGTGTGTGTGTGGGCAGAGCATTGGTATGCTTCAGTGACTAATGCACAGCTTGCCGGTCTGCCACCAGGACTAACGTGAATATGAGCTGCATGCACATGTGTGCATTAGCCTGTTTGCATGAATTTCCTGAAATCCAGCAGAGTTAAGTAGGTATTAACCCAGACGACTGGGTACAAATGTGGCAAATTGGAGGTTCTCTGATGTTATCATTATACACCAGGTGTACCAGGTGAGTGGCCATTCGTGCCAATTTACCCAAACACAGAGAGTCCACAATTGGAAAGTGGTCCTCCTTTAAAGGTTCTCAGTCTCATAAAAGAGAATTAAAAAACTTGAATTGGTGGCTGGACTACTGGCAGTCTTAAGTGTTTCCTACTCCCTGCAATGATTCACTTTAGGGTGCCTCTCCACAGGAGAAAGAAGTAGAAGCCATTTAGTTTTCAAGTTTAGTCTTCAAGGTCACTTTGTATGACCCTGAAGTGTTCTACTCATACACAAATGCTGACATTTGGTTCTACTGTAGTCATCCATAGTAAAAGGCCAGTCCCTAGTACGAGGTGGTATCTTTATTTATCTATGCTTGGGTTCCCTGGTGGTTTAGTGGTTAGGATGCGGCGCTCTCACCGCTGTGGCCTAGGTTCGATCCCCGGTCAGGGGATCCATTAGGGTTGCACAAACCTTAGTGCCGGTCCCAAGCCCGGATAAATGGGGAGGGTTGCGTTAGGAAGGGCATTCAGCGTAAAAACATGTGCCAAATCAAACATGCGGACGGTCCGCTGTGGCGACCTCTAATGGGAGAAGCCGAAAGAAAGTTTTTTTACTTTATTTATCTATGCTTACACACTATCACCTTCAAAATAGTCCCCTTGCACAGCAATACAGTGCCCTAAGTGTTCCTGCCACTTCTGGAATATGAGCTGGAAGTCAAAATGGATCTTCATCTTCGGGAAGAGGGTGAGGTCCGCAAGAGCCAAATCTAGAGAATAGGGTGGGTGGGTTAAAGGTCTTCCTGATCTCCTGATTGTCTTCCAGTGACATTCTTCAGCTCTTGAAGCTCACTTGACACTTGAAACACCTTGAACGACTCATTGCAGCTTTGCAGTATGTCAAACATATGCCATGTCAAACGACAGACAGATTTGCACAGTTTCACTCAGAATTCCATGTTTGCTCCTTGTTCTAACTTGCTGTCCATGATGAAATTGCAGATGTGGTAATGCACGTAGTCAGAATAGCACCAGTCAGCACCATTAGTCTCAAAACTTTTTGATACCACCTTGTATATAGTATTAAGAAAATGATTAGCTAGGTGATGTATCTGTATTTCTCTGCTCGAGAGAAACATGGCAAATGTTTTCCTACCAGGGTCCGGCTGTCATAGAAGGAAAAAGAGTGAAACAGAGTCCTTGATTCTTTAAGTATTCCTCATCTCCTGCTTTGACTGGGTGAGGCTGCCAGAGTTGATTATGGAAGTGGGTGGCAGTTATCTCCTCAGCACAAGGCATGTACTGGTAATTAAGTGCTGAACTTTCTTTTTTGTTGCTTTTCTAAAAGCCCAAGTAGGCGATTTTCCAGTGCGGTGAATCAGTAGTGTTTGAGAAAGAAAGGCGTGAGGAAAATTGCTCGTGACAGGAGAACGTTAGGTTTGAAGGTGAGGAAAGAAAACAAGTAAGAAAAGAAAGTGGACACTAAAATTTAATTCAAGGACTGGCAAGGGTGGACTGTGGGAGCTCCTTTGCCATACGGGTTGATTCACAGAGACTCTTTCACCAAGATCACAGTCCTGTCCATACAGGGCAACAGTAGACAAGCAAATGACATCCTACGCCTCGTCGGCAGGGACAGAAATACAGTAGCATAATTGCATCAGATAAGGAAACTGCTGGACTCCAGAAAGAGAAACAGAGAAAGAGGGTAATGGTGAATGTTAACAAGAAAGACAGAGAAGAAATAAAGCCATTAAAGATCAAGTAAAAAAATGGTGAAAGGGAGCTGTTATGTAGGCAGAATGGCATGTCCCTAGTTTAAGACAATATTTCATGACACCGAATTGAGTGGGAGGGTTTGCTCGTTAGCAATCAGCACGAATACAATCCAAATTAGCATCATTCTTATAAAGGATTAGTCTGAAACAAACAACCTCCAATTTTGTTCTAATTTTCTCTGTTTAAGAAGAATATATGCACTGCCGTGATGAGCTTAAAAAAACAGGTAATGGAAGTTGCAATCTGGTTGAGAAATAGTTGTTTCAAACTAAAGCATGAATTTTAGATCAACATACATGTAATGTTATTGGCACCAACATCAGAGTTGCAGATGGAACTTTTAAAACAAGAGGAAATTAAATTGTGCAACCTTGATTTTTGTAGATATTTGCCAGATAAGTGTACAAAAGGTATAACCTTTTGTACACTTATCTGGGCATTAACTTTAGAATCGTGAAGGATCTTGCAATCTGAAAAAACCTTTTTTTTTCCTGATGAGAACAAAAGGAAAGATGCAATAAGCCTTACAGAGTATAATCATTTAAAGCTAATATATTGTGAATACTGTGGACTAAATACTGCACCACCGAAATTCACAATATATTAATAAATAATTTATTATTAAAAGTTTATATTGCATGTATGGCAAAAGTTATAGAAAAATCTCTGTGATTGGTCACTTAGATCAGTGGTCCCCAATCCCCGGGCTGCGGACCGGCACCGGTTCGTGGGTCAATTGGTACCGGGCCACATAGAAAGATTACATAACTTACATTATTTCTGTTTTATTTATTATCTGATTTTCACCGATGTTTTATTTTGGAAAATGACCGGATTTTCTCCGCCACATCTGTCTATGACTGACTCTTGATGCATGTTAAGATGCCTCGGTCACATGTCTTACCTCCATCCGCAACCTTCTTAAAGAGGCTGCTCCGACTGGTAACACATAATACATTACCGCTAAATTCAAACCCCCTTCATGCCAATCTCGCTCCGCTTGTGGCGGACATGAAGTCGGATTTTCAGAGGTGGGGCAGTCTGCCTCTGTCATTAACAGGAAAAATTAATGCAGTTAAAATGAATGTTCTGCCCAAGTTTCTTTATTTTTTTCGATCGCTTCCGCTATTTTTACCCAAGTATTTTTTTGATTCTTTAGATAGAATCATTAATTCTTTTCTTTGGAGTGGAAAACCGCCCAGAATCCGTAAGGCTTTATTGCAGAGATGTAGGCTCAGTGGTGGGCTTGCTTTGCCCAATTTTCAAATATACTACTGGGCTGCACATATCCAAAAACTGAACTTCTGGTACGATTCAACAGAATCCACTTGGTGCAATCTAGAGCTACTGTCTTGTAGATCGTCCTCTGTATCTGCTCTGCTTTGCTCACCTTTTCCGGTCAAACCGTCTCAATATACTGACAATCCAGTCGTGCTGAACACACTTAAGATTTGGTTTCAGTTTAGGCGTCACTTTAAATTTAGGGCTCTATCAGCACTGGGTCCCTTGAATAGAAATCATTTGTTTCCCCCGTCACTTTTGGATTCAGCTTTCTCACTGTGGCATGAAAAAGGCGTCAAGCAACTTTACAATTTGTACAAAGATGGCGTCTTTAGAAGTTTCACCAGCCTGTCCTTGGAGTATGGGCTGCCTACAGCTCATTTTTTTCGATATCTCCAAGTCCGCAGCTTTGTATCTAAATGCCTTCCCAATTTTCCCTCTGTACCCCCCAAGCAACCTTGGGAGAGTTTAGTCATGTTTGCCCCACACCAGCCTGGTTTGATTTCCCGGATATACAGTTTTATTTTATCTCTCGATAGCTGTGATACAGATAAAACCAGGACCGCATGGGAGGAGGAGTTGGGGCTGCAGTTTGGCGATGAACGGTGGGAGAAGGCCGTGGATAGGATACGAACTACCACTTCCTGTGCCCGCCTCAGCCTCATTCAGTTTAAGGTTTTGTACAGAATTCATCTTTCCAAATCGAAGCAGGCAAAGATCTATCCTGGGGTTGAGGACAGATGTGACAGATGTCATGCTTCCCCCTGTCATTTGAGTCATATGTTTTTTCTGTGCCCGAAATTGCATGCATTCTGGACAGGTTTTTTCAGCGTTATGTCCTCCATATTTGGAGTGCAATTGACATGCCCACTGATCGCTATATTTGGGGTTACCGGCGAGTCGGTATCACTGAGTTCTGCACACAAAGATGTTTTAGCTTTCTCATCTTTATTGGCCAGACGTTGCATACTTCTTCATTGGAAAACAATAGGATGTCCTTCCATCTCTCGGTGGTTTAAAGACTTAATGTTTTTTCTTAAGTTGGAGAAAATAAAATATACACTGAGGGGTTCTACTGGCACTTTTTTTTGCAAGTGGCAACCTGTTATTTCTTATTTTAGGAGACTACGGGTGCTACCTGGTTAAAGATCTAAAGTGGTCAAAATTGGACTGTATGCATGACCTTTGTTCTGTTTCTTCAGTTGTTTAAGCAGGGGGATGTGGGGTGTGTGTGCATGTGCATGTGTGTGTGTGTGTGTGTGTGTGTCTTTGTCTGGGGTTTTGTCTGTGTTTTGGGGGGTGGGGATGTTTTCTTTCTGTGTTTGTTTAAAAAGAAAAACTGAGAATTTCTGTTTACATTTTTGTATCTGTCAATGTTGATTTTTCAATAAAAAATTTGGAAAAAAAAAAAAAAAAAAAAAATTCAAACCCCCAAGCGAGTAAAAAACACAGTGGATTCACGTTTATTATTATATTTAGAAAATACCAGGTTTTATGCCGGTCGTATCATTTTATTTTGTTGTATTTATCCGCCACACCTTAAAGGCCGGTCCGTGAAAATATTGTCCGACATTAAACCGGTCCGTGGTGCCAAAAAGGTTGGGGATCACTGATTTAGAGGGTCCCTTCCTGTTAAATTGGGAAATAGTGGGCTTTAATTAAAAAAAAAAAAAAAAAAAATTGTCTGGTTGTCTATCCTTAGACAAGGATGAGAGACATTTATGTTTCATGTTATCCACATTATTGCTCCATTAGACTAATAAAGAAGCAAAAGCTTATTTATTAGAAGTTACCATACTACAGTGGCTCATAATCCTATGGTGTAGATGAATCATGCTCATCATTAAAGCTGTACAAAGTGCAAAATGCGTATAAAGTGCCAAACTTATAAAACAACGGTATAAGCCTTAGAGATGATGGGGGCTCAGGCTGAATCATATCATCATCAGATCTAATTTAACAGTTAGCATAACATTTTTGGTTCTATTTATAGAATGCATGTATTATTTTATTACTAAATTAGGTATAGAGAATATTTATATAGCTTGATGTTTCTCAATAGCGTTCAACGATATTACATGCATATGGCTGTATTGCTTAAAGCCTGAATAGTTTTATTAGGCATTGGATTTTATTGTACTATAAATAAGATTGTTTATGCTTTCACTGTACTATGAGTGTAATTGACTTAAAATTTTTTAATTAAACTACATTAGTTGAGCCAATTACAGGATCTTTTTTTAAATTATTTGTTTCTATTTATGAAGAACTCATAAGGTGAACCATGACAAATTTTACTGTAATATAATAGAGTTAGTAGAATGCAACATACACCTATAGTATAAATTAAGGGTAGCCCTGATTATGCATGGCTGCTACAAGGCATTTACAGTAGGCGTAGTGAAAAGTTAGGACCGTAGGAGACAAATGGGAGAGGATTAGAGATACGGAGTAAGTTTAAAAAAGAGGGAGCAAGAACACGGAAGGCAGCAGGGATCAAAAAAGGAAATGTAATGAGATATGGAGTGATGGGAGGATGCTAGGGATGAGGGAACAGAGGAGCGCGGCTTCAGAAAACGAGATGACACGACCGAGTGGCTTTCGGTGGAATCGAGTCGTTGCAAAGTTTAGTGACTTCTTTTTCCCCTCCATCGAGCTGCTATAACTGCTGCCGCTTTGGATTTATAACTCCCTCACTGTAACATGTCCTACACGTGCTCGCTCTCATCGACCTCAATGTCGGGAGGAATACTGGCCATCCGGAACATGAGGAAAAATCTGAGCCACAGCAAAAACGAGAACGAATGCAGCTCTTGGGGAGAAAAAAATAAATGTTTTTGATGAGAAGAAAACATTTCACTTTTCGTAGCATAATGACTTCTTTTTGTACTTTTATTAAAGAAAAAGCCAAATTCCTGTTGATAACCGAGATAGGAGATTAGATTACTGTCATTTCAGAGAGACCATGCAGTGTGAGAGACCCAACAGCTAAAAAAATTTGATATTCCCTTTAAACCAATACACAGTGGGCAGATTCATACATGCACAATTACAGACAATACAAAATTAGGTTGTAAAAATGTGCCACATTTGACATAAAAATCGGCCAATTTTCAATCAGTCAAATAAGATTCATGAGTCTCATCATAGTACATCACAAACATCAATATGGTTACATTACAATAAATGTTAAAGGGACCTCATTTCGTTTCACAAAAATCTCTTGAAACCTTTAGTCATCCAATGGTCAGGCATTAGATTATTACAATGTGTAGCTTTTCCACAAACCATGTCAAGGTTTTAACCCTCTGAGTTTGCAGTCTGTTAGGGAAGTAAGGCTGGCGGTGACATGTACACGATAATACACGACTAGTTAATTTTGGTTTAAAATAATTTAAATCTGGTTAGTGGTGTGTTTAGGTATGTCTTGGATACAGTTACGATTATATTTATCCAAATATTTTCAAAGGTTATGTGCATTTAGAAATAGGTTTATGACTGAGAGCTTGCCTGTTAAGCTAAAATCCTCAAAAAAAAATCGGATTGGTGTTGACGATTGGAGGCCTGGCAGCTCTCAGAGTTTAGACCGAGGTTGGATATGATTTGCTGTTAGGTGGTTAAATTCTACTCGTCCTTGGGAATCTGTCTTTCTCCATCTGGATATCTTTCTGGTTATCACTATGGCTTATGGCTTTAACCCTTTGAGTTGAAAGAAACACATTAACAGCCCCCCTTTCTGACTCTCCCTCATTTATTCCCTTCTCTTCATTTACTTCTCTTCATGTTGAACTAATATTATGTCCTACACTAATTGACCTATTAATGAACACATTCATTTGCCTGGTGAAGATTATGCCTACTGTAGGAGCAGATGAATCTCCAAATCTCCAGCGTGTCTACAAAAACAAATCTTTCTTGCTAATGATTTCTAAGCAATATGTGTGGTTCACTGCCTGGGCATATTTCATCTGAAGGAGTAATTATAGAGGAGTTTAAAAGACGTTACAGCTCAGATAATATAATTTAGATATCTTTCAAATGTAATGCTTGGCTAGAACTATATATATATATATATATATATATATATATATATATATATATATATATATATATATATATATATATACATACAATCAGAAAATTCCCAATAGAATGTGTCAGTGCAGAAATCTTTACTTCAGCATTTCAAACTAATTAATATGGTTTAGAATTTCATGCCTGGACTGGTTTTTAATATTTAATAGCCTCGTGAAGATTGCTTAGAGCTTTACAATTGGCTCAAAATGTAGACTTCAATTCTTTCATGAAGTAAAAAAGATGACAAACCTAATGCTCGTGCATTTTATATACCTAGTGATGTGATTAGTGTCGCTAGCCTAATGCGTATACTGCTTTCCTTTTGAAGAGAAAGGGAAGGTATAGGAAGCAAAAAAGATGAAAGGAATTAAAATGCTCACACTGCTTTAGAAATTAACCACCTACGGCATCACCAACAATAGCGCACACGCAGGGTGGGGTGTCTGGCACTCAAAGGGTTAAAGTTGAGTCAATTTGAGATCGTTCAGTCCCTTTAACTTTTAAAGATGCCCATAATTATGAGCATAAAGGTTCAATTGCCCAAACTGGGATCAAGGTCATAATTGGCTTAATGCTTCCATGATTAACATGATTTCCATCAATTCACAACAGCCATGTACACTGGGATGTTGATTAAGCGTAATAACCAGTTTGTAAGGGGTATGGCTGTTGCTTTGGGGTTAGGGGATGTTATGTGCTTGTTATTGGTAGGGTTAATACTCTGAAGAGGTGCAGTCCCATGTCAAGAAATACATTTTTGGACATATTGTATAATCCAGTGTCAAAGAATTACAAATAATTACTTTTTTATATAAATCCATTTCTATTCAAAATATCTATTTAAGATATTCAAATTTTTTTTCTACAGGATATATCTACACAATTTCACAGAAATAGATATCATGATACTCATGATACTGAATACAATTACAATTAATCCATGAAGCTCTTGTTTAAAAGAGGCTGATTCATGACCATTATGATCAGTACACGATAACACACTGGATAGTTCATTAGTTTTCTCATTTTGGCCCTTCTGCTGTCTGTTTTGTCGCCAAATGCTGGGGAATTACAACAAGCACTGATGGGTCTGCCCCTCTTTCAGAGATGTGGTTAAGTCAATTAGACGATTAGCTCATTAAGTGGGATTAATGGAGTTTATTACCTTTGTCGAGTAGCCACTCGTCTACTACCCGACCAAGTCTGTATGGGATTCTTTGTCTGGCAATAGCCAGGCGCTCATTATCAAAGCTCCCTTTAGAGAATTTGGAGAAAGCAAAACAAAACAAACAAAAAACAAATTCAACATCTTACAGTCTCAATGTCCATAGGTCAGAAGATTAGACGTCAAAGGTTAGAAATAAGCAGGAGTTTAGCAGGTTATTATCTTTAAAATCAGCTTTAGTGTTTGCTAAAATCCTCAAAAAATCGGATTGGTGTTGACGATTGAGGCCTGGCAGCTCTCAGAGTTTAGACCGAGGTTGGATATGATTTGCTGTTAGGTGGTTAAATTCTACTCGTCCTTGGGAATCTGTCTTTCTCCATCTGGATATCTTTCTGGTTATCACTATGGCTTATGGCTTTAACCCTTTGAGTTGAAAGAAACACATTAACAGCCCCCCTTTCTGACTCTCCCTCATTTATTCCCTTCTCTTCATTTACTTCTCTTCATGTTGAACTAATATTATGTCCTACACTAATTGACCTATTAATGAACACATTCATTTGCCTGGTGAAGATTATGCCTACTGTAGGAGCAGATGAATCTCCAAATCTCCAGCGTGTCTACAAAAACAAATCTTTCTTGCTAATGATTTCTAAGCAATATGTGTGGTTCACTGCCTGGGCATATTTCATCTGAAGGAGTAATTATAGAGGAGTTTAAAAGACGTTACAGCTCAGATAATATAATTTAGATATCTTTCAAATGTAATGCTTGGCTAGAACTATATATATATATATATATATATATATATATATATATATATATATATATATATATATATATATATATATATATACATACAATCAGAAAATTCCCAATAGAATGTGTCAGTGCAGAAATCTTTACTTCAGCATTTCAAACTAATTAATATGGTTTAGAATTTCATGCCTGGACTGGTTTTTAATATTTAATAGCCTCGTGAAGATTGCTTAGAGCTTTACAATTGGCTCAAAATGTAGACTTCAATTCTTTCATGAAGTAAAAAAGATGACAAACCTAATGCTCGTGCATTTTATATACCTAGTGATGTGATTAGTGTCGCTAGCCTAATGCGTATACTGCTTTCCTTTTGAAGAGAAAGGGAAGGTATAGGAAGCAAAAAAGATGAAAGGAATTAAAATGCTCACACTGCTTTAGAAATTAACCACCCACGGCATCACCAACAATAGCGCACGCAGGGTGGGGTGTCTGGCACTCAAAGGGTTAAAGTTGAGTCAATTTGAGATCGTTCAGTCCCTTTAACTTTTAAAGATGCCCATAATTATGAGCATAAAGGTTCAATTGCCCAAACTGGGATCAAGGTCATAATTGGCTTAATGCTTCCATGATTAACATGATTTCCATCAATTCACAACAGCCATGTACACTGGGATGTTGATTAAGCGTAATAACCAGTTTGTAAGGGGTATGGCTGTTGCTTTGGGGGTTAGGGGGATGTTATGTGCTTGTTATTGGTAGGGTTAATACTCTGAAGAGGTGCAGTCCCATGTCAAGAAATACATTTTTGGACATATTGTATAATCCAGTGTCAAAGAATTACAAATAATTACTTTTTTATATAAATCCATTTCTATTCAAAATATCTATTTAAGATATTCAAATTTTTTTTCTACAGGATATATCTACACAATTTCACAGAAATAGATATCATGATACTCATGATACTGAATACAATTACAATTAATCCATGAAGCTCTTGTTTAAAAGAGGCTGATTCATGACCATTATGATCAGTACACGATAACACACTGGATAGTTCATTAGTTTTCTCATTTTGGCCCTTCTGCTGTCTGTTTTGTCGCCAAATGCTGGGGAATTACAACAAGCACTGATGGGTCTGCCCCTCTTTCAGAGATGTGGTTAAGTCAATTAGACGATTAGCTCATTAAGTGGGATTAATGGAGTTTATTACCTTTGTCGAGTAGCCACTCGTCTACTACCCGACCAAGTCTGTATGGGATTCTTTGTCTGGCAATAGCCAGGCGCTCATTATCAAAGCTCCCTTTAGAGAATTTGGAGAAAGCAAAACAAAACAAACAAAAAACAAATTCAACATCTTACAGTCTCAATGTCCATAGGTCAGAAGATTAGACGTCAAAGGTTAGAAATAAGCAGGAGTTTAGCAGGTTATTATCTTTAAAATCAGCTTTAGTGTTTGCGAAAAAATGCTGTTATGCTTTCTTCGGTTAAATGATTTTTTTTTCTTTTTTTTTGGTTAGGAAGTTAACAAAGCTTTAGTTACCATGTGTATTTAAAATAGTAGTTTAGTTAGGAAATGAGTTAAACATATTTATGAAGAATTTAGAAGACCAGCGTTTTCCTGCTCCGTCTTTACAGACAACGTATAGGATTTTATAAACACATTCAAAATAGTCACTCGAAAAAATAGCAATCAGATTAAACAACATACAATGCAGTGG
This sequence comes from Silurus meridionalis, assembly GCF_014805685.1. Classification (NCBI taxonomy): domain Eukaryota; kingdom Metazoa; phylum Chordata; class Actinopteri; order Siluriformes; family Siluridae; genus Silurus; species Silurus meridionalis. The sequence continues at coordinate 7,895,947 of NC_060911.1, read as the reverse complement.
ATATACTGTATAATGCTGAACAATTTTTTCATAATGTCAACCAAAAGGAAGATATTTTCTGAGTGAAAATAAAAAAAGACATGAGTCAAAACCACAATTTCAATAAGCTTTGATCATTTAACCCAAAAGGAATAGCAGATTTCTTGCTGCTGTGAAGCTCATCAAACAAATATTTGATTTTAAATATTGATTTAGCTTTGCCACACCAAAACTGTTTAAATAAGGGGTATAGCTGTCAAGAAAAAAAAAAAAAAAACTTTAATACATGATAACATGGCCTCTCTCTCTCTCTCTCTCTCTCTCTCTCTCTTACACACACACACACACACACACACACACAGCTCATACTATCCCTTATTCTATGCAAATCCTGCACCACGAGGACCCTAAACATGGCATGTGCAATGATAAGCAGTTCATTGTATCACTATCACCTCAATTTGAACAAAGTTGCCAACTTAAGTGCCAACATTGCATCAATAATTATAGAGTAAAAGTTATACTCAGAGTTGTGTAATGCACACTATTAAGCCAAATTTCATCCAGGTCATGAAATCGAAACAAGCATGCACACTATTACCACACTTTAATTTTGCTATTTTAAGGTTGCAAATGAATGAAATAACATCATCAGGTTTTTGGTATGTTGTTATTTATGCATTCAAAGAAAATATCTGCCAGTGATTAAAAAGATAAGCTAATAGAGTTGATCATTTATTTACTACACTTAAATCATACTTCCTGTGTAACTTCTGCATACTGGTATGCTTAGATGTGGTATTAAATCCTTACTACCCACCATCTAAATCCATATTAAATACTGCCCTGATTTGAGGAAATTAGCCATGGTTGAATAATATGTTTTATTTTGGTGAAGTAACGACAGAGGTGCACACAGCTGAGAGCCAAAATGTTATCTAAAGGCTTTACACCACTGAGAGACAAACACAGTAAAGTCCAAACATGGAAAGATATTAGAAATTTGAGATGTGCTGCAGAAATGAACCAAATAATAGGCAAAAATGAAGTTAAATTCTATACATTTTCAGAATTCCTATAAAGACTATATGTCTAATGACCCATTTATAAACCAAATGTAAACCATATGCTGTATTACACATTGTTCCTTTACTCACTGACTATACAATCAGAATAACAAAACAATAGCTATTTATATATACTGCATATAAAGGTTCGTGGACACATGACCATTAAGTACATATGAGCTTTTCCAATATTGCAGTCCACATTTAGTCCCCATTTGCTGTTATAATATCATTCACTCTTATGAGAAGATGTTCCACTAGAGTTTGCTTGTGAAGATTTGTGCTCATTCAGCCACAAGAGCTTTAAGAAAACCAGGTACTGATGTAGGTAAGGTGAGGAGGCCTGGGGTGAAGTCAGTATTCCAATTTATCCCAAAGGTGTTCTATGGGGTAGAGGTCAGAGCTTTTCATGGAGCTGGCTTTGAGCACAGGGGTATTGCCTTGCTGCAATAGGTTTGGGTCTCAAGTGAAAGGGAAAATGTTATTCTGCTATGTCTAATACTTTTGTCCATATAATGTAATTTATATAATACATAAATATGAAAGTGTGCATAATGGTTTATGAATGTATTCGTGGCAGCAGTTTGTGAGTGGAGGACGAAGCTGGATGGAACAAGTGGTAAGACTACACCTGCAGCTGATGAGACTAATCAGTGCGCTCTGTTCCAGTCTGGCTCCGCCCTCCACTCATGAACCGCTGCCAGGGTATTATAACGTGATTACATGGAATGTGTCTGTAGTTTATTATAGATATAGTCTTCACAGGAAGTTCTTCTAAGATTACTCGTAAAACTGTAGCAAAATAAACTTTTCAATAATGAAGGAATTTTTGTGAAAACTAAATATAAATTCTATTCTTTCTTTATTTTGGCCCAAGGGTGTGCTAACTTTTGCATGTAAATATATACATAGCCTTTGCCAAATATACAGTGCCCTCCACAATTATTGGCACCCCTGTTTAAGATGTGGTCGTGGACTTCTAAAAATTCTCCTTTTTTTCAAAACAACATAGAACCCAAATGCAAAAAAAGAGAAAAATCCAACCTTTCATTTAAGTACATAACTTTGGTGGTAAAAAAAATCATACATTTAGAAAAAAAAAAACTTGAAATCATGTGTCCCACAATTATTGGCACCCCTAACAATTACTCTGAAAAATGTAATTGTTTTTTTTTTTTTTATATATATTTTTCTGTAGTTGCTAAGGTTGGTCAGGGTATCTAGGGACTTTTAATTAGTAATTCATGATTTCCTGTTTCCTGGGGTATAAATATGACGTGACACAGAGGCCTAATTCTCTTACCCATTTGTCAACATGGCAAAGACAAGAGAACACACCATTCAAGTAAGGCAGATGTGTGTCGACCTTCATAAGTCAGGCAATGGCTACAAGAAAATAGCCACCGCCTTAACTTGCCGGTATCTACAGTCAGAGGAATCATTAAGAAGTTTAAAACAACTGGAACAGTGACAAACAAGGCTGGAAGAGGTCCCAAGTTTATCTTGCCACAACGCACAGTGAGGAGGATGGTAAGAGAAGTAAAAAAATTTCCCAAGCTCACCGTCACAGAATTGCATCAAAGAGTGGCATCTTGGGGTCACAGAGTCTCCAAAACAACCATCAGACGCTCTCTACATGCCAACAAGCTGTTTGGGAGGCATGCAAGGAAAAAGCCTTTTCTCACTAACACTCACAAACGTAAACGCCTGGAGTTTGCTAAGCGGTACTGGGACTTCAACTGGGATCGTGTGCTTTGGTCAGATGAGACTAAGATTGAGCTTTTTGGCAACAAACACTCTAAGTGGGTCTGGCGTAAAACAAAAGATGAGTATGCCGAAAAGCACCTCATGCCCACCGTGAAGTATGGTGGAGGATCTGTGATGCTGTGGGCCTGTTTCTCTTCCAAAGGCCCTGGGAACCTTGTTAGGGTGCATGGCATTATGAACGCTTTGAAGTACCAGGATATTTTAAATAAAAACCTGATGGCCTCTGCCAGAAAGCTGAAGATGGGTCGTCATTGGGTCTTTCAGCAGGATAATGATCCAAAACATGTGGCAAAATCTACACAAAAGTGGTTCAGCAGTCACAAACTCAAGGTCCTCCCATGGCCATCTCAGTCCCCAGACCTCAACCCAATCGAAAACCTGTGGGGCGAGCTAAAGAGAAGAGTGCATAAGAGAGGACCCAGGACACTGGATGATCTAGAAAGATTGTGCAAAGAAGAATGGTCAAAAATCCCTCTCTCTGTGTTCTCCAATCTTGTGAAATGTTATAGGAGGAGATTAAGTGCTGTCTTGTTGGCAAAAGGAGGTTGTACAAAGTATTAACATCAGGGGTGCCAATAATTGTGGCACACATGATTTCAAGTTTTTTTTTTTTTTCTAAGTGTGTGATTTTTTTACCACCAAAGTAATGTACTTAAATAAAAGGTTGGATTTTTCTCTTTTTTTGCATTTGGGTTCTATGTTGTTTTAAAAAAAAGGAGAATTTTTAGAAGTCCACGACCACATCTTAAACAGGGGTGCCAATAATTGTGGAGGGCACTGTATTATTCTCCAGAAACTTGAGTAGTCTTGCTGTATAGAACCAACCAGTTTAAAACACAGCAATTACATTTGCACACAGTTTGATTTGCTTTTCCGTTTTATTTTTTTCGGTCAAAATTCAGACACGTCAAACATTTAATGATCTGTGTCTATATAAACCGAGAATTATTTCATTATTTCCTTTAATGACTTCAGTGTTGACTGTCCTTTAACCTCTATTATACTCTATCCATCTCTCTCTTTCTTTTTCACTCTTGCCAGCAGTAGGAGCGGAAGATGTTGGAGAAATCAAAGTTGTCAGTTCTTTAATTAGTGGAAGCAATCTTTTTTCTGTCTCCCTCTCCCTTTCTCCCTTCCTCTCTCTCTCTCACACTCTCACTCTAATAAAGTTGCTCAATCCATTGCCACCGACTCCTTAACTGGTAGTGCAACTTGACTGCAAACGAACTAATCAAAATTCCTCCAAGGGACTACCCAGAGTCCCTGGCTGACTTCCAGGAATGGCAGCCACATGTGTCAGCGCTGCATCATCTGTATCATCCCGGGTAAGCGTACTTCATTAGTGTGTAATTACAACCTTGTGAAAACAGTTGGAATGCCTTCATGCAGGCTGCATTCAGGATCTATCACTGGCCAGCTGTTCTGTTCAGGTTTGGTTATGAAGTATGCTTTATGTAACATACTTTTACATAAATTCAAGTCTCAGAATTCACAGACTGTGAATTGACTGAGGAAAGCTTTCCATATCTGGCTGAAACCTTCACAGATAAGTGGAAAATATATAGCAGTATTGGTAACCATACCATCATGCACCTACACTGGTGTCTAATTAAAATTCCATATTTAGTATGTTCGCATTTAAACCTGGAGTAGAAGTTGCTTTAATAGTAAGGGCTAAAAATCTACATGGACTGAATTTCTAGTTTAGGGTATATTTTCCACAATATAAGGTCTAAGATAAAGCCACTACAAACCTTACCAATTTGCTATTAACCATGACTGAATAAATGAATGAATGTTTCGAATTTGTATATTGGGTGGTCCCTATTTGAAAGTAACAAACTCCTGCTTCTGCAACTTTTTGTTGCATCCCAAGTTTAAATGCACATCTTTATTCTTGACCACATTCTCTAAAAACAACAGCAACAAGAACACCACCACTCCCAATCCTAATACACACCTTTGGTCTCAAACACATTCTCTAAACAGCATTAAGTACCATAATCCCTATCCTAATGCCCACCTCTAGTCTCAACCAGATATTCTAAACAACAGCAACAACAACAACAACAACAACAACAACAACAGCAGCAACACACAACCACCCAAAGAAACAACACAAATTTAGGTTCCCTTTCTGGAAATTGAGCTGCATCAAAACACTTTGGGAACGCGACTGAGTATTCACGCTCTGAAATAATGTGTATAATCAGTCAAAAATTGGACGCCGGCCGTCACCGGTGGGATGACATCATGACCAGGAGTATAAAATGTATACGGAGAGAGGCAGCATCAGCTTCTGTTTGTTCACGAAGCGCTCTGTGTGTATGTGTTGAATTGTCTGTCAATTGTTTGTCTTAGAAAAGTAAAGAAGAAAAAAAAATAATAAAATAAATATATATATATATATATATATATATATATATATATATATATATATTCCTGAGAGCGGAGCATGCTAGTCGGTTCTCGAGAGAGCGGGCTGCATGTCAATGCCATTGTTCCGCTCCCGAGCGGCACTCTCCAAGGAGAGAGCTCGCGCTCCTCACGGGACTAGCAGTTTCTGGGGTTTGCAAATGGACCTTGCAGAGGGTTTTGAGACAGGCTTGTCTCTTTCTCCAACCTCACCTGCTTGGTCCAGCACTCGCTCACAGGCTCGAAAGCATGCTGAACACCAGGTCGTTACCTACATGTCAGGATCTCCCGTTCTTTCCAGACCTGCACACTGAAGTGTAATGGTCATGACACTTCAGTGGAAAGTACACGGTATGGTGCGACTCGGCGGGTTGAAGAAACGTTTGCGAGCTATCTTTCTCCCGGGATCGGGGGGAAGGTTTAAGCCCTGGCAGGTCAAGCCGCTGCATCCCTGCACACCATGGCGGTCCTGTAAGGCGTATCAGGCTGAACTGCTGTATTAACTGAATGTGGGAGGTGCCCGGGCGGCAGAAATGGAGCGTCGCGTCTCCTACTCCCACTGTCAGGGATCTGCGCCAAAGCCCCGAGAAATGACAGATCTGAGGACTGTCATCTTAAACAAGAGGGCTACGGCGAAAAAGGCCTGACATAGAGCGTTCTGGGGATCCGGCCGTGAAGGGGCTTTTGCCGTGAAGCTCTTCCAGATGTGTCTCAGTGGGTCCTGCACACTGTATTGAGAGGCTACTCGATTCAGTTTGGGTCTCCTTCCGTCTTCATAGTTCCCAGGGACGGAGGGTTCTGTCCTATCTTAGTTCTACATCAGCTAACCCGCTCCCTCATGAAACTCAAGACTTCAAGATGCTGACCCTCAAACAGGTCATGCTTCAAATCAGATTCGAGGACTGGTTTGTCACGGTAGATCTAAAGAATGCGTACTTTCATGTGTCCATCCTTCCTTCTCACAGAGGTTCACTTTCGGGGCTGAAGCTTACCAATACCGGGTTCTTCCGTTTGGCCTTGCCCTTTCACCCCGTACCTTTACAAAATGCTGTGGAGGTCTCAGGGCATCCGCATCCTCAACTACATCAACAATTGGTCGATCCTAGCTCAATCAGTGCAGTTGGCGGTCCGGCATCGAGATGTCATTCTCGCCCACATGAAGGCGTTGGGGTTTTGTCTGAACGACGGAAAGAGTGTGCTTTCTCCATTACAGAGAACCACCTATTTTGGTGTCATATGGGATTTGACTACTTCACGTGCGCAGCTTTCTCCTGGCCGCATTGTGGCCATCCTTAGGGCCATCAGGAAGGTCAGAGAATGGCAGCCTTTAACTGTCACCAGGCTGCATTTGCGCCCTCTGTGCAGGCTGGCTTACCAGATCCCTTTGGGCCCAAGGGAAACTTCTCTCTTTGAGAGCAGTCTACATCTTGGGCCGGCTGAATGAGGCAGTAGACACCCTCACGAGGCAGGGGGTGATACCCGGGGAATGGCGGCTTCACCCTGATGTGGTGGAACAGGTTTGAAAGAAATTCGGAAGAGCACAGATGGATCTGTTTGCGTCTCCAGAGAAGTTGCACTGTCCCCGTTGGTTCTCTCTTACTCATCCAGACACCATGGCTTACTCCTCCAGTTGCCATGGCTGGAGCCTGCACAGGGGGATGCCATGGCTCAGGCGTGGCCAAGGCTGCATCTGTACACTGAAATAGTAAGTGAGAACCAGAGGGGAACAGTGCGAAGCTGATTCAGCTGCTTGTCTGCTACAGTTCTCCCAAGAAAGGGCTTCCCTGCTAATAAGCAGACTCTGAGCAGGTTTATTGTTGATGCCATCACATCATCTTATGAGTCCTCTGGTCTCCCTGCTCCCTTCAGGGTCAGAGCTCACTCCAAACGGAGTGTGGCTGCCTTAAAATCTTGGTCCTCTGGAGTTCCCCTCCAAAACATATATAACGATGCAGGTCCTATAACCTAGACCCCAGTGCCCTCCTCTAGCTGTGTTTGACAGACACACACTGGGCGGGGACTGGTCAGTCTGGTGTGATTAGACAATGTTCTCAAAGCATTTTGATGCAGCTTGAGTTCCTGAAAGGGAACGTCTAATTCCCTGAGGGAACGGGACGCTGCGTCTCTATGCCACACCTTCCGGTGTCCTTGCAGAGCTTCCTTCTTTCTTACAGAAGCTGATGCTGCCTCTCTATGTATGCGTTTTGTACTCCTGGTCGTGATGTCACCCCGCCGGTGACAGCCAGAGTCAAATTTTTGACTGATTATACACATTATTTAAAAGCGTGAACACTCGGGCATGTTCCCAAAGCGTTTCCACACAGCGTTTAGTTCCCTCAGGGAACTAAGGTTACATACGTGACCTAGAGACGTTCTTTGTAATTATCTAATACATTATAAACACAAATTTTGCATCTGTGTACTCTGTTGAGTAGCTGTCCATGGTTCTGAACATACAGCACTTATTGAAAAAAAAGCTGCACAGGACTGCTATGGTTTCGGCGAGGAAACAGGTGCAGAGGCCAGTGTGAAATATATTATTGTTGTTTGCCATGCTATTTCAGATAACAGCAGTCTCAGAGATGATGTTAAACACACAAATTCCCATAGAGAGTAAGAGCAGAATCTCTATCCCTCAGTAAGCTTCACGGTGTTCTTTATGACTTTTGCAGAGTTGGTGGGCTTTTGAGACAGTAAGTATTATAAAGTAGTGAATTAAAAGCAGTGGTGTGTGCAGCACTCTGCTAGCCAGATTAATACATAGATCTCTCTGCTGATTACCAAAACACTGCCAGCTATATTCATCCATCCGCACTGTCTCTGTACTATCCGGCTTAGCTATATCCTCCATATATCCAGCTACACACACACACACACACACACACACACACACACACACACACACACACACACACACACACATGTGCGTGCCCACAAACACACACGCACGTGCACACACATAGACACACACATATAAAAAAGTATTAATACATAGGCATACAGGAGAATTTTATTTAAAACACTTTATTCCTGCTTCCATAAAACAGTGCTTTTCAAATGATTGGTAACCCATAAATTACCATTTTTATTAAGTTACCCCTGTAGTATGCCTATTCTTCCATACATAGCATTTTCAACTCTTTCATATTCTCTGGTTTTCAGCAGGGTTGAATCAGATATGATTGAGACTAATAAAGCTATTACTAAATATTTGATTTGGGTTTCCCATTGGAACAAATATCTGGTTTGGAAATATACGTGACCAATAAATAACCTTTTTGAAATAGAGAGACAGGTTTATTATAAAGCATAACTTTTTCTCTCTGCCTCTTCAAGGGTGTCAATAATTCTGGAGTGGACCAAATGCTCTTAATAAAGTAGCATATTTAAAAAGCTATAACTGTTAACCAACCATAATCCCCTTGACAAATTCTTTGCAAAGTGTGCATGTTTTTCTAAAATTGCTTTTTCATCTGTATACAAAAAAAATCAAATCAGCCTATTTACTAAAAAACATTAATAAAGGATGGTTAAGCCTTTGGCATTTTTAGCAAGATAAGACTGACTGAGGCAAGGGAAGAATGAGCCAAATACTGTGGGAAAGACGGGGAGAGAGAGAGAGAGAGAGAGAGAGAGAGAGAGAGACGCAATAATAGTGTGCATGTCCCTGGGGAACCATCTGCCTCAGTTTATTAAGGTGACCTAAGCAGCAAAAGATTTCAGCTTAGCTTCGGACAGAAAGACAAACACTCTATGAAAGAAGAAAGACCCAAGAGGATGCATTGGACAAACAAAGCAATACAGTGAGTTTAGTAAAATCCCTGATGTCTGGTGAACGTTTTGTCTTGTCTGTTTTGAAATTCGACACCAGGACTCACCAATATCCTGTTTTAGGACATTATAGGATTATAGATTAATTTAGAAAAATATCCTTTTTTAGCGTATATTTGAAACTTTCCGATCTATATACTCAATCCTGACTAAACCCAGACTAAACCGCTTATGTTCAACAATTTACTGAATAACAAACACTTAGATTTTCCTAAGTAAATCTACAAATATTTTTCATACCCAAGCCTAACCATATGGATATACTTAGTACTCCATCAATCAGTGTTATATATTGGATGTGCTCCATCTGCTTCATTCCTGGGGTCATTTGTGCCTCTCTAACTGGGTCAGTGTTTAATCATAATCATCCAAATGACCTCTCCTTCTTTCTACTCTATATTTTCAAGCTTTAATTTGTCTGGCGAGACAAGCAGATTTTAAAGCTTGGTTTTGCCTGTAATTTTAGAGAGTCATCCGGAGCTGACTGAACACTTGAAAACAAGGTTTACCACTTAAAGGTGTTTTGGTTTGGCCCTTTAGAAGAACATAGTAGTTTTATGTAGAACCTGGGAACAGAGTGTCTCCCTTTCATACAACATAAACATTTAAAATGGGTACGTTCACTGTACATATTACTGTTGAAATGTTTATTTTCTTATAAAAAAAAAATTAATTTATACGCACATTCCTTCACCTTTTGCTTTGACTGCAAAACTATATACACACTCAGAAATATGGTAACACACACACACACACACACGCACAGACACACAATATACAGGAATGCTTGGAGGACTGCAATGCAAATGGACTCTCAGTAATGTCAAATATATAAAAACACAAAAAACATCAAAGTTCTCAGGAGATACAGAGGTGACAATATACTGTAAAAGAAGCTGTAAATTCAGCCTTGAGGTTCTCCTCATCCCTGATTCTTTCCTAATGCCATGTTTAACATCACAAAGCCTGAGCAGCCAGTGTCTGCCATTACACTTGCACTGTTACCGTGGAGATGTGTAGCTCGGCTGCTCAGCGATGATGGATGATGGAGCGATCGACCTTTTCCAGACACAAAATGAGAGAATGAGTGTGGACAGGCTGAGATAAGAAAGATCTCTGCCCTATCTCTGTCACTTTTTCTCTTGCCTCTTCTCTCTTTTATGCTTATCTTGCATTCTCTCACTCTCTTCCTCTTTCATTGCAAATACTGTGGTCTAATCTGAAGGCAAAGCACATCATTTGACCAAAGCTTTTTATTTTAAATATGAACCATTACAGCCTCGGTAGCAGATCCTCTTTTCATTTACATATACATTTACTTCATTTAGCAGACGCCCTTATCCAGAGACATGAACCTTTTCCAGAGCGGCATTCCAATCACAATGGAAACTGTCGTTTATGCTATAAATTATATGTCATAATTGAGACATTGACCTAAAAATGGGAGGTTTCCCATATTTATTTATTTTTTATAGATATTTCATTTCATTGAAGCAACAACATGACTTTCATAAAGTAAAGAAAAAAATACAGACTGAAAATAAAATGCATGTATGGATTCTCACTGCTATTATGATTCCATGACACCAGACAGAAGTGGAAACCAGGCATAACCACATTAACTAGTCTTATTTAAACAGTATATGGACAAAAGTTAGAACACCTAAAGATTTGTCTGAGATTTTAGAAACATCCAATCGGTTTACAGTCAGCATTCCAATTCATCCCAAAGGTGCTCAGTAGGGTAGAAGTCAGCATTCTATTATAGGCCATTTAAGATCTTCCATTCCAGCCCATTTAAACTATATCTACATGGAGCAGGCTTTGTGCACAGGGGGCATCTCCAGGCTTGAACAGGGTCTCCTAGTTCAAATGAAATTTAATGCTACTCTATCCAAATACAATTGTGTGTGTCCAAGTTTGTGGTAACAGTTTAGGGATAACCCGTACATGGCAGGAAAAGTCAAGCGTACCAACACTTTTGTTCATATAGTGTACAAACTTAACGGCACTAACCAGCTAATGCAGGTCTTTATGTGCAAAAAAATGTATGTTCTAAATGTATGTTCTACTGAAAATCCCTTATCTAGACAGACCTTTGTTTAAAATCCAATAGATTCTGTAGCTGTTTGGATCATTTTAAAGTCTGGTAGGTAACAGTACATTCCATTACTCACTAATACCTTTTTGTTTGACAACTAAATAAAACTGTATCACAACTGAATAAAGTACACTATATAGCCAGAAGCTTGTAATCTCCACTTTATCTCACCAAAACTGTAACCACAAAGTTTCAAGCACTCATTTGTCTTTAAATTCAAAATGCCTTTTAGGCAGTCACATTATTCTTCACTGGAAGAGACAGCAAGTGGTCTTACAGCTGAATGATCACACTTCCCCATAGCTTTACTCCAAAATCTAGTGGAAGCCTTCCGAGAAGAGTGGAGGTTATAAAGGCAAAACAAGGAGACTAAGTCTGGAATAGAACATGGATAGGATGGTCATGTGCCCACAAATATTTACCATATGATGTATTTCTAGGGGATTAGTTATAATAGAAATCATAAATATCACAACTTCTTACCTTGAGGAAATGAAAAGTTGATATGGAAACTGGTTGAATACAACTTAATACAAACTTTACATTCCACTGACTTAATAACTGTAATGAATTTACTTCATGCTTAGTAACCAACTGGAAATATTTTGTGATAAATCATTTTGTTATTATAAAAAAACAATTGCCTCTTGTTTTCTATTGGATCTGAGATTCTATGATTTAGCTAAACAAAGTCTGTGTAAATTTAAAGTAAACTCAAGTAGTACTAGTGATTTATATCATTCATTGAATGAACTGTGATCTCCTGTACTGCTGTAAGAAGGCCTCAAAATCTTGCAAACTGTAAATATTGGCACCTCTATAGTAACCTGTATAAGGACATAATTTGGGTCTTCACAAAAGGCTAAAAATATTCAAACCCACACCCTTATGTACAAAACAGAATTCTCTTATGAAGCTTCCACCAGAATTATAATATCATTTGGGAAAAAGAAATGCACAGTTTTGGTGTGGCAACATGGAAAAATCTTTTCAGTCTCAATCAACAGCAGCATAACATAAAATTTAATTTACAGTTCCAAAGATTTCCAATGGAGACCTAGTGTGAAAATAGGGAAAATAAAGACAGACAACATCTTCCTTTTTCTTTTGCAATACAGTGGATGTAAAGTTACTGCCTCGGACAGAGACAGGGACAAAGAGAGAGAGAAGAAATATTTAAAAAACAGCAAAAAAAAACCCTGAATAAAATATGGAAAATGTGGAGTCATCTACAGCATGGCAGAGTGTGTGTGCATTTAGGTGGGTGCATATTGTTATTCTTGCAGGTGGATGATTTATACCAACACAGCTTGACTCACACACACGCAGCATGCATATAAAGCTCCCCCGAGGCTGCATTCAACAGTATTTATTTGTTTATTAATACTTTCGGTGTGCAATGTTAGTCATTCCCAATTCCCGCCTACTATCTAACGCTCCACAGCATGGAAGCTGTTAATGTGCTTCCTCCGTGACACATGTATCCAGTCACTGCATCTTTTAGATTCTTATGTAGCTGTAAGAGTCATCAGAAAGCTGAGAACTCGCTAATGTCATGCTGCACGGAAGGGAACAGATGAATAAAATCTGTCTTTACAACATCAGTCCCTTATAGCGAGAATATGATCATTGATTATTGGGAAAAACATCATTTAAATCCTTTTCTTGTGTTGTGTAAAGAGAATTGTTTGTGCAACCAAAGTTTTTTCTTCTCTCTCTTTCTGTTATTTTATGACAAGACATTAGAGGTGAACAGGTTTCTTATTTTTTCAATAGAACAATAGATTTAACATGGAATCTTTTTTATTTTTCACATAACCAGTGGGTCATTTAAATAAATATGCTTCGATTTGCATACTTAATAAAACACAATTTAGTCTTTGGATGAAGTTTGAATCAAAATATTTATTTTAGTCATGACATGCAAAAGATGAATTCATTTACAAATTAGTTTCTTAGAAAATGTGTCAACCGATAAACGTGTTTAAAAAAAAAAAAAAATAATAAATTTAAGTATTGATAGAATCAATTGATACTAATTGAATGAATTTGTAAAACTTCAATAGTTCAAGTCTAAAGCAAATATGTTTTTGTTAGTTTCTGAATTTTGGCAATTTACTGATTTTTCATATATATTTATATATATATATATATATATATATATATATATATATATATATATATATATATATATATATATATATATATATAAATGCTCTTGAGTTAGTGGCTTCTAGAAGAAAGTTTATATTTATACTTTATCATGACATGCTTTGCACAGATATATGAATGGCATGATGTTGAAAATCTTCAAACCTTCATATTACATGTGAGTCTACCTCTAGTGTCTTGGCTCATACAAGTTCATACAATTTCTCATAAAATCAGTTTGGTGTTACACTGCTTAACCCAAATGTATGAAAGTGTGTACGCTTCCTACCTGCTGGGAAGCGTTCGATGACCGGCTGGTTGTCCACCTGCAGTGTAGCGTTGCCGCCACTTCTAGTAAAGCGCACCACGTGATATTTGCCATCGCTCACCACCACTCCATTCTCCTCGATCGTGATGTCGTCTGTTCCCACGTTGAAGATGACGCCGACCTTCCCTCGCTCCTGAGACGAAAAGAGAAAGAAAAACGCAGCTTAAATGACCTTTATTGTTAGATATAGAATCGAATGCAAAAGTGTGATGCAGATTTAAAAAGATTTAATGGCGACAGAAAACAAAATATAACCAAAATCTTATACTTTTTTTGTTACAATACCTTGTCTTTTTCTCACCCTTTTTCTATCATTCCCTTTCTTTTAATTTCTTGTTTTATTTCTCTGAATCTCTATTTCTTTTCCATATTTAACATCGCTTTCAGTTCTATTTCTCTCTTTCTCTATTCTTCACAATCTCTATTTTACCATTTCTCTTTTTGTTTCTTTAATATCATATGCATTGTTTTGTCTTTTGTTACATTTCTATATCTCTTTCTTTCTTTCTTTCTTTCTTTCTTTCTTTCTTTCTTTCTTTCTTTCTTCTTTCTTTCTTTCTTCTTTCTTTCTTTCTTACTTACTGTCTCCATTTCTCTCCTTTTATCAGTCTCTCTGTCTATTTCTAGATATATTTCTTTCTTCCTCACTGCTTTTCATCTTTACTTACTCTTTCAATTTCCCCAATCTCTCTATCAATTTATGTCCTGCTTATTGCCAATTCCAACTTTTTTCTCAATAATCTCTCCATCATTCTATCTATGTGTCTATTTCTTTTTTGTTGTCTCAGTGTCTCCAGGCCACTTTTAGAAATGTCTTGTCCATTACGGTTCTAAAGATCTACATCTCTGTATAAGTGAAATACCAATAAAACTGAATTGAAAGTACTTGAATAGAATGTACTGCTGTATTGATTAGTAAACTATATAAATAAAAATCTCCTGGAATTAAAACCTAAAGCAGGTAAATCAGTGATCCAGACGTGCTACTGAAAGCTCTGTATAAATCATTTAGCAGTAATGAATATGCTTCAGTATACTGACATCAGACTCTTTTTATATCTGTTAGTGTTGACAGCCACCTACTGCTTACACTTCATTATAGTGTCTCCTACTTAATCTCAAGCTGTCTTTTGACTCTTCTGTCCAATTCCTCTATTTTATCCTTCCCTCTCTCTCCTCCACTCACTCACTCACTCACCACTCACTCACTCACTCTCTAACTCCTCCTGTGCTTTTGCCCTTTATGGCACCAAAGGTCAAAGTCATTTACTGTGTTGCAAAGTAAGACAGAGAACTATCGAGAGAGAGAGAGAGAGAGAGAGAGAGAGAGAGAGAGAGAGAGAGAGAGAGAGAGAAATAATTTTAAAAGTGAAAGGGGAAGATAGAGGTAGAAAAGCAAGAAGACAGACAGACAGACAGACAGACAGACAGACAGACAGACAGACAGACAGACAGACAGACAGACAGACAGACAGATAGATAGATAGATAGATAGATAGATAGATAGATAGATAGATAGATAGATGTTATAGCCAGAGAGAGATAAAAAGCCAAGCCGACAGATAGACAGGTAAATTGATTGATAATTAGTAGATGATGTAAAACCTTTGATACTTCCTAATGGCTCCATGTGACAGCATACAACCCTAAGGTTTTTGCAATACATCTGTACATGAAAAATGCTTAGTTTCCAGTCTACCCCTATCTATTATTGACATTACTTGGTCTGTTTTATGAAATGAGCCATATTCATAAACCATGACACTTCAAGACATTACTTTTTATGGTTAAAGTTTGGCCTTTAGGCAGGTCCATAAATATTCATGAAATCTTTCTCGGGGAATGAAAAAGTGGCTAAAGCGATTAAAAAGTTATTTAATTGTGCAAATGGAAGCAAAGGTTGCTGGATAAATTAGTGATGAACCTGATCATGGGGGGTTTTATGCATATTATCTTATTACGCTACACTTTGCTTGTTATGAGATATTCCAATACCATTCACATTTTTATTCTAATAAATTCTACCGTTGGATTCCAGGAGGTTGTCATAATTTCTGCTATATACAGGAATGTAAAAGCATAAGATAAGGATTGATGTACTGTTTGTCTGCAGAGGAAAAGGAGTAGAGCTGAGTTTTTGTTATTTCCTAGTTTTCAAGCAGTAGAAGCCTTATCTAGAAGCTCAGAAGGGTTTATTGGGTAAGAATAGATGGGTTTGCTGTGTTGTACTCATACATCCGGCAGGAAAGCGCAGCTCTCGCTCTCCCAGAAGCATACAGCAAGTCTGGCTCATTACGTTTGCGTTTCCTTTAAGAGTTAATCCTACCCCGCAAGGAAAACTATCTATAGGATAGAGTGCAAGAGAGGATGATAGAGACTCCATGAGTGAAAGAAATTGATGAGGTTGAAATAAAAGGAAACTTGAAAGGGAAGAGAAAAAAGATTTACATAATTAGCAGTTGTGTTCTGCAACATTAATTCCGCTTTACTATGCTATATATAAATATATATAAATATATACTTACATACCCCAACCATGACATTTTAATGCCTGTTTACCCTCAAATCTACCCCAACTGACATTATGCTGGTATTTAAAAAGTGTTACCATCAACTACTACTATTTATCATCAAAGATCAACATTCACCATCAAATACCATGTTTAATCAAACATATTTATTTTCAACCACCCATCAACAAACACGAAATCTACCCATCGCCAACAGCTGAATGAATTAAACAAAAACCCTCACATTACAATAAAACATTCCTCCAACAGACATGTCAATTTATTAATACACAGCAACATGGAACCCCATCAAACTCCAATATTTACCTACAAACACCATCATTCTCCATCAATCAATTAGCAGTAATATGCAAACCCCCACCAGCCATATTCACTGTGTGATCAACATCCACCAATAAAAACTTTCTTTCGGCTTCTCCCATTAGGGGTCGCCACAGCGGATCCTTTGCATGTTTGATTTGGCACATGTTTTTATGCTGGATGCCCTTCCTAACGCAACCCTCCCCATTTATCCGGGCTTGGGACCGGCATTGAGGAGGCTGGGGTTGGTTCCCTGACTGGGGATCGAACCCGGGCCGAAGCGGTGAGAGCGCTGTATCCTAACCACTAGACCACCAGGGAACCTATCAACATCCACCAATAAACACTAAAATTCACCTAAAGACCATGTTTTATTAACATTCACCATAACAATATCAAACAGTACCACCTTCTCTCAGAATGAGAGGTAAGTACACTTCAAGGCTCTTCTCTGTTCTGGCACTGAGGTGGTGGAATGAATGTCCGTCCAGCAGAGTCCCTGACTATCTTCAAACGACGACTGAAAACCTACCTCTTTCTGAAATACCTAAACTAGCACTTTCCAAGTTTGTGGAATTCGAGTTATATTTATATTAAGTTTATAATCTTGCGTACCAGTGTAGTTTTATTCATTACTAGAGACTCAAAGCACTTTTGTACGTCGCTCTGGATAAGGGCGTCTGCTAAATGCCACAAATGTAAATGTAAATGTAAATGTAAATTGCATTTAAACAAAAAGCATAACCTACTTATTCTTCATCACCCAGATTTTTTACGATCAAAACATATCATTCTTATTTAATCCACTCTTGATATCAAACACTAGAAATCAAGTACAAATTATTAAATGAATTCATCACCAAAAAGATCATTTTCCCTTATATAACACTAAAATATGGAGCAAAATGATATATAAACTCAATAGCCATATTTATTTCCATCCATTATATTGTAGATATTATAACATCCACAATATTCTAATAATTTTTTAATTTTTTCCCCAAGAAAGTACCATAAAAAATGACCAACAACACTGTGTATAATTGAACTAATATTACATTTACCCTCAAACCACACATCAGTGTTCACTCATTAAATATTAATATACCATAACAAACACTGGAATTTCTTTTTAAAACACCAGCATTCAACATGACTCACCAACACTCACTGACAAACTGACTCTTTGCACCCAAATTCTTCTCAATATGGGACAATGGTGGTTTAACAGTTAAGGTTTTGGGTTACTGATCATATAGTTGGAAGCCCCAGCACGGTCAAGCTACCACTGTTGAGCCATTGACTACGGCACTTAACCCTATCTGCACTGGGGTGCTCTGAACCCAGCCTCCTGTCCAACTGGGATATGCAAAATCTTTAGAATTTTAAGTAACACTTTATTTTAGAGTTTAAAAAATACTTTATTTTGCCCCGTAAACACTACTAGTACCTTTTATACCTTGCTAACAAGGACAAAAAATAAGTGTAAAGGTGCTGTACGAAAAAATAGGATAATATCCATTATAAATCGCATTATAGCAATATAAATAGTATGTAAAAGCATCCATAACTAGTCATTAACAAAAACAGTTATTAGATAGAACTGGCTTATTTCTGATCCCTAAAATAAAGTGTTACTAAATCTATTTACCGTAGAACATAAACTAACCTTATTTAATGCACTCCAACATTCACCAACGTTCATTTACAAACAGCATCATTCGAATAGTTTTACAAAGAAATAACAAAGAAGGCAAATAATTCATATGTTACTGGTTTTGTTATCCAGAAAAAAAATTTCAATCATTTTATAGCATCCACAGGTTTTAGAGCTACAGGATGATGTAGTGTTTCTGAGTCATAGTCAAGTACTAATAATGGATTGGTTAGAAGTGTTTTGTTCAAGTAAAAACCTAGAATTTGCCCAGTGAGTGGTAATGAGGCATTGACGTAAAGCAAAAATGTGTTTAATGGGGCATGGCCAAGACAAACTCAAAAGCACAGAGGAAGTTTTTCATTCTTTCATTTTGTCCAACGGGGCATCTTTATGACAGCTGAGCGAAACAACTTGAATTGTTTCTGGAATAAAAACTTAATATGTCTCAAGTGTACTGAATCAATGTTGGAAAGAAAAAAGTTCAATTCTATTATTAAGTGGATACAATGGGACTTTTTTGTTCATAAAATAAAAGAAAGCATTCCAAGCAGTGGAAACTGCATTTTTCGACATACTCCCCTGCTACACTCATACACGTATCTCAGCGTTTAACTAATACCTGGAAAGGTTCAGCACAAAAAAATTCATCACTATGCCTGAACTATTTTAAAACATTCTGCTTAACTTCATAATCAGGGAACCACCGCCAACCCCGATCCTCACTGACGGAAATACGGCCATCTTTGAAACGTTTATACCATTCAAATGTCTTACTGCGGCTGAGCTTCTCATCAATGTTCTGTGCTTGAAGTCTTCTGTAGATATCCGCAGCTTTTACCCCTTCATTCACAAGAAACTTCACCACCACACGCTGTTCCATGCATGCACTAATGTGTCTGCAATCATGATTAACGGTCTCTGGACTGACTCGCGACATGTGCGCCAACTATCAGTTATAGGACACACTAGCCACTTACTACTGCGTGTGTATTTAATTTATACTTGTAAAATTCAGTCCCGGTTTGACTTAAATACCGCTCCTATTACGATAAAGTACTTTACTGTTGAATTCTTGAATTTGTAGCCTGATGGTGTCAGACACTTTTTCCATAACAGCAGCTCTGTGTGCAGTTCTGGTCGTTTTTCTTTATTTATTCGTCATACTTTTATATATAAGTTTGCTGTTAATCAAATATGTGATTGCCTCATCACAACCCTCTGTTATTGATTACTTTCCTAGAAGTGAACAGCTGTAGGAGTTTTATGACTTACATTTTTTGTAATAAACTGACCTTTCAGAAAACCACTGAGTAGGTAGTGATATTTTAAAGAAGAAATGCTTTTGTGTGTGTGTGTGTGTGTGTGTGTGTGTGTGTGTGTGTGTGTGTGTGTGTGTGTTTTGCCTACATGTAGATGAACGTTAGATATCAAAGTGGGCTTGATGATGCAAAAAAGCCTTTGATAAGCTCTGATAATACAAAGACTTTCTCTTCCTTGGTGCGTCATTCAGATACTCACTTCATTTTGAAAGGTTTTGTTCTATTAAGTCAACACATATTTGATCATTTTATATACAGATACCAGATGTTTCCTGAACAGATCTCGGAGAAGAAGAAAGTTTGCGTATTGCTCTTATCAAAATGTAATCTTCTGCTTCTTCTTCTTCTTCTTCTTCTTTCGGCTTCTCCAATTAGGGGTCGCCGCAGCAGATCATCCGTCTCCACACCCCCCTGTCCTCTACATATGCCTCTTTCAACCCAACTACCTGCACGTCTTCCCTCACCACATCCATAAACCTCCTCTTCGGTCTTCCTCTTTACTCCTTCCTGGTGGCTCCATCCTCAGCATTCTTCTACTGATATACCCCATGTCCCTCCTCTGCACATGTCCAAACCATCTCAATCTCGCCTCCCTCACCTTGTCTCCAAAACGTCCTACATGCGCTGTTCCTCTAATAAACTCATTTCTAATCCTGTCCATCGTCGTCACTCCCAACGAAAACCTCAACATCTTCAGCTCTGCTACCTCTAGCTCCACCTCCTGTCTGTTACAATCTACATTTAAAATCACGCATTTTGATTTATTTTATCATTGTATACTTGTATTATTCAACTTTGTTCACTAAAGGCACTGCTGGAATGCTATGTTCCTACATATCAGGTGCTCTTACACACACAACACACACAACACCACACACACACAACAGTATGAATAACAGCGCCTGCAGGACCTATTTGAAGATAAGCCAGCTGTCGGTGTGTGTGTGTGTGTGTGTGTGTGTGTGTGTCTTATTTGTATGGAGCAGTGGTAATCTTCAGCAGTCACCTTGGCAAACTTCTAACCATCGTCTCATCCTAATAGCACTTTATCTCTCCCTCTTCGCCTCCCTTTTCTCTCCCTCTCTCACATCTGTCCGCTTTGCTTTGCTGTCCATTCCATTGCTCTACTCCTTTCCTTCCTCTGTAATCTTTTCCTCTTTAACCCCCTCTTCCTCTTTAATGTTTTGTTTGGGTGTTTCTCTGCTTGTTTGCGTCTCCACCAAGTACCAGTGAGTCATACCGAGCATGCTCAGAATCCCGGGGCGCACACCCACACACAATTTTACAAGGCAAATTGTACTAATTAAGTGAGAATAGGTCCATAAATATGGATATTTGATGCAGTTCTTTAATAATTACTTTTGGAGATTTCAGTCTTATTGACAACAGGCATTAAATTAAAGCCCTATTGTTTGCTCTTTTCACAAAAACCAATTAAGGCAAAATCAACATTCGTATCTTTTCCATCAAAGGGAAAATCGCATAGGCTGTTATTTCATTTCGAAAAGCACAAAGATGCAATTCGCATTAAATTGATTTTACTAATCTAAAAAATAAAATAAAAACGAACAGCTTACAACGAATAGAAAAACGCATGGTGAGGAGAGACAGAGAGAAAGACAGGCAAGAGAATGGAATTAATCAGGTGGACACAAAGTCAGAATGTCCTTCAGAGATTCACCAGTGTCTCTGGTCTTTCATACACACACACACACACACACACACACACACACACACACATGCAAATTGTCATAACCAGCAGCATACACACTAGTATGCAATAAACTGGAGTATTAGTACTTCTTATTTTCCACTTCAATTACCAAGCAGCATAAAAATGGACAGGTGGATGGATGGATGGATGGATGGATGGATGGATGGATCAATAGATAGATGCACAAATGGATGAATGGATGGCTACTCCATTCTTTTGCATGGCATATCCCATTCAGACCACATCCTATGCTGAATCAGGTTGCTTGTCTTTTTTATGGCCTACTGCTTCCTAACCAGTTTGCTCAGGGAGGGCAAGGTGAAGCATAGAAGTGATGGACAGACAGCAATGCTGTTTTCTTTTTCCAGGAAGAGTTCCACACATCAATCCATGACATCCTACTCAGCATATGGCTGCCCATCCACCTCACTTAGCAAATTCTAACTGCCTTTTTTTCTCCATATGCCCTCCTTTCGCTTGCTCTGTCCCCATATGCGTTGATTTCTCGCATTTATTTTTAGTTCTTTCATTTGCATAGGGCTGACTTGATGCTAGCGGCCAATTCACTCTGATTTAAGAGAGATTTGGCGTGCTTTATGTTGCACAAAACAGTAAGTGAGATGCAAATTACAAACAGGAATTAAGGAGTTTATGAATTACCTTCTTACCTGATGAGAATGGTTTTGGTTTTAGGAATACAGTCATTGATTTTCTAGAACAGAAGCACTCACAGGTTTCCCTTCTCTCATATCAATGCATTTGTGCTAATATATATTGGTTTCTACAATCATTTCAATTACAATTTTTTTTAAAGAAAGTGTGTAATTGTTGATATAAAAAAGGTTCATGTGAGATACACTATTTGGACAAAGTATATGGACAAATGTTCCTAATCTAATATCCAATGCACAGTAAATACTTGTTTTAGTGCAAAATCGTGCTTATTAGAGGTTTAAATCAAGCACTTAAGGATTCCTCACCTCACCTACATCAGTACCTGATTTTACTTACACCCTTGTAGCTGAATGAGCACAAATGTCCACAAGCACTCTCGAAAATCTAGTGCAACATCTTTCCAGAAGAGTGAAGGAAATCTTAAGAGCAAATTTGGACTAAATGTGGAGTGCGATGCTCAAAAAAGCACATCCCATACTTATGACCAAGTTTCCGCAAAAACGTTTGCCAATATAGTGTATTTACTATCCAAATTTCAAAAGAAATCTCCAGCATCAGTGCTCTGTAACAATCAGTAATTTAACATTTGTCGGACTGGTGATATTTACGCTAAATACAGGCTGGTTTAGGCATGCAAGGACAGGGTATCTTTTTCAAATCTGGCCAAAACAAATGCTTGTGGGTTTCATTTCAATTTGCACCTCATTTGCATAAACTATTATCAAGGTGGAGCTGTGGGTGTGTTCTGGGAGCTAGATTTTTGGATGTGTTAATCACCATCATTTCTCAGCAGCATGTGTGCCAGATGAAGTGTTAGGTGTGGGCCAGCACTGGGTCATTACTCAATTTGTGTCATATGTTTTTTTTTCATTTGCACTGCCTGGATTGCACTTATTAGTTATTTTTAATCTGCCTGGCATATATTCATTTGCTCAACATGTGTTAAAATATGACCAGGAAATTCACACCATTTTGTTTCCACATTCCTGTTCTGCAGATTTTAAAGTGATGTTGGAGATTTGTGCACATTCTGTAGATTACTGTAAACATCCAGTGTGGTTCTGTTGAAAAATGACAAAACTAACCCACGAAACCAGATTTGCTTTAGGCAATACAACTGTAACCATTTAGATCGCAGTTCTTTTAGGCGGAATCTTGGAACCCAATTAGGGTGCGTTTATTCTGAACAACATCACAATAATCAAATGAGAGTGCAGTCTTTTTGGCAGTAGCACTGTAACCCAATCAGTATGCAGTTCTTTAATGCAGTAGCACTGAAACCCAATAACCATGTAGTTATTTTATTCAGTGGCATAATCAGAAGCAGTTTTGTTGTATAGTGACACTGTAACCCAATCGGAATGCATTTTATTTTATAGAGTGGCAATTTAGACCAATCACCATGAAGCTCTTTTAGACAGTAGGCTGGTAAACCAATCAGAATACATTTTTTGTTTACAGTGGCACTTTAAACCAATCACCATGTAGTTCTTTTAAGCAGTGGCACTTTAAACCAATCACCATGTAGTCCTTTTATACAGTAACACTGTAACCCAATCAGCACGTAGTCCTTCTATACAGTAACACTGTAACCCAATCAGCACGTAATCCTTCTATCCAGTAACACTGTAACCCAATCAGCACGTAATCCTTCTATCCAGTAACACTGTAACCCAATCAGCAGGTAGTTCTACTAGACAGTAACACTGTAACCCAATCAGCAGGTAGTTCTACTAGACATTAACACTGTAACCCAATCAGAATGTAGTTATTCTAGACATTAACATTGTAAACCAATCAGAGTGCAGTTACAGTAAGAAATAACACTGAACCTGATCATCATTCAGTCCTTATAGGCAGTAACACTGTAAACCAATTACCAAGTAGTTCTTTAGAAAAATAATACTACATGCAGTGTCCAGTTCTTCTGGCCATTGCCACTAACCAATCAGAACACGGGACAGAGCTCTATTGGACAAAGTCTTGGCATGCAATGAGAGTGCATTTTTTTTGGAAAATGACAAATATAATAAAATTCTGGAAGTATTTATTTATTTATTTTTTTTTTTGGGGCACACATTCAAATTCATGCAAATAAGATTAAATAAAACAACAACAAAAATATGTAAAACTAATATTTATTGAATTTGTTGTCATGAATGATAGCTGCTGTCCCTTGAGTGCTCATGGCCATTCCTACATATTTATCACATCATCTGTCGTATTTGTAGTTCTGTCCTCCATGAGTGTACTGTGAAGAGGAAGTGTGTGTGGGGGTGTGTGTTTGAAATGGAATAGAACGCGAGCGTGAGAGAGGAATGCTGATCACCACAGAGTCTGTGTCTGACCTTCAGAAAGTGCAAGTGTTCCTGTTCACTCTTTTTTCCTCTCTCTTCCCCCTCCTCTCGCTCTCCCTTTTTCTCCCTTCTCCATTTTATTTTCTCTACTATCAATTCTAGTCCTGTCAGAGAAATAAAACCAAAGATTTTCTCTGTATATCTTCACTTCTCTCTCTCTCTCTCTCTCTTTCTCTCTCTCAATCGCTCGCTCTGTTCCTCCATGGAAAATGCAGCTGTGCAGGTAATAGAGTTTTTTGTTTCTCACTGCGACAGGTTTGATCTGATCTCAGATGTTTTCCACAGAGACATGTGTTTAAAAGAATGAGAAATATTCCACCACAGTATTTGCAGAATTGCAGTGATTCTACTCATATATTATTAAGTGGTCGGAGAAATTTACTGGCGCCACGTGTTTCTGTTGCTTTGTCGTGTCGTAATTTGCACACAACTGCAAAATGCTGCTTTTATAATCATGGCACTGTGTAATCAAATTAGCCGTCTTCTTACGACCTGCAATGGTATTACAGTATATACGTTAACGTATTTTTTCTCTGCCTGTGGGTTTGACTGTCCTCTGACATCGCACATGTTCCACAAGAAACTCAGTTGAAGGGTTTATTCTTTTTATCAGCACAAAGCTTTACAGACAGCTGTGCTACATAAAACGCATCCCACCTTTCATTCTTCTGTTCCTCGACCTGCTCTTCTCCATCTGTCTCACTTTCTCTGCTTTTCTCTCCGTTCTCTTTCTACCTCTCACTTCTCAATCCCTCGGTCCCTTCGGCAGGTGGGTTGGGAAAGTGATGTGCCGCACTGTGAACACCCCTCTGTTAATTAAAGCTCCTGATGCCTGAAGCGAGTGTGGGAGGCTCTAATTAGAGTCTAATCATTGAAGCCATTGTGAGGGAAGGATATAGTCATGCGAGGTTAAATAAAATAACCGATATGTTTGGCAATATTGCACTTCACATGCTTTACATAATGTTTCGGATACACCAACGTTTTATATCACAGCCTAGACAAATGAATAAATCAAAATGTCACCAAGTCTTCTTCTCCTTTCGTCTTCCCCCAGTAGGGGTCATCACAGCGGATCATCCGTCTCCATACCCCCCTGTCCTCTACATCTGCCTCTTTCAAACCAACTACCTGCATGTCTTCCCTCACCACATCCATAAACCTCCTCCTTGGTCTTCCTCTTTTCCTCCTTCCTGGTGGCTCGATCCTCAGCATTCTCCTACCGATATACCCCATGTCTCTCCTCTGCACATGTCCAAACCATCTCAAATGTGCCCCCCTTTACTTTGTATTCAAAACGTCCTACATGCGCTGTCCCTCTAATAAACTCTATTCTAATCCTGTCCATCCTCATCACTCCCAACAAAAACCTCAACATCTTCAGCTCTGCTACCTCCAGCTCCACCTCCTGTCTTTTACTCAATGCCACTGTCTCTAAACCATACAACATCTCAGGTCTCACCACAGTCCTATAAACTTTCCATTTCACTCTTGCAGATACTCTTCTATCACAAATCACTCCTGCTATCACTCTTCTTCACCCACTCCACCCTGCCTGCACTCTTTTTTTCACTTCTCTAACACACTCTCCATTACTTTGCAATGTTGAATCGAGGTACCTAAACTCCTCCACCTTCTCCACCTCTTCTCCCTGCAACCGCACCACTCCACTGCCCTCCCTCTCATTCACACACATGTACTCTGTCTTACTCCTACTGACTTTCATTCATCTTCTCTCCAGCATGTACCTCCACCTCTCCAGGCTCTTCTCCACCTGCTCCCTACTCTCACCACAAATCACAATATCATCCACAAACATCATAGTCCAAAATGTCACTAATTAAGTTTGTCAGAAATAAAAGAAAAAAACTTTAAGGTATCAAGGAATAAAATACTTGTTTTTTTATGTTATTGGAGGATGATTATGCATGTGGATTTACACATACAGAATTTTGTATTCCTTATTAAAAAAAGACGACATAACAAGACAGCTTTCGTTAAAAAAGAAAAAGAAAAAGCCCATTACGGTTGATTTATTTTTCTTCTTTAATCGTGAATATTGTGAATATTCCATTTCTCCCAGACTGCTAAGCTTAATTATACATACATATCTAACCCCATTTACTGACACTTTTGCGTTTGATAATGATTTTTATAATAATCTTGTCTCCCTTTCAGCCATCTCATATATATAAAATGAAGAAGAAAGACGAAGTGCAACTAGCAGCTTTCATGTTGGAAAATCTTCAATCTTCAGTAAAGTTCAGTAAAGTTCACATGTCAAGAATTGTTTGAATCCCACTTTATTTATACCAACTGCAGTTTCAGAATGAGCCACATGCAAAAATAAAAGTATGTTTATGATTTCACAAAATGTAAAAAGATCCACCAAATGCCCCCTGAAACACTCAAAATCTCAAATATTAATCAGCTTTAAAAGTGATTAGTTTGATGCCAAAGCTTCACCCAATTACAAATATTCTTGCATTTTATATATAAAAGCTCAAACATCTATGCTCAAAATAATTTGACTTTGAAAACACAAAAAAACCCACAAAATGAATGCTTAATAATGTGCTTTTAATTTGACAAAACATCTTTATACAACGATTAATAAAATACTAAATTATTTTTACTTAGCTGTTTCGAGACACTGTGAGTTTAACATGACTTACTAAATAATTATTAGGTCTTATTTTGACACAGGATATTAGTTTGAATTCTTCAAAGTAATGAGATCGTAAGTCAAAACAATAAGACCGCATTTAATATATTTTTCAGCTTAAAGTTCTCAGTCTTTCCCTGTTAAACAGATTAATGTCTGAACATACAGTAAGAAAAGCAAAAATGGTTTATTCTGCTTTTTGTCAGCATAAGAAAGTTATTATTATGTATTTTATTCATTGTAATATATTACATACTGTACTATTTTATATTGTTATAACAGAGAGAAAGAGACATCTTCAAATGTCCAAAGAAAGAGATGCATGTGAATTAATCGAGAGAGAGACGGTACTGTCTAATAAATCTATCACAAGCTGTTCTAGAACAAAACTCTTTGCACTTTATCTATATTCATCATTTCCTTGTTTACACTCTTTCACAGGAGGTGGGAAGCTGATAACAGGAAATACAGTGTGCTGGGTTTTACAGAGGCGCTGATGGCTCCAGCAACATTTCTGTCGCTTTTGTTCCTTAAACAGTTTTTAAAAAATACATAGCGTATTGTAATGTTGTGTTTTGACTTATTAAGCGAACCAAGTACTTGTTGACCCTTTAGCTTGGTGATAAAGGAAGACCATCAGCACTTGTTTACATTTATCCATAGTGGTTTACAACAGAGCAGTTGAGAGTTAAGGGCCTTGCTCAATGACCCAGGAGTGGCAACTTGGTGGTGTTGATATTTGAACTTGTGACCTTCCAATCCATAGTTAAATACCTAAACTCTGAGCCAATGATACATCTGTAAGTTACAATATATCTCCCTTTACAGATTTATATAATGGTATACGTTTTATCGTTTTTTTTTTTTTAAGAGAAATGCTTGAAATGTGTGTGTGTGTGTGTGTGTGTGTGTGTGTGTGTGTGTGTGTGTGAGTGTGTGTGTGTGTGTGTGTGTTTGTGTTGAGATTGGAATGACCATGAACAGCTTGTCTGCCTAACTAAGCATCAATATGAATGCCAAATCAATATCAAAATCCAAACATGTATAAGAACAGCGTTAATACCTTAACCACTTACCTACCACTTCCCATGCTACCTACTCCCACCTTGTTCCCAAGGTAATATAGCAAATTTAATGTGAAAATTTCATTAAGGTTTATTTGCATAGTTCTTTAAACAATGTTCTAAATCGTTCTAAAGCAACTTTACAGAAATAAACCGATAAATATACAATATATCCCAGACGTTTATCCCCAAGTCCATCTGTTCAGTGTTAAATGTTATGCTGAGAAATGGCCTTACTGTCTTTTTTGCAACTTTGCACACACATATGTTTGCATAATATGGGTGAACCACATATTATGGCAAAAATCTGATAATATGTGTATATCTCATGATACAACAAATCCAAAATTTGTGACAATTTAGATAATGCTGGTTTGGGAAGATTCAATTGACAGAAAATTCCAAATGGACTGTGAAGTCAGTAAATGGACATTATACTAGTATCCATTAAAGTAGGCATGACTAGGCAAAGTGTATAAAAATCTCTGTATTGCATTGTGGGGTGTATTTTATATATACAAATACATTTTAATTTACACTTGTTATTGCAGTTGAAGCAAACATGCTCTGTAGTTGGGAATCTATTACTGTACCAGATTTCTATGTGCTACAACAGACTTTAATGTCAAAAGGTTTTAATTTGAAAACCATATGCAATGTAATAGAGTATGAATGCATTTTCATTTAATATTCATTTCATGACTGTATCTAAGCACTATCTACTATAAATAATTAAGTCTGTAAACTTTAATTCCCAGATTGTGTAAAAAAATTCTCCTACCCAAATAAAAGTCAAGTAGATATGCAAAGCTTGTGCTTTCCCCTCTACAATGTAGAGCTGTCATACAGAAGAGTGAACAAGTGTCAACCCTGTGATTGATGCTGGATCACTCTAGGGACAACCAAAGCCTCTTTATAGTCTGTATATATACTGCATTTATTGCCTTCCTGTCATAGAATATATAAGTCTGAGAAATATGTCAAGTGTGAAATAAGGTTATCGCTAACTTTGTGTCTTTGCTAACATTGCTAACAGAAATTGAAAAACACAATGCTAGTTGATATTATTTCTAGACAAAAAAGCCACCGCATCTTTCTTTGACTGTTAAGTTCAACTGTTGAACATTTTAGCTTTGGGCTAGAAATCGGTAATATTGTCTTATATAAATTTTAAATACAAACACGTCCGCTTAAAATCTAGAAGTAAGAATGACAGGGAAATGTAGTAGTGTATAATAAAATGCTGCTGTAAACATGATGTTAAATAGGTTTTTAAACGATACAATTATTTTTTGTCATAGTCTCCATTTATTATAGTTTTGACAAATAAAATTTGCTTATAGAAACATTCAGCCCTATGACAGCTATGATGGTGTTGATACAGTACCATAGGCATTCGCTGGGATTCTTTGTACAAAGAAAGTTAAAAAATCTGACACTGGAGACTCTTTAAAAAAATACTAACTAAAAAACTAAAAATACAAAATAAATAAAATACTAAAAAAAAAAGTTAGTATTTTACTTATTTAGGGAAATGTTTAAGTTATTATATGTACAGAAACAATGACATTGTGATGTAAACCTGTGATTTGCTTTGCACGTCCAAGCTGCTAAACAGAATTTAGATTCCGATGGCGTTGTAGGACAAAAAGTCACTAAAAGAGAGCATGAAAGAGATGAGCAAAGTATGCTATAAAGTGACAACACGAGCAAAGCATAAAATTAGTGAAACAAGGAGCACAGGATGCAACTATAAAAACAGAAGATTATTATATAAAGGAATGAGTGTGCAGTGATTAGTGCTGATTATAGGCTTATAGGCAGAAACTGAGCAGATCGCTGAATGACTGGGAATTTCATCAAATTGGAATGAAAGTCTCTTTTATTCTCAATATGCCAGAGCCCAGTGGGAGCCATTCTGGATCTGTTAGTTCTCAATAAAATAAAAAAAAAGACAAAGAAAAAAAGGAATACATTAAGGGCCTGCAGAGAAGATGAGAGAAATGATCTCTAATCGGCTGTCAAAACCTGCTACTTACATTATACTATAAAAGTTATTATCAAGAAGAAGGATTCTTAAAAATAAAGTTACTAATTTTATTTCAAGGTGATGTTCATGGGGCTACATGATGCCTACAGAAGCTGCTAGTAACAACAAACAAATAAACAAACAATATTACTTAAACAAACAACAATTTTTACTTAAAGTATACAGCAAAGAAAACTGCATTTACACTATATATTTTACACTATAGGCTGTGAAGTTGTGATATTTCAAAACATATTTAAATATGTTTAAAGTGGCTCCTGAGTTATTGTTAGAAAACCCTGAGATGAATGATGTAAGGGAAAATTTAGGAGTTCTGTAGGTGCTTGTTGAATTGTTCTTTACTTTGTTTCTGGGCTCCTTTGATTGGAGTCTTGACCCCAACCAATAGCACTAGCTTTCTATCAGTCTGTCTCATCTGGCAACCATTAATGAAAAGTTGTTAGTGGGGGCAAGTGAGGTTCATGAGGACAACACATAGCAACAGGAAGACTTCACTTAATTTTATCTTTATCAATGTATGCTGTTGTCATCATGTTGTCTAAAGCAGCAGGGTTTTGTGAAACAGGTCAAAAGTAAAAAAAAAAAAGATCTACTAAACCTAACCAATTTTTGGAAAAAAATCTAGAAACTTAAGTAATTCTACTACCATTCTGCCTCATGTACGGTTTTGACGTCTTCAGGAACGGCAAAAATTCCTAGAAATACTACTGTAAAAAAAAATCAACATTTGTGAGGGTGTGACAATCATGTAATGAGAAGCTGGTCGAAAATATCCAGATTTAGGTTGTAAGAAGAAAGAACACGTAGAGACTTTGTCATTTTAGTGATATTAAGAAATTTGTTTGGTAGCTCTTAGAGACCAGCAGCAATAAGAAAGAAAATGTAAGAGTAACAAAATTATAAACAAAATATAATCGCACTAAAATATAATAATATGAAATATCTGATAATATGTACAATGAAATCACAATCAGTCTCATAAGTTAAGGATAATTCAGGACCAAGGTCAGTGCCCGTACTGTTGCTTGCATTTGTTTTCTTTGTCCTTTATTTAGGTCATAGGCTGGAGGAGGATTTTTATTGTATTGTGTAACAGACTGTTTTCTGCACATATAATAAACAATCAAAAAATCCAAAAAATGACAATACAGAAAAATCAGGAAGATCCATTAGATCTAAAGATGATTAGGAAAATAACTGACCAAGACCAAGGCCAGAAATTCTAATAAGACAATTCCCAGTAAAAACACAGTAGACAAAGTTAAAAAAATCCTAATATGGCAAGGCAGAGCAACCATGAAGACCAAAGCTATATATACAGTGCAACCTCGATATGGTTACATTCTATGGTGAGGTTTTGACTCTCTCTTTTTGATGGTTCCTTTTTCAAAGGGAATTGTACATGTACTGTTCTGTAAACTCAACAAAAATTATGAATTACTTGCCATAAATGTTTTATTTACTACTTTTAAATCAAATCAAATCAAATTTTATTTGTCACATACACATACATACAGAGTACGACGTGCAGTGACGTGCTTTGTCCGACTGTCTAACATTTGAGCATAAAAAAGGGATAGAATTTAAAGGATAAAAAATAAGGTGGATGAATAAAAAGTATAAACCAAATGAATTGAAATAAATAATATAAAATATATATTATAATATATATTTTTGGTCTTAACTTGACAGCATTCTACCTGCTGTTCCTCTGCTTGTTTCTGATCCACTTTCTTTTCTATTCATCCCCTCACATTTTCTTTTCAGGGGAGCATCTGTCTAATTTTCCTTAGTCCTGTCTCTCTCTCTCTCTCTCTCTCTCTCTCTCTCTCTCTCTCTCTCTCTCCCCTCTCCTTCTCTCCCTCTTTTAGCACTAACTCAAACCCTTTTTCGGCTTCCGCATCTTTTCTCTTCTTCCGCTCTTCCGGAAAAATCTAAGCACTCAGCATTTAACTGCACGGCTGTCACATTACACAAGTGCAACAGTCAGTCAAAAGACGAGAGAACAAACACATAACCGGCGAGAGAATTACAGAGTGTGAGAGTTGGACACATTTCGCAAGGACAGCCTGAGGCACACAAACACATTTGAGTAGCAAATATCAGCTCAGATTTGTTAACTGTAGCCTGGCAGGGTTGCGGGTCAGAAAAGCTGACTTTCTGACTTGCTGCATTGTGCAGTTACAGCCGAAAATGTTGTTTCGGTAAACATTTAGCTTTATGTGCTGCTTGAAAATCTTTTTTTCATGTAATAACTATTGGGAAGAGTTAAATGCACTGAGCAGCAGTGGGTGAAATACACCTATTTATGTAGCATTATTTCTCTACTTATTCATGTGTAGCTGCCCTGTTACCATGACAACCATCTCACCTGGCTGAAGGATTCGGGAATACACACACACACACACACACACACACACACACACACAGTCCGTTATCTAAACAGTATGGATACAGTAGAAAAAGAAAGGATTACCATAAGATTATTAACATATACTCAAGCTTCAGCTTTACACAAGCCCTGATTAACTGTCTAGTTCCTTCTTTTGGGTTCGAATTATTCCTAGCCTGAATGTGCACTGTGACAATAAGTGGTAACAAAGGAAAGACTGCCTTGCAGTTTCCCGTTAACGGACAAGCAGGGTTTTTTTTTAGTTTATTAACCTCCAGAAAGAAGTGAGGCTCATGTGGGAACCATGCTTATAGCTGTTATAATGTAAGACACAAGACATTATGTTTTGTGGAACTCAATGTTTAAGTGAACATTTAAATATTACTATGATTGGATAAAAAATGATCCTATAAATTAAAAAAAGTATATCCAAATATCAAAATATTTCGAGAATAAAAGCAAAAATACAGTTTTTTGAGAATAATGTTGTAGCAATCCGGAATTGAAGTGGTAATGTTTTGAGAAAAATCACGAAATCGCGAGAATTCTTTGTCTTTTGGAGCATCAGCGCAGAGCTATAACTAGTAAACAAACACTGCAGCGGTTATGTAGAAAACTCAATACATTCAGAAGAAAAAATCAGACAGACATTGAGGAAATTGCCTCTTTTGGGCAGTCTGAAATGGTGACCACTGGTCGACTCCAAAGATTTCGATGGTTACATCCATACTCGAAGAGCAGATGTTTCTCAAGAGACAATGAGGATGATAATTAAAGAAATCGACCATAAAGGAGCTGAACATTGACGGAATTGAATTTTTTCTCAAAATATTAGGACTTTATTCTCGTACTGCTACGAATCTCATTATCTATGATTATTACATTTGTTTACGTGGCACTAAAGCACTGCTCTAAAAAACAATCATATATTCATAAATAAATAAATAAATCTAATCATTGGCTGTGGAATAAAATGAGAAAAACATTAATTAGTGCCTTAACTGTCAAATAATATACAGTAGCTCTATGTTGGCACAGATCACAAATCATATAACCCTGGAACATTATCCTTTTTCCTATATCAGCATGCCCCATTATGTGGGAACACACAAACATGCACTGATTTTCTAACGAGCCTTGGATAAAAATGTAATAAATGAAGCATCTCAGCTGGTCTTGATGGGTGGGCCCAGGCCCTCAGCCAAGACCATGCTTGGCTACGATTTGGCCAAGACCAAGCAAAAACGCCATCAGCAAGAAAAGAGTGAGTTTTTCTACACTAATCCGGATCAATCTGAAAGTACCGTTTTTGTCAAAAAAACGTAAGACGTTTCGATCTGCGTCATTTCCACCTGTATTTACTTTCTGGCTCTTTAACACTTTGCGGCAATGTTGAGGAAAAGCACCGTCAAATGACAAAGATTTGCGTCACAGTTTTCAAAAGCCTCCATTTTTCACAGTCCACACTGTGAACATGGCCTAAGACATAAGCTTGAAAATTAAATCGTGGTATATCCAAGATCCAGGTCCCCTGGTGGTCTAGTGGTTAGGATGTGGCGCTCTCACCGCTGCAGCCCGGATTCGATCCCCGGTCAGGGAACCAACCACAGCCACTCTTAGTGCCGGTCCCCAGCCCGGATAAATGGGGTTGCATTAGGAAGGGCATCCAGCGTAAAAACATGTGCCAAATCAAACATGCGGATGATCCGCTGTGGCGACCCCTAATGGGAGAAACCGAAAGAAAGTTTTATATCCGAGATCCACCTTTTCCACCAAGTCATCATTGAAAGTTTAGAGGGATCTTTTCAACACTTAAATGAATGCCAGTATGCAAGTCAACTGATTTAGGTTTCTGTTTTTTTCTGTTTCTGTTCTGTTCTATTACTGCATTAACGCACATACACACAGGATACCAGGATACTTGCTGTAATGCAACTTTTTGTTTGATCACAGGCTGTTTATTTTGCCTTACTGTATGTAGACATCTGCTATGTCACCAGCCTGATCAATTGAATTATTGCATCTCAAGAAAATGTGGAGTCTGGTAATTAATTGTGCGTATTGGTTTATTGAACTGTGTGAGCTGAGAGCAGAACCCCTTTGGATTTAATTAGGTTTCATAATGGTGGTAATTGTATGTAATTGTATAATTGTGATATAATTGAGTCTTCTATATTAGCTTTGTTCTGTCTGACTCATATTGTGCTTGCCTGCCAACAAATTCTGCACAATGGGAAATATGAAATGAGGAAGGGTGGTTAGGAACAGATGTTTGGGTGTAGATATGTGTTACATGCTTGGAAACGGCTACACTGTACTGTAGTTAAATCTTGATATTCACAGGATACATTTTCCTTGTAAAGCAATTGTTTGGTCAAGAAAGTAATCTGTGATTAAACTTCATTAGTACAAAGGCCTTTATTTCCAAAATGAAATGATTTATTATGCATATTATTCAATAAAATTGAATTATATCAATAATTCTTTTGATCAAGTGCTGCTATTTGAAGTCCAGATGAAGTGGGTTTATAGGATTGATCAAGTGGGAATCTCTAGAGTGGGTTGGTCAAGTAAGTCTGTAGCAATAGGCTGGGAGTCAGTGGGTTTGGACAAAAAAGGTCAAAAGGACTTAATGGAATTGGTCAAAGGAAGTTTAAGGATTGTGCATGATTAGTCAAAAGATTCTACCGGAAGAATGTGATTGATAAAGAGAATCTGGAAGGAAGATTGGGCATGACAGTCTGTGGGAGTGGGTGGTATGGGTCAAAAGAGACTGTGGAAGTGAGAAGGCTTTCTGAAGAGAATCTGCAGAAATAGACGGGACTGATCAAGAGAATTTGATTGGTCAAGAGTGTCTGTGGGAGTGGGAGGGATTGGTCAAGAGACTTTGTAAAAGGGTAGGAGTGTAAAAGAGAGTCTGTGGGAGCAGGTTAGATAGTTGGTATTTTGTGTGGGATTTAAACACAATTCCTTGCATACCTCTAATTCGGGGCACTGAACACTACACTAAATAAGGCAACTTTGGGTTTCAAACATATCTTGATTGATTGCCTGGTTTTGAGCTACTGTACACCGTGTGGAGCTTTTATTGGCACAAACTATATGTCTAGGAAAACCAGTCATGGCACTAAATCCAAACTCACTCTATCTGTTCTAAAATTACTAATTAGACTTGGTGAATCTGTGTGGTACAGTAATACTCTAGGAGGGTACATACCCCAATGTGTGCCTCTTATTTTCAGTGCTTTGGGGCATACCTCAAGCAAAAAGCTGGAAAAGTTCTTCAATACACATTGAACCATTTTAATGTTTTAGCAGACATCGGAGTTTGTACTTTATTGTTATACTCTCTTTTGGTTTTCTATAGCAGCTAATTAACCTTCCTCCTGAATTTCCAGTACATACATTATATTGGTCCTGTCTTTGTTTCTTGTTAAATTTTCAAAATATTACCACCTTTGTGCTTCATTAATCTTCTTTAATATTGTCGAATTTTCAGTAGTTTACTTCTCGACAGTAAACCTGTTCAGAAGTAGTTTACCTGATCAAACATTTGTCTCAGAGAAATGCAAAATCTGTCATAGTCAGAGTTTTTTTGAAACGTGAAGAGAGAGTAACAGATGAGAGTCATACAGAGACTGAGCCAGTTGGAAACTGTCAAGATGAAACAAAAAAATCAAAAAAAGAGAGAGATACAAGACAAGCATAGTTATTGTATGATTCAAGACTTTCACTGGCACTGGATGATGTGCTGTGCTCTAGGAATATGTTTCCCCATCAAATTCACATCATTCACAGGGAGAAAAAGGCACAATTTTGACATAAAAAACTAAATCTTAAGGGACTGCAGAAGTGATTTATTCAACCACCAAGCCACACAGTAAACAATCTTTTTTTTCCTGAAACATTCTCTATCCATTTCATGGTGATTTTGGTATTCTGTAAATCTTACCACTGAAAGAACACACACTACCTCCTGTAGCCCTGCACCATACCAGCACAGCACTAAATCAAACCATGACATTTCTGTCTGGGTGTGTATTTGTGAGGGTTTGTTTTTCTTCCTGCAGTTCCATCTCCGATTATCTGCTCTGTCTGCAGGACCCTACTGCACATACTACCGTTTCTTGGCACTAGAGCCGCTTTCTATCAGCTATAATGAATGCTGCTCTTCCTTATCTGTACATTGGGCCTTGAGCTGGCAGTCTTCTTGAGCTTGTGTGACTTAATCCCTACTCTCTTCTCCTTTCCAAGTCAAATGCTCCTGACTGAGCCCCAAATCCTTTACTATTTTCCTTCAAACGTTTTTCCTCAAGGAAAGAAAGCAATGTTAATTAACCAAAGTTTTACAATCCTAAGGGAGATGGTGCTAGTTTCTGGAGTTAGGAACCTTACTGCAAGATTCTTTTAGGGAAGAGATCGTAATAAGAATCTCATCATTACATTTTGACACAAAATGAAAGAAAGCTTTGAGGAATTTATCTCTGTAGTGTCTGGGGAGAAGCAGGCCACCAAGTTCACTCATTGTTAAGACTTTTCTTATATTTTCAAATTGCCCTTACAGTCCATTAAACCCAACCTCTCCCTAAGCTTAAACAAAAAAAAAAGTTTCTCGAGGGTTCTTCAGATGTTTACTAGTTTAAAAACCAATTATTAAAGAATTTGCTGTATAGTTCCACTACAGTATATGGTTGTACAAGGGATAACATCCTCTCCTCACAGATCAGAGGTCCCTGGTCCAGGCAATTCTGTTTTTTTTTTCATCTTCTTCAACAGTAAGCTAGAAGGTACACTAAACTTTCTTTCGGCTTCTCCCATTAGGGGTCACCACAGCAGATCATCCATATGTTTGATTTGGCACGTTTTTACGCTGGATCCCCTACCTAACGCAACCCTCCCCATTTATCCGGGCTTGGGACCGCCACTAAGAGTGGCTGGGGTTGGTTCCGTGACCGGGGATCGAACACGGGCCGCAGCGGTGAGAGCCCGAATCCTAACCACTAGACCACAAGGGACCAAGCTAGAAGGTACACTGGCTACTCTAAATTAAATTGTGGACTTTTCATGGTTTTTGAGTAGGTGCACAAAGTACACAATGCAAAATTAATGCTTGTGCAAAATCGCAGCATGGCTTCCAATTTTCTAAAGACCTCTGACATAAGAAACTTTTCCGTTTTCTTCCTATTATCAGTTTCAAATCCAAGTTCAAAAGTTCAAAGTGTTTTTTTTTTATGTCATTTGTATTCTGCTCATCAGCTCCTGAAACCATGCACTCAGCGATTTATCTGAAGGAGGAGAGCTCCTCTGGCATGCTGCATTCCCGTATGCATATTCAACAGCTGTTCTGGGATTAATAAAATCACTGGAAGGAATCTCCTACGCCACACCTCCACAATAAATGTAATTGCAGTAATACACCCTAGAGATTAAGCAAAGCTATCATTAACGTAACTGGTAGGCTGTTAGGAGTGAAGCCAAAATTGCCTGTTGTGTCATATGTTCGAACAGGGTCACTAATCAATCGGGGACAAAAATGTAAGTTTTGTTCGCAAAAAGCACAAGTTTTTGGCATTGAGTGCTGAATATTAGAATTTCTCCAAATTTTAGGGACCTCCTTCAGAGCACTTGGCACTATCAGCCACTGCACACCATCGTACCCACTCTAGCACTTCACAGAAACAGAGATTAAGCCCTCTCTTGGCCTCTTATCTCAGCGGACACACTTCGGGAAATCCGAACACACTCCATGAGAGGCGCAAACTTCGTTTTAAATGCGCTTTGACCCAGCTTATTTCTCATTCCTAACGTTCAGAGGAGTATAATTGCAAATTTAATGGCAGTGCTAGGTGGGAATGAGTAGATTGCTTTTGACCTTCCACTACCTGATCTGAATAAGGGTTTATAAATTGATCATATAAAACCTCTCTTTCTGTTTTTCTCTGTCTGAAGTCTGAAAGAAGGCTGTTTTTAACACTGTGAAGAATATTCATTTAATCAACTGGTCAAGAGAATTTAAGCTTCTACTGACATTATATTACTCCAAGAGGTGTCTGTCATAATGTGTTCATTTTCAGCCCTTTCATCTTTGGTCGTATACAGCCCCACCATTAGCACTCGGCTAATCAGTGCTTACAGGCTGACGTGGAATCATTTAGCTCGTTAGAGTGGTCAGGCAGCGTGCTGCGAGGATAACCTTTAATCCTACCAGAAAGATTTGCACAAGTCCTTAATTCCAAATATTTAATCAAACTTATTGGAACTAGTAAAATAACTCCAGTTCGTTTTAATGAGGATACTATGAGTTATTAGTGAACCCTTGTGCAAAATGAAAAGGCTTCATGGATCAAGAAGTATCAAGCCATAGCTCATGTGAGCTTGCCAGTTCACATCAGCTCCCGCAGATGACTGTTTGTATCCAGCTTCATTATTGCATGCACTGTATGCTCCTTTCCTTCTGGTTTTTCAATTCTGCTGCAGGTTAGCCCTTGTGAGTTTCCTTCAGGTTTTCCATCTCTCAAAAATAATCCAGAAGGTTTCCCGAAAAGGTTTTGAATATACTGTGACCCTGAAATCTTTACTGAGGTGTTATGAAACCAGTATCGTGCCATTTCAATTATGTGGGGGGTTCTCAATGTCTGATTTCACATAGAACTACCATTTCCCCCCCTATAAGTTAATATACAGCCTATTAAGATAATGCTGTAAATCAAAATGTGGAAAAAGTAGCTTTTAATAAATATTTTTTAATGTGTTTGAATAAATCCAATCCCTCTTTGACAGATTTAAGTTTCACTTTCCATAATTGACACAGAAGCATCCTGGCAGCAGTGATTTAAATATTTAACATTGCCTTGGAGATTCTGTCAAAATATACTCTCATTTAATTGTGCATCGATGTTGCTGTACTGTGATTTGCCGACATGTGAAATGCGAACCCTCTCTGGAATGTCTTTTAACCTGTTAAATTTAACTGCACCCCTGCTTTTGGGACACACCTACATTTAAATGCTAACAGTTCATGACAAAAGTGTGCTACATACACAATTTAGATATCTTTGGAAAGAAGACACTTTGGGCTTGACTGTCCATTATCCAGAGTTGATATTGCTCAAAAACTGGTAGACTGGTAGTGCCTTGAATATACATTTCCTGCATTTTTATTTAATATATAAATACATGAAATCAGTCTGAAGCAGTCCAGAAATGTAATGCTATGAGGAAAATGTTTTATGATCCCCCTCTCCCCCAACACACACTCGCAATTTATAATTTGAATAATATATCAGTCCACTATTGACAAGATTTGACAAATCTGATTCGAATATGTAAATCTTTAGTCTGGGTCACCCCTACTGAAAATCAAGGAATTTGATTTACTTTCTTGAGTTAAAATAAAAAGGTAACGATATAGATTCTATCATCCATAAGCAATGGCACATTACTAATGTTTATGTAGTAAATGTTCAGGAAATATAAATTCATTAACGTACATTGTACATGAATTGTAAATAATAAAAAAAACATCCAGAACAAACTCTTTCTGAACAAGAAAGGACATATGGTAATTCTGAGCATCCTGTATTTCTTGACCTTCCATTCCAATTTACTCTGGTTTCTGCATTTTGAAATTCAAACAAAGCAGCACAGCCTTATCCCTTTGGTCTGGCTTTGAATCAAAAACAGGGCCGGGAGAAAGCTAATTCCATTTGTTTTAATCAAATAGAAGTGAAGCCTTTGCCAATAGCTGTGGGAAAGTTTCCAGCAAACCCTCTTTCCTGCTGCTTAGATCCACCTCTCTGAGCTGTATGAAGATATGAGCACCATAATGGCTTGTTAGCTGACTCTGAGTTTCTGGTAGTATATGCAGAGCTGAAGTTTGTAGCTGAAGCTTGCACAGGATGACATTCTCAACTACCTTGTCTGAGTCATTCATCCGTCTGCCTCCGCCTAAGAGATCCTTTTAAGTCACTTTTTCTGCAGGCATAATCTATCCTGCTCTCTCTCTCTCTCTCTCTCTCTCTCTCTCTCTCTCTCTCTCTCTCTCTCTCTCTCTCTCTCTGGCTTTGTTAGATGGTACGGCACAGGCTCAGACCCAAAATGTGTGTGTGTGTGTGTGTGTGTGAGTGGGTGTGTGTGTGTATTTAAAGTCTGACTCAGCTTCAGCTCTCAAGTTAGACTGAGAGTAAGGGACAAGTTGTCATTCCCTAGCTATATGTAAAGTTTAAACTTTGAAAAAGACAAATTTTGATTTAATAAGCAAAGTTTTACACGTAATGGTACTGATGCTGTACTTTTACCAAGTACTTGTACCAAGACTCAATTCACTCTCATGTGTACTGGTTTAATTTGACATCCCCTCTCTTCACAGTCCTTTGAAAGCACAGTCGAGTTTAGATTATTGGAGACTACTAGCAATGTCCCTGTCCCAGATTCTTACAAAAAACCAGGACAAACAAGGTCCCCAGCGGTGCAACAGTTGGCACTATTGTCAGAAGTTTGCAGGTTCGATCCTGAAACTCAAGAGACCAGAAATCCAAAATAGTGCAATTGGCCATGCTTTGTGTGTGTGTGTGTGTGTGTGTGAGGCATGGCTTTACTTTCTTCCCTGTCTAACATCATGTCAGCTGTGGGCATCTGAGGGTCATGCAAGAAGAGACCATTTAGAGTGTGTTCAGCTATTCAGTGACATAGCAGTCATAATACCTTTTTGTTATTATTACACCCAAGTAGAAGTTCATCAATTCATTGGTTCTGCCAATTAATCTGCACCAATAGTTGATTGCTGAAAATCCATACCAATAGTTTTTATGGTTTTCGGGCAGCTGTCATTACAAGACCTGCCTCTAGGGGCGAATCACCAACTGCAGGTGCTGTTTGTTTTTACATGCAAGACTGCACGCTGCACGGAGAGCGGTATATTATATTTAATATTAACAATGTATTCTTTATATAAATATATTTATTCATATTTAATTTAGCCCATTTGATATATTTCAGTACTGTTTGTTTTTTTGTTTTTGTTTTGTAATAAAGTTCAGTACTATTTTACATGGAGTGTTTGTATATTTTTTTTATCCAGAATCCATTTGAAAAACTATCAATTGATTAATTG
The DNA here is from genome assembly GCF_014805685.1 of Silurus meridionalis. NCBI lineage: Eukaryota > Metazoa > Chordata > Actinopteri > Siluriformes > Siluridae > Silurus > Silurus meridionalis. The sequence continues at coordinate 7,854,472 of NC_060911.1, read as the reverse complement.
GTTATCAGCAAATACGATCCAACCTAACTATCTATATTGGTAGAATCTACTATCAATTGACCTCTACACCTATGCCTTCCCATTATCTCTCCAAATGGTGCTGTTGTGCTTGGTTCCACCAGTAATCCACCTTAGGACAGTTCTTAAGAGCAAATGTCTGGGATACCACAATTGAAACCTTACATCGCTATTTTTTTATTGCAAGCATTTATGCCAGTTAACCCTGAGCATGTTATAGAAATGTAATTCCCTGAAAACAGATTTTGTTTGCCCATTCACAGCTTTTCTGCCAGCACGGTTATAGGATAGTTCATGACATACACATATCTTGAAGTAATGTACCCTCCAGTAAAATTGCAATAGAGAAATGCATAGCATGCCTACCATAAAAAAAGCAATTAAAAATAGTACTATCAGGGTTTTGGGGGGGGAAATGTAGCAGCTAAAGAAACAAAAGTGTTTTAAATTGCCCTTTCTACTCCATTTACTTTACTGCTTCTTCAACATCTTAAAATGTTTGCCTTAAGTTGCATCATGTTTCTCTATTACAGCTAAATGCCCTTAGCTGAAACATCAATATATTCATTTTTTGTTGTTGCTTTTTTGTGTTGTTCAGTTTGTGAATTGTAAGGAGCTGAGGAAGATCTCAGTGCTTACCAAACCAGCGCAGAACTGATGTTCTTTTTCCGCCTTCACTTTTCATTGAATGTAATTGCACTTTGTCCTGACTAGAAGATAGGACATTTTTTTTGGCTGCAAACAGCAGGAGGAGGAATTTGAGCTCTTAGCCAACAACAATGGCAGACTGAAAGAAACTTGTTGAAAATTACAGATGTGCTCAGAGTGTTAACAGGATTTTGAAAAGGAAGGGCGATTATGCAGATGGGTTAAGAGTAGAAAGAGGTTTAGAGTGTTGTGTTTTTTTCCCTGAAGTGCGGTAGTGTGACATTGTGTTTGTGTGTGTTTGTGTGTATGGGACAAAGGTTGATGGGAGGACGCATCCCTGAGGCCTTCGTGCTGCATAAATAGATCGTTGGTGTACAGACGGCTATTCTCTGGACAACCGGAGCAAAGTTTAGCATCTTGGCTTTTTCTCTACAGTGGCTTGATTCTCCTTGTGAAGTGTGTCCCTGCATTTCTAACTTTGTTCCCTTATTTTCTTGTTTTTGATTGTTCACCTTATTCAAGCAACAGTGCTTATTTGCATTCTTTCATGTCTTTCTCCTAAACATGCAATTCCAATGTATTTCATACAAACCAAGTTCACTATACAATATACAGTATGCAATACTGCATAACAAAATCCCAATATGATTTGTGGCCCATAGCTTTCCCCTCCCACATGGCAGACACCAACCTGTTGTGAAGGCTAGCAAACACTTTTTCCTAACCCTAACCCTAACCCTAACCCTACCTGCCCTCTTCTTCATATCATATTCTCCCTCTGAAAGTATTGGAACAAAGCAATTTCTTTTGTTTTTTACAATTTAATAAAGGTCTTTAGGTTTAAGGTCAAAATTTCAGCTTAACTTTCCTGATATTTACACCTCAGTGTGTTAAACAATCTTAGAACTCGACATTTTTGGGTGGCAGACCACACACTTTTTGTAGGTCAGCAAACCTCTGTTGTCTTAAAGTAGACAATGGGGTGTTTTTTTAGATACTATAAATCTAAAGAAAAAGGGAGCTCAGTGGTAAAGGCTCTGGGTTCAAGGTCAGGGGTTTAAGCTTCTTAGTATCACCAAGTCACCACTCTTGGGCCCCTGAGCAAGGCCCTTAACCCTCAGCGCTCCAGAGGTGTTGTATCTTGGCTGACCCTGTGCTCTGACTTCAGCTTCCTAATATCACTGGGATATGCAAAGAATGAATTACACAATGCTGTAAAGTACATGTGGCATGTAAATGCATCTATTGTACTCTAAAGGCATCAATTGGAAAAAAAAATTTAGAGAGAATTTTTGTCCTAATTATTTTTTGTTTGTCAGAATCTCAATATGTATAAATCGACCCCATTTATGCCTCCTCTTTTGCTTTATCTGTCTATTTGTGTGACTGCAAAATCTTGACACATTTGTGTGAAGGCTATCAATAACATCTGTCACTCATCACACACTTATCTCTTCTTCTACCTTCATACACGAATACTGTCAAACTTCATTTTATCTACAAGGACAGATGCTCTGGATTTGGCACAAGCAACCAGCACAGGCTAAAGGATGTTTGTCTTATCAAGTAACCTGATAACCTGTGAAAGATTCAAAGTGTACAGTGGCTTTGCGAGGAACTCGTGCACTCTGGACTGCTGTAGCTCTCAGTCTTCATGTACCTCCCACAATGGAATCAGAGCAGAGTACAGGGAACCCCATTGCTACACTGATATATAACCTCAATCTTTCATATCAGCGAAAGAAGCCGAAACGAGACACTGACGGATAAAGACTGAGAGATTTACCCATGTCGAGAGTAACAAAGAGAAATGGACAAGACATACAGCGGAAAGATGCAATTTAAGACAAAGGATGAGGGAAAAAAGGAAGTAGAAATGAGGGGATAAATCCGATTTTACACTTTGCGATTTTGTCGTTTTAAGATTATTACTTGTCACACTGAATGAGATGATCCTGATTAAATCCTATCCAAATTCCGAACCACGTTGCGTGATAATGTCCTTTCCATTACAGATTACACAAAGAACATCTAAAGATACATCTGTGATTAGAGAAAATGACTACATTCTGTTCATAAACAGAAACATTCCTCTGGAGATAAGAACGCCTGTCCATTAGCACATCAGTGTATATTTTAATATACTACTATATTTATAAATGTCCCATGAGTTTCATGCAGTGGTGGATGAAATACACAAACCATGTTCTTGAGTTAATCAACTTAGTTTATTTGAAAAGACTAGATTGGTGATTGGGGCAGACTTTAATGGGCATGTTGGTGAAGGGAACAGAGGTGATGAGGAGGTGATGGGTAGGTATGGCTTTAAGGAGAGGAATGTGGAAGGGCAGATGGTGGTAGATTTTGGTAAAAGGATGGAAATGGCAGTAGTAAATACTTCTTTTAAGAAGCGGGAGGACCATATGGTGACATATAAGAGTGGAGGAAGGTGCACACAGGTGGACAATTATCTATGCAGCAGATGCAACTTGAAAGAGATTGGAGACTGTAAGGTGTTGGCAGGGGACAGTGTAGCTAGACCGCAATGGATTGTGGTCTGTAGAATGGCTATGGAGGTGAAAAAAAGAGGAAGAGAGTGAGGACTAAAAGAAGAATAAGATGGTGGAAACCGAAGAAGAAAGACTATAGTGTGAGATTCAGGGAAGAGGTCAGAATGGAGCTTGGTTTTGGTGAAGAGATGCTGGATGATTGGGCAACTACTACAGGAGTGATAAGGGAGACAGCTAGAAAGGTACTTGGTTTGACCTCTCAAAGGAGAAAGTAAGACAAAGAGACGTGGTGATGGAATAAGGAAATACAGGAGAGCATAAGGAGAAAGAGGTTGGCAAAACAGAATTGGGATCAACAGAGAGATGAGAAAAGTAGGCAGGAGTACAAGAAGATGTGTCAGTGGGTGAAGAGGGATGTGGCAAAAGTAATTTAGAACTAGGAGATGTATGATGTATGAGAAGTTGGACACTAAGAAAAGAGAAAAGGATTTATACCAATTGGCCAGGCAGAGGGAACAAACAGGGAAGGATGTGCTGCAATTTAGAGCAATAAGTGTGTTATATTAATTATTCCCAAAATTCCATTTTTGGAATAATTCAGTAAAGTTCAGATACACAACACAAAGCTACTTAAGTACAGTAACAAATTACATTTATTTGTTTTATGTCACCACTGGTTTCATGCAATAATATGCTGCCCTCCAATTGGTGGATTTAAGACAATTATTATAGCACTGGTCATAGGTTCCCTGGTGGTCTAGTGGTTAGGATGCGGCGCCCTCACCGCTGCGGCCAAAATTCGATCCCTGGTCAGGGAACCAACCCCAGCCATTAGGGTTGCACAAGCCTTAGTGCCGGTCCCAAGCCCAGATAAATGGGGAGGGTTGCGTTAGGAAGGGCATTCTGCGTAAAAACATGTGCCAAATAAAACATGTGGCTGGTCCGCTGTGGCAACCCCTAATTCAAAAAGCCGAAAGAAAGTTTTATTATAGCACTGGTCATTCTCCAGCAGTAAGAATATCATATTATGCATACTCTTTTATAATGTGTGATTTTTGTTTGCAACAGCAAAATCCATTTTATAATCATGCAATTTAAATCTGGTTATGGAATCAACAGAAAACGAATGGGGGGTTTCTGCCAATTTATGCCACCACTCTTAGTATTTCATCCTTCGTTAATCTTCAGTAGGTCTATCAGACACCAGTCTATCATGATTTGTCTTGCTATTTTCATAACATTCTGTAAGAAGCCAGCTATCGAGCTGTTTTGTGCATTGACCCATTATCAACAGCTTTTTTTGTTTTTGAGAATATTGAACCAAAAGTCTATACTCCCACAAACCAGACTTTCCCAGGAATGGGCTATTTGACAGACAAAGACTTCATGCTGTCTGTCTGTAAACCTTGCTTACTTGTTATTAACCATTTTATGCCTTCTAATGTTTGCCAATGAGAGCGTTGTGTGTTGTGAAGCAAGTTCAGTGGGACAGTTGCTCCTGTGGGTGCAGTCTAGCAGTAGAGGGTTGAACATAAATTCAAGCAAGACATTCAGCCAACCATCTCATTCACAAGAATTGACAAGATCGTATTAGCAATTGGTCCCTTTACAAGTCAGTAACTATATCATAGAATCACTACATTTTCAAGTATATTGTTGCACTGTGTTGGTTTTCTCTGTGAATATCCCATCAAGTCAATCAAGATGTCAAATATTTGGCTATTTCATGAACCATTGTAAATTTCATAATCAAGTGTATAATAGGAAAAAGCAAAAAAAAAGAAAACCTGTTGAGTGCTTCAAATCAGGTTGTGAATTGTCGCTTTAAAGCATTGTGTGCCAAAGAGCGAGGCATGTCTGCCAATCAGTCTGTAATGTGCTGCCAATCACTCTGATGCCACAGCAGCCCCAGTGAACTGCTGCTCCTGAGGGCTTGAACATGTGATCAATGAACCAGCAGGGCATTTCAATTACAATGTTTAACCAGTCATTCTTGGGAACTGACAAGATGATAGAAAACATTGCTAGACATTAACAATGCCTCAGCAGGAAAGTAAAAAACAAACAAACAAACAAACAATAAATTGTTATAAACTTAAATTGCTAAAGAAAAATCTAAATGGAACCAAAGAATAATTAATCTAAGAGCATGGTGGTGTGGGCAGGAGACTGAGGATGTTTCTGGAGCACATCTAGACAAATGTGTGTAAACACACACTTTTGTAATAAATAACCATGTGTCCAGGAACAAGCGGTCTGGCTGGGCCAGGAACTGGGAGCCGAAGCCATCTATCTAACAATGACATTGGAGTGTTCTGCTCCAATGAAGCTGGGCTATTTATGCAGAAGGGTGCCACTAAATTACAAAGCAGGAGCGCTGATCCACCAAGTAACCACAAAATGTTCTACATAGAAGAAAATGTGGAAAGCCACCAAAAAGACAAATTCTTTATTCACCCTTTCAGCATTGACAGAATTTTTTGAACATTTTCCCTCATTACAGGGAAATTTGTCTATCTGGAGAAATATAAGCGTTAGTGATAAAGTGTGCTTTGTAGTCACTCATTGTAGCTTTGACAGGCCTGGCAGATTGCCGCTTAGCTCAGCCAGCTGGGCCTTCAAGCCCAATGAAGACATTTGAGTGCCACTCAGACAAGCAGAGCTTTACCAAGGCTCTTTCAAAGCTGCTGCTGCTTAATGGTTTTCCTTAGGCATAAACTTTGCTTTCATTTTGTTGTCCTTGAATCCTGAAAAAAGAATGGCCACAATTCTTTTGCTACCTTACTATGCTAAAAAAAATATTTCTAAATTTTTTTTTTACATAATACCTGTTCAAACCTTACCAGAAAAATACTTTCTTGATATCCTGCAGGATATCAAAGCACCCTAAGAGTGGATCAGCATAAGCAGAATTCAGTTGGCTTGGTCTGACTCGAACAGCAGGACACTGAAGGCTGAGGGCAGCTTTTGAGTACACTCAATGAAATCGCCTGGTAATGGATTTGGGCATGCTGGTATTAGCAGGCTAAGTACCCATGCAGAGCTAACCAATCACGTTATGCAAGTTTTTAGGAGTGGCACAAAAGCTGGCATGCATTTCTCGGGCAATGACATGAATGCTCAATACTAAACTATAGAAGATTTGGGCTATGAAGTTGGTACATTTGGTTAGTGTACACAAAGGTTTTATGGTTCATTCTGGTCATTTGCTTACATGTATCGATTGCTGATTTTAGAGCTAACAACTACAGTTTTCCCAAGACACAGATCTATAAATTTATTTGCAAAAAGGTTTGCAACTATGCATTATGTTCTAACAGGTGCTTTTTTTTAGAAACTCAAAAGGCAAAACCCTTCGTATTTGGTTCCAATTAGGATCCATTGCCATTCAGCAATTTAAACACCAATTAACCACACAAATAACCTTTAATAAAGAGTTTAGGTTTATGTTTATATTAGTGATAATAAGGCTAATGTTAGGGTCAGTGAGCTTAAAGTTTAGAGCTACAAACAAATTTGTTAGTGGTGTTAAGAGTAAGCTTATTTAAGTTACATTTAGGGATACTATAAAATGGGACTTTCAATTTAATGCATATTAAACATGCCCAAGCCCATTGACCTTTTCAGACAAACCCAAATAACTTAGACACGATGCTCTTTTCAAACCAATGACTAGATCTTGTTCTGAAATAAGATAATTGTGCTGAACAGTATCTACAGCCAGTCAGACTCCAGGCTTGCAGCCAGCAACGTGAACATAATGTGAAGTATTAGATCATCTGGAGCTGTTGAAACTAAAGTTAGGGATAAGAGATCGAAATAAAGAGTAAGTTCAGGGTTAAGATGGCCAAGCTAATGATTAAATACGGCCTTATTCAGCTATACAGGTCAATCGGAATACCCCAGAAACATAGCATTACTATACTGTGTGTGTGTGTGGGTTGGTACGAGTTGGTGAGAGGTAGGAAAAAGAGTCCTGAGGCATGAGAGGGCCTCCTTTGATGCAGCAGAGAGAAATTAATTACTCTCGCCCTCCATTCCAGATAGAGAAAACATTAATCAATAAGCCTGTTGTGGCCACCTGCTTGCCCCTACACACCAGTGGCTCTGATCAAAGGGTATTTATCAGAGCAAAAAAAAATACACATTACTTCTTTCTCTCACACTCACACACAGGGCTTACTTGTCCATTTATTTTCTTGAAGCATGCACACACACACACACAGACACACACACCACACACACACAGGATAAATCAGTTTTTCTTCATCGGGTCTTTATCAGGGTTTATCGGAGCACCTTATCTCTACAAATGTGTTTATCTGAAGGCCTCATCTCACCCTCACTGCTACTGCATGTCTAATCACATTTCTATACGCATAATTAATCTGGCAGCGTACAAATGTGAGCTGGAAACCCAGCCCCCAAGCCTGAATCAAGATTAATTAAAGTTGAGGGAGACACGCTTAAGCAAAGACAGTGTGGAAAGCAGAAAAGAAGGATTTATCTTTCTAAACTAAACAAACTAGTGCTGGCGTTGGTTCGGGCACCAATCTATAATCCAAAGCAGCCATGAACGAGGACTCGGCAGTTCTGCTTTGTTAATTCCGAGATTTCAACTGAACATGGCATTAAATGAGAACCTTAAGAAGGGTCTGCAATTAAAACAGCTTATTGCTCTGTACTGTTCAGGCAGTTATGGCAGTTATTGCAAAGTGCAAAGTAAAAGTGGGATAGAATTAGAACAAGAGAAAGACAGATGGCGTGAAAAAGACTGTGTGATACACAGAGCTGTCAGGGAGGAGAGATAAGATATACAGTGGTGGGATGTGTGCTTAATAAAACGGTATATTAGGCAGGGGCTGGAGGTGGAGAGAATGGCTGCTGTGTGCTTTCTGTGGCACACCATTATCATCATCTTCATCTGTCTTGTGCTGTGTTAACATTATGACGGCAAACTGGAAGTTCAATGACTTACAGTGGAGCAGTGAGGAAAAATATTAAGACAGCATACTGCAATACCCAGTGGGACTTTCATCCACGAGTTCAAATTCTATAGCAAGGGAATGAAGATTTAGATTTTTTAGGAAACACAGCTCCATATTTTTATACTATTAAGCGACAAGTAACCAAAACTAGTTGAAGTATGGTCCTTTCCTGGAAATTCCTGAGCATGTGGACTGAGAGTGTCCTAGACAGGGATACAGTTGCAGGGCACAATTTGTTGACACCTGAAGTTTCACACAAAGCTCGCAGAGATAATTTAATTAATAGCATATTTTGGGGAAAATATGAGGAAAACTCAGAACCTGAAAAGGAGCCATATGAAGAACATGTAACTCTATATAAAAAAAATCACCCAATCTCCACTTTTAATCAGTGATCATAGTTTTTAGGAGACGACTCTATAAACTGCATCATTTAGAATCTTTCAATCTAGAACCACCTTAGGTAACCTAATAAACCCCATCTAGCCAAAGAAATACAAAGTGCTATTTGTGAAATATATTAAATATGAGCGTCAAAAGCTCTTCTTTGCCATCGTCCTATTTGCGAAGGCCTGGCAATATTTTCATGGCTTTATTCTGCATTATATTTGTCTTGTCTTATTGTTTTATCGTTTATTTCCATTTATTTCCTTTCCCCAATGTTTGTCCCCTTAGCCAGACTGCAATCTGTTTAGACTCTAAGCTGCTGTAAGCAATGGTAACATGTTTGGCCCTGACACTGACCTAGAGATGGAGCTTTCCTAATATCCTCCCAGATGCCTCGGAGCAGTCAGAGAGAAACAGATGCTTTTATTGAAGAGTGTAAAGTGCAAGATGGCTCTTTGACTGCTCAGGATTTTTAATAGTGAATTTTCCACATGCAATGGTTAAATCTGAGTTAATCATCGATATATATATATATATATATATATATATATGTGTGTGTGTGTGTGTGTGTGTGTGTGTGTGTGTGTGTGCGTGTTTAAATAATTTACTGCAATCACTGCCAGATAAAAGCAGCTTCAGACCATGCAAAAGCAGATGGTGTTTGAGAGTGTAGGAGTCTTTCACTACAGCCCGCAGGAAAAATCAATATTCTGTTACTTTCCACAATGGCTCTCTTCATATTTGGACCTATGGCTCTAACTTCACTTTAGTCTCAATGGAATATTCCAAATTGCTCAATAGAATATTCAAATCATAATGAGTAAGGTCACGAACACTTACTCATTATTTCCTTTCGTGTCTCCTTTTCCATTCTCACATGGTTTCTGACCCTATAACCGTAGAACTGTTTTAGCATATAAATTATTTAAAGCAGTCACTTAATCGTTTCTCTATTCCCTGTTCTTCTTTACACATTTGGACCTCTAAATCTTGCGTAGATTCTAGGGAACGATGTATGATCGGAGGTCTTCCCACTATCAGCTGGTGATTAGTCACTGTTTCCATCTTCCTGTTATCTCGCTAACCAAACCTGACCATTCGATTTTATCTGGTTACTTATAAAGCTTCAGAAATTTCGCTTTACTTTTTCATTCTTGAAAAAAAAATTGGAAAACTTCGAAAAATTCCATCCAGACAAATATCTAGTCACCTAATTTACTCCAAAACTTTCTCACCGTAAGTAGTAATCCAATTAACTGGCTTATTCCAAACCAGCTGCATTGTAAGGTTACTATCAATCTTCTGAATATAAAGGATTAAGCATGATTTTAAGTAGAGGCCCACATTAAACCTAAATGCTTGTTAAAAGGGTAAGATAACTGTACTTGTCAACACTTGACACAATGAAATGAGTCTTGGTCAAATAAACGTATTTAGTGTAAAATAAGCAGCAGATCAACTACATAAAGCGTTCATTTACTTTTGCACTGGGTTATCAGGTGCTGCTTTTACCAGCAGTCTCTCGATATACTGTATTAGGGATGGTAAAATTCAATGATTTGCGTCGGTGCATCGGCATAAAAGTTAACGTCGTGATGCATCGATTTAAAAGTTGTCATTTGTATCGAGATGGATTGCTTTTAACATATTTGCATCGATAAAAAAGCGATTAATTTGCATATAATTATTAGTAGATGTGCTATACTTTATTATTTAGTAAGTGATCATAATTAGTAAACAATACCGCTGCTGCTGTTGCGTGAATATGACGTCTCAGAACACTACGGAGACGGAGGCGTGTCCTGAGAGTCGCATTGCATAAAGATTAACATGGCAGAGGTGGAGCTTCATCTACCTGAATCCAGACCATTGAAAGACGTTTTATTACATGTTTTTTGTACTTCAAAGGCTTGTTTGTGAAAGTGCAATGAGTTCGAAGTCAGAAAGCACTTACTTTGACTTGCTGTCTGTCTGAACCAATGAAATGTGTATATATATATATATATATATATATATATATATATATATATATATATATATATACAGTATGGAGTACTTTTGATCGTAAGGGCGTGACACTCAAATCTCAGCTCAGCTAAGCGTCCACTTTTTTACAACACTACTAGACTTGATCCCATCCCCAAGCCACAGATTTTCCCATTAGGGACTTACTATGTGAAGCTCTAGGTAGTCTCCCAATCCTTTGGCACTCTCCACCCGTAGCAGGACGGCCTCTTTAAGTTGTGTGCTAAATCCTACAGCCAGTCGGTCTGCCCGTGTACTAGGCCTGTCATTGGGAGGCCACGTGTAGGTGATGAGGGCTCCTCCACGGCCAAAGATGTAAGTAGTCCCAGCTGCAGACAAGAAAAAAGTGTATGAGGTAAGAAAATAGTGAATAAAAAAAGGGTGAGGTAGAAATGGAAAGAACATGAAAGAAAAACATATTAATATAACAGCAATTTCCCAAGCTAAGTAACTCTTTGAATTCTTTTAAATCTTGAGTCTCAGACATGACAGAAGCCACAGGGCTTGCTTCATGGCACTCTGTTTATTGGCCTGTCTAGAAACTTGGGGACTGTTTTTTACTCTGATGTGTGTCAAGAGGGTGTAATGTGCTGAAATAGACCAGCATGCTAAAACAGTATGTGTAGCTAAGGGTGTGCGTGTATCTGCTCTTTTTGAGTACTCAAAGACAAAGTGCATTGACATGGGTGTTAATACAGGATGCTGACTCAGTGTAGAACTGATTTCACCATCTGGACGCAACACTGTCACAGTATGTGACTAACAAGCTCTTCCACTGACTGCTTTCAGCAGGAAGTTTGGGCAAAACAAAAGATAGAGAGCTTCATGCTGTACGCTGTATTACAGCAAAAATTATCTATTGAGAATAAAACATTTAAGAGCCTGCTGGTATTTGAAAATATCTTTGTAGTGGTTATTTTTTAAAAGATATGTATGATGTGCCTTGTCAACGAGTTTCTGTTATCGCTTACATTATAGCAAATCCCCATTCGAAAGAGCTGTTATGTGAGATTCATAATAAGCATATAGGATATTATTAACTACAGTATAAACAATCATTGGAGCCATGAGGATCGTTTTTTTTTTTTTGCTAGTAATTAAATTGTAATCTTTAAAGGCAGACCTTGCACAGAAAATGTGTATATTTATAGACCAGACTTTCTGTATACGATAAAATCTGAAGAAGAACTGCTGAACACCAGATAATTTCATTATATTGAGGTTTAGAGAAAACAGATTTCGTGAAATACCCCTTAGATAAGAATTCTTTTCAGGCGAGTTGCAGCCCGTTTTTGTAGTCAAGGAAAGTCATTTGGACTATATGATGAAGCTACTGGTTTTAAGGCTATTGTATATCCAGCGTTCAGCTGCACATAGCTGATCACAGTGTCACATAAAGCCTCTCATGGTTCACATGCTAATGAACAATTTTATAATGACTTAGCACCAAGACTCTGTTTTTATTCATCCATCTCATGTCTTCACTTGTCTGCCTCTCTCCAGGGTCGAAATTGTTTTCCGGCTTGTTTTGCTGCCACTCCTCTGCCACTGTCTCAACGTGTTTTCTCTGATAATTATCACAGCAGTGCCAGAGAGAAAACTGAAAACGGATGGAACAGAGAAAAAAGGTGTTTTGTAAAACTGTCTGGCAGACTCAAAATGTAGGCAGTGACTTTAAAGGGAATCTGAAAACGTTACCGGGTTCATGCTCTCTTTATTTCTCCTCCCGCTCTCTGTGCTAACCTTCCAAACTAAATGTTCTTTTCTGCATAAATAGCATGCATGACTTAAATGGGGGAAAAAAGAAAGAGGCGATGGCTTTCGGAGTACCAAGATGAACCGATGCATATCAGAGGCACTTTTTATACACAAGGAATATAAATACTGGCAAAGATTTGAATTATGAACTCATTACCACACTGGCTGCAATATTTGTTTGGCCTTAGTGATTAATGAAAGAATGGGTAATGTTTAATCAAATGACAATTCAGGCTTTTGTCAATTTGTGTGATGCATTTGGATGCACTGTTAAGGATAAAATACTTACACCAAAGATTTATAATTTTAGATTAACATGAAATGGCATTGGTTTTGATTAATATTATTCATTAATATACCAATAATCATATTCTGAACCTTGCTTTACATGCTGCCATGCAGAAAGGTAAAAAAACAACAACTAAAGTGTTACAGCAGGTGTGTCTCTGAGTGTTCAACACCCAGTTAGTGAAAGATCCCATGTCCAAGGTGAGAGAGGTAAACAAGCATTACAAAACAAAGGTTCAGCGACTGAAATTAGACTCGACCTAAAAAAGTTATTTTACAGTCAGCTGTTTTTCCAAATTAGCTCAAATTTATTAATAAACCTGTTGGTTTTGATATTTTCTTATGCTTCACTTCTCCTGAATAATTCATCAAATGTATGCGAATGTCAATCATCACACTTTACTTCACACTTCACCTCGTGACAAAATAAGAGCTGGTTCACAGGGTGGCGTGAAAGCAAAAGTAGCTAATGGTGAGATTAATACTGCAGACAGCTGTTTTAAAACCTCTCATCTAAAAAAAAAAAGGAGCAACCAGAAGCTTCTTTAAAACCAGAACTGATTTTTTACGCCAAATTTCCATTACCACAACCTTAAGTCCATCAGAGATATTCTTATGATTTCTATTAAAAATACCATCTCATATCATTAGCTGTTTTATAAAAGCCATTACCATATAATTTCCATTATGTATCGTGTTTGTTTCATTGAATCCTTATCATACTAAAAGAACTTGTAAAAACGTATTGAAATCTATCCGATATAAGGTGTTCTATTGGTCCTTAATGTTATCCACTAGACACAAAATGTAACCAATCCAAAGGAACAAATTACCAGTAGAAACCCACAGGGATCATTACAGTTCCTATCAAAACCATTAAAAATTCCAAGAGGGTTACTGTTAATTTGTTCAACAGGGTTTGCACTGGGCCTATGGGGCTAAAGTAGCTAACAAGTAGTAATTGATGCTAACAGCTTCCTCTTGGACAAAAGGACATTGTAAGGGGTTGAAAACAGTAATGAAAGCTACAGACATGCAATAAAGTGGTGTGTGTGTGTGTGTTTGTGTCTGCCTTAGAAACATAGAAGTGAGGGAAGCAATTCTCCTTAGCTGCTTCTAATTAGTGTTACTCAAGGCCGATGCTGTAGTGGACTGGCGCTAAATAAAGAACATCCATCTCTTACACACAGACACACACACACACACCTAAAGCGAATCCTACACCTGAGAATAGAAAGGCAGAACATTGAGACCCAATTAAAGCTCTTTTTTTTCCACACACACCACATGTTCCCACCTCAAAAACAACCCCATGCTCATCCTACAGCCACACGCATGCAGATGCACACACACACACACACACACACACACACACACACACACACACACACACACACACTTCAATTCCCACACCCCTCTGCATGTTGCTATAACACACACACACACACACACACACACACACACACACACACACACTTGCCTTTATCTCTTTAAATGTGTTTCTGCCTTGCACTGATAGGCAATGTCACACCAAGATAGTGTCTGATTAGCTATTTTTTCCTTTTTCTCTGTTGCTTTCTGTAAATATATCTGAGATGGCACGTCTAGACACACCAAGAAAACACGTCAGAATTGTGAAGGAATGTCAGACAGCACTTTAGGATTTAAAATGTGATGTTCGAATTATCAGCAGCAGCCATTAGTCAGAGTTTAGCTTTCTGTACTGCGGGATTTAATAGGACATAAAGGCAAAAACATTGCAGTGGCTAAATGTCTTCAAGATATATATACTGTATTGGTACAATCATTCAAACAAATTTAAAAAATAAAACTAAAATATCACATGTACATAAGTATTCAGACCCTTTACTCAGGGCTTAGTTGAAGCACCTTTGGCAACAATTGCAGCCTTGGGTATTTTTGGGTTTGACACAACAAGCTTTGCACACCTGGATTGGGAGAATTTCTGCCATTCTTCGAATTTCGAAAGTGATGGTTTGGCCCCCACAGAGCAATGAATTTAACATCATTGAGTTTGTCTGGGATCACAGATTCGAGAAAACATTTGAATATCCTTGCTCTGGAAAATCCTTATGCTTCTATTATGAGCAGAGCCAACAGTCTAGGGATTTTTTTGTTACTTTAATTGAAACATAAATAAATATAAGTATAACAATAAAAAGGCAACACCGGACAACTTTTTAATTCTTACACTTGCATTAGGTCATTGATTTTGTAGGATCAGAATCAAGCATATGATTAACCAATTATACCAAGCAGGTGCTCATGATCAATTTCATACATATGTAGGTTGAAATACAGGCATTAAAACTTTCTTTCGGCTTCTCCCGTTAGGGGTCGCACACAGCGGATCCTCCGCACGTTTTTACGCTGGATGCCCTTCCTAACGCAACCCTCCCCAATTTATCCGGGCTTGGGACCGGCACTGAGAGTGGCTGGGGATGGTTCCCTGACCGGGAATCGAACCCGGGTCGCAGCGGTGGGAGCGCTGCGTCTTAACCACTAGACCACCAGGGATTAAAATCTTTCGGCTTCTCCCGTTAGGGGTTGCCACAGCGGATCCTCCGCACGTTTGATTTGGCACGTTTTACGCTGGATGCCCTTCCTAACGCAACCCTCCCCAATTTATCCGAACCCGGGTCGCAGCGGTGAAAACGCTGCATCTTAACCACTAGACCACCAGGGGACCTTGGTTGAAATACAGGCATTAACTGAAACAAAAACAGCTGTGTAGGAGGTTTTAAGCTGGGTGAGGAACTGTTAAGATCTGCTACAAAGGTGAGGTTGTGGAAGACAGTTTCATGTCACAGGTCCTACATCATGGCAAGACTGAAGACACAAGGTAACAAGGGACAAAGATAGTTACACAGCACGATTTCTCCCAGACAAAGATTTCAAAGCAGAGGTTTCAAGTTGTCCTATTCAACCTGTTTTGAAAAAGCACAAAGCAAAAGGCAATGTTGAGGGCCAAAGAAGCTTGATGTAGCAGATGAAAGACAAATCATGACACCAGACATAAGATGGTGTCCACATCGAGGTCAGATGATGTCCAGCAGTGCCATCAGCAAAGATTTGTCAGAAACCAGCATCTATCTAGAGAAGTCTGGCCAGCGGTGATCTTTAAGTAAGTATTTCAGTCAAAAAGCCATACCTCTGATGTATAAACAAAGCTAAGCAACCAAACTCTGCACGAAAACATAGGAACTATTGTGCAGAAAAATGGCAGCAGGTGCTCTGGACTGATGCTGTACCAGGGGTCAAGTTGTTTGTTTTGGTTGGACAGTGGTATAATAAAGAGTACCTGAGGGCAACAGTAAAGCATGGTGAAGGTTCCTTGCATGTTTGGGGCTGCATTTCTGCAAATGGGGTTGGAGATTTGCTGAGAAACACAGGCAGATATTTATCCGTCATGCAGTACCATCAGGGAGGCGTCTGATTGACCCCAATTTTTCTCTGCAGCACAGCAACGACCCCAACACACCGTAATTAATAACTATCTTCAATGCAAAGAAGGACAAGGAGTCCTGGAAATGATGGTTCGCCCTCTACAGAATCTGAACATCATGGAGAAAATTTTCTGAAAGACATTTTAATATCCTTGCTATAACTCTGAAAAATGCTACTTCTAATACAAGCAAACCATACAATCTTTTTTTTGTTTTTTAATTAAAACATAATTGAATAAATTTTATTTTAAAAAGGTAACACGTTCCACCTGTTCCTCACACAGCTGTGCATAAGAAAGATGCTATTCTCCATGGAGACGGGTGGTGCAGGAGAAGGTGTGATGAAAAAGAGAAGTTGTTAAATAATTTAATGGGGGGAGGGGATATCTAGCTGCTTGCTGTTTATTTATTTCCCAGCACACACCGGAGACTGATGACATGGCGATTGCTGTGAACGTGTTCCCGTGAGTGAATTACCTACGCTTATGCCAGCTCATAAGATCACATGCCATATGACATTTGTGCACTGCTGAAAAGAAAACCAGCTGAAAGAAACAGATATTTCACCAGATAGTGATGAAGAGTCGTTTTATTATTTCATCACTACCACTACAATTTATTCACGTACTCTTTAATCTGCGTTTCCCTGAGAGCTCATAAATTCTCAGATCCGATTTAAAATATGCTCCTCTGGTGTTGTACGAATCAGACCTCTAATCCACAATCAGCCCCCCCAGTCTTTTTATTACGAAATTCATCAGATGGAAGATTCCGTATGTGTGTTCATTTTCAGGAGACTATTAAGGAGTGTATATGTGGAGTTCATAGAAGGAGTGTAGATGTGGATTTATCGGTCCGCTTAGCAGATCAGAGGCAAAAACCCAAATGGATGTGGAAGACAAAATGATAGTAATAATGCGGTGATGTACAATAATAAGAGTAATGGAGGCCAGAGTGACTTAGTAGTTAAGGCTTTCAGCCTAACTGATTGATCCTCTTGACCCTCAGGTCTATTATCCTGTGGCTGTGTTAGAAGAAATGTTCCCCTTTTGTGCACTGTCTTACTTACTTAGAAAACGCATTTTGGAGAAAAATTGGTTGGGATTTTATTAACAGGTTTTGACTCGGCACACAGACCGCAGCCTTTGTACACCGCTGTACACATGCACGTATTAATATGTAAGAATGAAGCACACCGTAGCGTGCTATTGTAGAAAATGAATCAATGACATGGGGTGGGATGATGTTGGGTTGCTGTAAAAACCTTGAAGTTAATTACTATAATTATATCACAGCAATTTACCAATGATTTGTTTAGTGGAATTTTGTGGTATTTTGTCCATTTATTATTTATTGAATTTATAAAATATCATTTCGTTTATTATTATTTAATGTTGTACAATCTTATAACAGCAATTTTCTCACCTGAACAGCATCAGCTTACTCATTACAAATCAAGACTCCTTAATTAATAATCAGAACATTGCAACGATTATACACTTTTACAACTTGTTAAATAAACCATGACTAAATCTTTGTCTTCCATCGTTAATATATGAAGATGATGGCAGGGGCGGGCCGTCGGGGCCATTAATCCCTTCTCTTCTGATCTACACTCAATCAGATTCAGTGACTTAAATGTTAATATTTTTTTGGCCATGGATATGCTTTTGATTATTGCCAATAGTCTATTCTCTTCATTTCATAGTTTTTCTCTTATGTTGGAGTTTTTATCCAATCGGGTCAAAATTATCTATGTGCGGTAAAGCCAGCACTGTGAGGACTGTGGTTTTTTTTTATCATATTTTATCATGTGTAGATTTAATAGCTGTTTTTTTGTTAATTCCACATAAGCTGACAGAGGAGAAGAAATTGATTTGGTCGCAGATAGACTAACAAGGACATTTATATGATGGAGAAAAGCTGGTGAGGAAAGGTCAGTCAAAACAGTTGAAAACAATAGCAAGCTTTTTCATGACCCATTCATACTTTTGTGTTGTTTCTGTCGAATTTACACAAAAACGGACAATTTGCCTTCATGTCAAATCCTGAGGAAAACTTTAATGCACAGAAAAATTGCACAGAGAACCCGGGGTTATTTTACAAGGATAATAATGATGCCTCTGCTGGAGATAATATACTGTATATGCTGGTGGTGCAGCTGTGACTGCAGTGAAAGGAGACTTGTTGAATTGTGTTTATTTGGTTTCTTGCTTTAGTAATGGTGTTCATTCTCGCTGCATGAATTACCTGCCTATGATGCAGTGCTCTGCTATACTGCCTTTCTGTATAGTAGTGATGGTTTCTATTGCCATGGTATCATAATGATGGTACTGAGATATGGATGGACTCAGGTAGGACATGGCAGAAGGCCTAGGTGTGAAATGCACGGCCTGCCACTGGATGATGCCAAGGCTTGGAATCAAGACAGCAAACTTTGTCATTCTCTATGAGTGGAAAGAATGTCATTCACTCTCTCCTGCTAATTAAAATGATGGTAGCTAATCTTGATTGTCTGTGCGCTCATGTATGTGAAAGGGGCCTGATAGCAACTTGAGGAACCTCAACAATAACTTTACTTTCTTTCGGCTTCCCCCATTAGGGGTCGCTACAGCAGATCATCTGCATGTTTGATTTGGCACATGTTTTTACACTGGATGCCCTTCCTAACGCAACCCTCCCCATTTATCCTGGCTTGGGACCGGCACTAAGAGTGGCTGGGGTTGGTTCCCTGACCGGGGATCGAACCTGGGCCGCAGCAGTAAGAGGGCTGCATCCTAACCACTAGACCACCAGGGACCTTGAGAAACCTCAACAATGATGGAACTATAATACATTGGGCATCGGGCAGAATAGAATGGGGATCCCTTCTAAGTATTGTTCCTCTAATGGCCTCTTCCTCATACACTCTCAGAGAGACTGGTTTTTGGTTGAAAAACCATTACATAGATACTTTATACATATAAAATACACAGGTGTTAATGAAATATACACTAACAGGGTAAGTTAAAAGGGTTCTTCTTGGGGCCCTCAATGATAGACAAAACCTCTGCTGCAGATACCTGCAGAGGCCCTAGAAGGGTGGACAAAATCAAAACAACTTTAAGGTTCTAGACTCTATGTTTTGAAATTATAGTGACAACTATGCAATGCAAATGTTCAATAAAAAGAAAATCAGTGAAATAAATGACTGAACACTGATAGAAGAAATGTAGAAACCTAATAAAATCATTAAAAATAAAAACCGATAGATATTCAAGCCATACCTCGACCTTATATATCGTCTTGTTGCTGATGAAAGGACGGTGCATGTTTATCTTTGGCGTGGCTTGAAAAGCACTAATTATACGCCTCTCGATATTGATTTGACAAAGATCCACTTCCTTCCATATTAAACAACACAAGACTTTCTTGGACATTCTTTTAAAGGTCATCTCTGTTGTTGGTAAAAGCTAAAGTATATCACGTCCGCCTCAATAAATTTGAGTACAAGCGTCTCTTCCACCTTGATTGATGGATTACTCGGCGGTCTCAAAGCAGAGGATAAAGATGACCTTTGTAGAAAAGCATGTTGACCAAAAGCTCATGATGAGAGAAGATCAATGACTAAACATTTTTTTGCTTTTAGTTATCATGCAGACACAGGTG
This sequence comes from Silurus meridionalis, assembly GCF_014805685.1. Lineage (NCBI taxonomy): Eukaryota > Metazoa > Chordata > Actinopteri > Siluriformes > Siluridae > Silurus > Silurus meridionalis. The sequence goes on along the minus strand of NC_060911.1, from coordinate 7,834,735 downwards.
TCCAGGATAAAAAGAGAAAGGAATGGAGAGTGGGTGTGGATTAAAACAAAAGGGTTGCTGGGCGAGTAAGTTCCTTCGTCTCATTACCTAAAGGTTTCCGAAGCATGGAGGTCACAGTCTGCAAATATAGAAATGTCACACAGACTACTTAACACTCACCACTACATCCTCTACTAAGTGTGGTCTAAAATACAACGCATACAGTTATCCCCTTAGGGCAAATTTGCTAAGACATATTTTCTCCTACAAGGATAACGCAGCTAAGAAGGAAGTTTATAGCCTTGGTTTCAAAGAAAGAACAAAGAACACATTTAATGGCCTTTTTTCTTAGAGTCATATCATATCATATCCTCCTGTATAAACACCATCTGCGTCACCGGCTGCTGAACACATCGAGGTTGTCACTTGGGAGAGTGGCATTAGCCGTTGAAAGATGCGTCATATTATTGAATTGCTGTGGAGGCTATATACAGACGTCTATTTTGGTCTATTTTTTTTCAGTTCGAATATTTGCTAAACTCAAAATTAGCTCTGCTTTATATAATCCATAGAGTTAGTGCCCTTGAAAAAAGTTTGGCTGCTATCCCTGCAAAACAGCCTGTGTTGTCTCTCTTGCATATTCATTATCACTTTGCATGGGTTTGAATGCACAGCAATGGCATGCTTTTCTCATTAAATTAGAGCCTCACAGATATAACTGGCACCGTTTCACACGAACTGGCTTCATATACAATCAGCTTACTCTGTCTAATAAACTTCAATTGATCATGTACAGTAATAGTACATATTTATAAGAACCTTAAGGCCCAATGCAGGCTTTCTGTATAATATACTGCATATAATTCAAATGAAATTCAATAAGTGAGTGGCAGATGTGGGAAGTGTAAAAGAAATGAATGAATCATAGACAATGTGAATGGCTCAATTTGTAGAATGATTTTTTATAATTGTATTATTTGCTGTTGTAATCGGGTGTTAAAGATTCTCTAAGTGCCATAGTGTTCATCTGGGTTTTTATATTTAGAACGCATACTGAAGCTCTCTGTAAAATGAGGCCTATGATTTCTGGTGTTTTTTCTGTATATGTTTCAATGTAACAATATACTTTGGCACATGGTCCCAATCTCAAAATTTAGAAATCGACTTAATCCGAGACTGTTTGCAAACATCTACTCCTTTTAAAGACTTGGAGTTTTTGAGCTCTCTACGTTCCTAGTTTAGTTAAGATCGTCTGACTTCCATTTTGACCACCTTCACAAGAGTCCATTTGTCATCAAGGTGCATTATTTACATCTAAAACCAACTCCTTCATTTTTGTAACTGAACTTATGTACAAGAGATAATATACACTATATAAACCAAAGTATTTGGTCACCTGCTTTTTCCCTCAACTATCACCACAAATTTAGAGGAACACAATTCTATAGGATGTAGTTGCATTAAACATTTTCTTCACATGAACTAGCAGGACCAAATCTGTTCACACCCCTGTGCACAAAGAGAGATCCATGATGATATGGTTTATGTTTTTTGGAGTGGAAGATCTTCTGCTATAGAACTCTTACCTCAGCCCTATTGAACATCTTTGGGATGAACTGAATCACTGACTGCACCCCAGGCCTGATCAGTACCTGATTTTACTAACACCCCTGTAGTGAAATTAGCACAAATCTCCCCAAGCACACTCCAACATCTAGTGCAGGGGTGGCCAACCCGCGGCTCGCGAGCTGCATGCGGCTCTTTGGCTGGTTTCATGCGGCTCTTACGTTCATATCGATTTTTGTGTGTTTGATTTCTAATGTGCGTGTTCGCTTTGCTTAAGTTCAATACGGTATTTTTAAGACTTAAATGAGCTTGCCCCTACTGGAAAACTTTTCGGTATATCAGACCTTGGCATGAGGCCAATCATAAATTACAGGGATGCACCGAGAATTTTCGGAAATACCTAAATCACCGAAACAACACGGCAGAAACACAATTGTAATGACGCAATAAAAAAGCGCAGTCAGCACACTGTTATCTGGATAAGAGCAACATGTCTGCCGTGTGCGCATAGCGATTTGCAAAACATGCAATGCTGAAATTTCAAGAGGGGGGTGTATCTGCAAAGAGTTTCTCCAAGTCGGGTTTAATTTATCACCTGAAATCCAAACATCTCGATTGCCTTCTAAATATGAGAAGAACGCGACGCAGAAAAGTAAAGTCAATCCGAGCATGCGCACTCCGTCTGTAGAGGACGCTTTTGAAAAGGCAGGAAAGTTTTCCAGTGATGGTGCAAGGCAAAAGGCTTAACACAACAAATTATGGATTTCAATGCCTTTTGAATTGAATTTTCATTTCGGTGCATCCCTAAAATATTATCGTTGGTGTGGCCCTCTGACACAATTCAGGTTTCTCATGTGGCCCCTTGTAAAAATTAATTGCCCACCCCTGCGGTATATTCATCTCACGCACATGCGCATTTGACGAAAATACCGTAGTGAACTCAAGCGAAGTGAACACGCACATTAAAAAAAACACACACAAAGTCTGTGTTTTCTACCCTGAAACATGTGAAATCAAAGCATCGATCTGTTCTGACTGACACCCATGTGAAAGAATTGCTTCGAGTGGCAACAACGGAATACGAGGCAGATTTGAAGGGGATTGTTTAAGTCAAGGAATGCCAAAAGTCCCACTAAGTAACATGCATAGTAAAAGAAAAACGCTATTGTAAATTATTATATTTTTGTTTGTGGACTTGGTTAAACTGAGAGTTTGTGTGTGTGAGACAGTGCACACAATGTTCATTGTTGAAAATGACTGGCCTGTGGTCTTGTAGGAGTCAATTTCTGTCATTATGTTGGTGTGTGACATTTACAATAAATCTGGCTGAGCAGAGGTGTGTGTGTGTGTGTGTGTGTGTGTGTGTGTGTGTGTGTGTGTGTGTGTGTGTGTGTGTGTAAGAGGAAGGGATGGGTGATGTTCATGTGTGCCCATGTGTATGATGTGGCTCTTTGCGGTAACACAGTCAAAAATGTGGCTCTCGGTCTCTGACTGGTTGGCCACCCCTGATCTAGTGGAACAACTTCCCTGAAGAGTGGAGGTTATTATTCAGCAAATTATAGACTGAAAGTAGAAAGGAATGTTCAAAAAAACATATATAAACCTACGGTCAGGTGTCCACACAACTTTGTCCATACAGAATGCTGTTCAGTTACATTTCTGGTTCTGATTTTAAGAAATTCCAGCAGAAGCTTTAAAACCAAGTGAACATCTGCCAGGGGCAACTGATGAAAATGGTCAGGAAGGTGTCTAAAAAACATCGGATGAAATATAAACAAAATTTCTATACTCAGTCTAAGAAGCCATGTGAAATGTCACCCTGAGCCTATATGCTGCTATTTCTATTCTAGGTCTTGTGAAATTCCAATCTTCCACAGCAGTCATTTCACTCACACTGTTTGGTGAGAGATAAGGCTGATGCTCAAACTACCACACTCAAACTAGGTACATTTGGAAGCCAAACCTGTGGCATTTCCTGGAAATGTTTCTGTGCTTGCATTATGATTTGTTCTTAAGAAATAAAAAAATCTTGCGGAGCATCATTGGTGGGACTCTTGACCACACACTGCTTTTTTTTAATTGCACCGTGTATTAGCATGAATACAATTACCGGTTTGAGAAACTATATGATCTTTTCATTTGATCATTCGAGTATTTGTTAAAAATAAATGCTAATACAAGCTGCCTCAAAAATACAAGGGAAAAAATGCTTCAAAAAGATTTGGGTTGGAAAGTCAAAGTAGCAACTTAGGAGACCATGCATAACTAGATTTGCATTCTATGAAGAACACATGCAGGGTGTCTAAGGAGCTGGAAATGATAGGGAGATTGAAGGGTATTGGAAAAAGAAGGAGGAAAGAAAAACGGGATACATGCAGGCAGAACAAAAAGAAAATTCGAAAGAGAGAGAGAAAGAACAAATAGGAGGCATAAGTGAGCAGAGAGGATGAAAGGCATATAGTGAAAAGATAAGGAAAGAAGGATGAGTGAGGTAAGCAGAGTAGGAGCACCCTATATCGTACACTACGTGTTTGCTTGTGCGTGTGAGTTTAAAGCAGCTGATTGGTCGACAACTCTGACATCACTAGAGATTATTCAAATTTCTATTCTAATACTAGGAAATAATTTAACCACATATTCACAAGTGCATTTACCTTGAGTGTGCATAATCTGATACTGAAGTTCAAACTGAATTGCAAAATTTGTACAATGGCTGGCAAAATTTGAATGGAAAATCCATTTTCAACGTCTACACTACTCTGTCTGCTAAAGGGTGTCCGTTGATTTGGACTCTCTCTCTCACACACAAACACACTCCCTCTCTCACTGATTCTCGCTACGTTTCTGGCATGCTGCATGTGTGTGGTGTAACGCTCCATTTGCTGCCTCTCTCATAATGTCTGGTTTAAGCCCCAGTGCCAGCAAAAACAGCAGTAAATAACTGATGAATCACCAGAAGGGGAGGCATAACACACAAACACACAGCATACATGCACATATACACACACAAACAATAAATGGTTAGGAGACAATGTTCCTGCACTTGCAGTAGATCGGCTTTAACTGATGACTTACTGTTCGGTTGCCTCACTGAATCGTAAAACATACGTCTGTATTATACGACTACTACTTTTAACGTGTTAACCTTTCGATAGCTAGCAGCTAATTTACGGGGACTTGTAAACAAATTATTAACCTCGTCATTTGAACCTGAACGACCAAAGTGTAAACAAACTAGCAAACTACAACTTCTAATCACTAATATGGTGACAAGCTTTTTCTGTAAGGAAATGTCTCCAGTGCGACTCCAAGGAGTCTCCATTGTCACTATTCTGTAACAGCTTTTCCACCCCAGGTGAGTCATCAAGATAGAAACAACGTAGGTTAAGACTAAAAAATGAAGGAATAATGTCAACTCAGTGGTGGGCCATGCATTTCGTACTTGGGCCTTCAGTGGGAACTTACCCGACCAATTCCACCTCTTAATACCACCAATCATCAATACAATACAAAAACGCAATATAACAAGGCATAGCATTACAGAGAGGAGGGTGATTACTATTTTACTAAAGCAAGAAACCCAGTTAAGACAACTCCAAACATCTACACTACCACCCTGTGCCACCTACATCATCTGGAGCAGTTCAGAATCACTATTTGTATAATAAGATGAGAAAAACATAAAACTTAAAATAAAACACAACCTACTCACCAGAGATGCAGACTCATAATTTGCACCACTCCTCAAGGCTGTAAGCCATTGGTACCACTCGTATTCACTGGTCTGGTAGTGGAGAACAAACCCTTTCCCAGGCTGAGACAAGCTAGCTAGCTTCGAGGTTGGCCGACCTCCTCACAATGTCTAGCTTTTCTTGAAAATGGATTTTCAAGTATGTCCAAGACCAAATCAATTTCTCTTCCACCGTAGGCGTAAAAAAAGTCTAACTCAGATGTATTATTGTGTGCAGATCGTTACACACATGTTTTGCCAGTCGAACTTGGCTGTAACAGTGTTCCTCTGACCAACCAATCAGAGGACGGAAAAATACTGAAGCTATTCTGGGCCAGCTAGCTGCCCTGTGAGGCGAATATAAAATCTTATTGGTTCAAGAAATAGATTTATTTCTTATAGAGACTAAGGTAAAAAGGCCAGCAGTACTGACTTTGAAGGCCCTGGGCAGATTAGATTGACATGGCAGCACATGGAGGCTGAAATCTTATTGGACAAAAAATCTAACATCCACATACACGTACTAAAAGCAGTGCAGCCAAGAGAAACGCTACGAAATGAAGAGAATAAACTGTTGGGAATAAATTAATACAATTTCATGGAACAAATATTAGAATTTAGGTTGTAAATGTAGGTCAGTGCTTCTGATAGTGTTTAGGCCAGCAGAGAAGGTTTTGCTTGCCCTGACCGCCCACCACTGGGTCAACACACATGTTTAATAGACAAGAGTTAATGGTAATTATAAAAGTTTTAAACCTATGTGTCATTTCTTAATAAATGCAATAAAAATACATTGTTGGCAAAATTCTATAGCATAACATTTTAGACATGGTGTGTTCAGCAACTTAACATCACATATTGTTGGATATTTTCACGAACACTACGTTCAGTTTGCATCTGTGGATGGATTGTGGTATTCTATCTGCTCAGCGTTCCTATAGCACTTGTAGCTTTTTTCCCAAATAGTTTACATTATAGACATAATGCAAAGTCAATCATGACTGCCCCTTTTCCTCCTTTGATGGATTTGTCCCTGCAAACAAATACGTTTCTATTCTGATGTGAATGGCCTCCACACAGCACAAAAGCTCCCTGAAAGCTTTGATGAGGTTGAAAATGAAGTAAATTATATGCCATGGACTTCACGCTCACCAGCTCTTACCCCAAACTCAAAACCCATAGGAGGTTTAGAATTTATTTATAAGCAAAATTTGGACAGTAAAGCAGAGGAAACAACAACAACAAAAACCCCACAAACTTCGCTTTCTTTTGTTCTTCTATCTCATTTCTCCCACCGTCTTCCTGGCCTGGATTTTTGCAATCTTTCCATTCTCCTCTGGCTTCGAACAGATTAAAAATGTTTTCACAGATGCCAGGAGCCATTAGGCTTCACTTCCACTGCTGCAATGGCTCTCTTCCTTTCTCTTTTATTCTATTCTCATCTTCTCTTACTGTGTGCGTGCATGTTTGTGTGTGCGTGTGTGTGTGTGTGTGTGTGTGTGTGTGTGTGTGTGTGTGTGTGTGTGTGTGTGTGTGTGTATAAATGATGGAGAAGATGCAGAGAACACAAAGGGTCCATTATATCTTCTGTACAATGCAGATATCTGCAATGGCACACCAACAAGCAGGTTTGAGTAGCTCTCTGGACTGCCTGGTGTATGCATGTGTGTGTGTGTGTGTGTCTGTGTGTGTGTGTGAGACAACCTGTATAACTTATGATCAGAAGGCAGACATTTTTTCATCATGCCATAGTCGCTAATAATTTAGATTCATTAGCTCAGTAATGCACTGTTCATGATGAAGTACATGTCTTAGGTGTTTGCTGTTTACAGTGTGTTAGAAACACACAGCGATTTGCAAGTGTCATGTGACTCAGCGTGCCGAAACTAAGAAATATGACTATGCTAACACCTCTGTCTGACTGGCAGCTGGAGCTTTTTGTACAGGAGCTGTGGTATCAAACATGTAGAACCAATCACATTACTGGGTGACACTTGATGCAGACCACAACACGTTTCGGTTGACGTGAATCCCAAACCACCATTCACAAGAACACCAGTAATCAGTTCTCTAAACCACACTGTCACTTAAAAACTATTTTCACACTTTACCCAATGCACCAGAAAAAAAACAAAAAACAAACAAAAAAACCCTCAAGAGTCTGAAAACAACCTCAGGCAGGAAGAACTCAAGACAGCAGGATGTAGAAATGGTCATTCTAAGCTTGTAATTCAACCCTACATCCATTGTTAATCAGATCAGAATTGACTCTGACTCCATCGCCTGGCTTGGCTTTCCTCTAATGAGTTCCTATCGAGGTTGAAACCTTATAACCAGGGAGTATTTTCCGACACGGTGCCACTCGTTGGCGTTTCTGTAATGCGGTGTCTATTGTAAAAAGCGCCATAAAAACTTAAAGGGAATGGAGTTCAACAAGTATGAGGAGAAGATGGCCAATAAAAACCCACAGAGAAACATTAGAAACTTCCCTGGAGGTCTAATCCTTTTCAACTCCTTTCTCATGGACTCTGAAGGTCCTCCTGCAGTTTTCACTATGCAATTACGGAGAAACAAATAGAACGCGAGCGAAACATGCGGTCATGCAGAGTGACCCGGTAATCGGCCCCAGCACGTCCTCCGCACCTGCCATGCAGGAAGTTAACAAAGCCAGACTCTCCCTGACAATGTCTTCACACAGTGTACTTTGTTTCTCTTTTTCTAACTCGCCCACAGATGGTATCTCTAACTCACTGTCAGTCTCCTAGATGCTGTTTGGAATGCACCCGGAAAGCGAGAAAAGGGCTAAAAATAATGTGTGCAAGCCAGTCGCAGAATCTATGTATGGGTGTAAGGGTATATAGATATGAATAGAACGAGTACATGCTGGCGTGGGGACTCAAAAGATGTGTCTCAAATTGCATAAGGGCCTATTAAAGAGTTGGATTATAGCTGGTGCCAAATTCTGACACACTTCACACTTCTCTTGCTCTCTGGACTTGCATGATTCTGCCCTCTGCCAGCTGTTTTTTGACTTGCGACCCACTTTTTTCTGCCAAAAAGTCTCACCATTACCTCTAGTGGATGATCTTAACTGGATATTGTAGATTTGTGCCTAAAAAGCTGCTAGTGAAACCAAAAAAAAGATGTGTTTAATCTTAGGACTTCTTACAATATGGTAATATGGAACATCCTCTTTCTGGTGTCAACCAGCAGAGGATCGGTTCCTTATTACAAACCGCTATCTTGAGTCATCTTGTGTATCTTCTGCATTATTTCCACTGACAGAAAAGTTTCACACACACTTATTACATCTCTCTCGTACTGCTTTTGTTTTCAGGTCCTGCGAATCCTCTCTCATGTACCTCTATGAGCTGCTTGCAATGTTTCCGTCGTGTAGTTGACTAGCGAAACAGAACAGTGAATCCAGGCTCCATTTTCAAACTTTTTTACAAAAATGACATCTTTTTCAGCTCGGGCATTGACAAAGCTACTTTCCGAGGCATATCAGGGTGTTTTTGGCCTTTTCTCCAATGAAGTGTTGTCACCTACAGTAGGATGAATCTTGATAGCAGGTGTGAACAAAGCTTATGTTTACATCTGGAAAGTTATTTGTGTAAAAAAACACAGGGTTTTTTTAATACCGAATTTTTAAGACAGAATTTGAAGCAGAAATAGAAAAACAAGGCTACAAATAAGAGTGGTAGGACGTTTGTATGACATATACAAAACACGTTGTTAAATATGTATTTCTGAAGGTTTCGAATTTAGCCGCACCCACATACTTAGAGCAAACAGTTCATCATCTCAAGCGTTAGAAGCAAAAAAGTAAACTCATGTACTTGTAGACCTCTTTTTATTTAAAACCATCACTGTTGACATAGAATGCACCGAAAAAAACTGTATTTGGAGGTGTACCATCCCAGATAATAACTGTGTTGATAATTGTGTCTGAGGGTCTGGATGGCTGATTGGAGGGTGTGGCTTTAAACCTAAATGGCATGAACATGGTACTTTAAATGTTATTGACTGGTAACCATCAGTAAGAAAAGAAACAGAGGGTTGTTTTGGTTTAATTTTCTCACCACAAAGCTACCAGAGAGTGTCCGGGGTGTACAGTAGGGTTTATAAAGATCAACACACTGATTATTTGGTGTATGTTCTGTTGTCTTTATTTTTGGGTAGAACAATGCCATTAGTGTTACACGACATTACACACAAAAAATATTTGTGTTTAAATTAATAAGAACCTCTTTCTATCTCTCTCTTTCTCTCTCTCTGCAGTGATTACTGAATTCCAGTGTAACAGAATCTGTGCATAATGCAATGCATACTGATCTGTCATCTATTATGAATTAGAGAGAAATCAAGCCAATTCTCAACAACAGAAAACATTTCATTATGATGGACGACCGTAGACTTGTGTGTATAAAGGAACAAATGTACACAGTAATTAGAGCTGTGCTGCGTAGATCGATTCAAATGTCAAATCCCAAAAGCCATTGCAGACTGTTCGCTTTCATCTTTAAACTACATGGTTTTATGCATTTGCAAATTCTTATGCAAAAAAAAAAAAAAAAAAAAAGAATATATGTACAAGGAATATAGAATAAATACTGTATATATACAGTGAGGAAAATAAGTATTTGAACACCCTGCTATTTTGCAAGTTCTCCCACTTAGAAATCATGGAAGGGGTCTGAAATTGTCATCGTAGGTGCATGTCCACTGTGAGAGACAAACTCTAAAAAAAAAATCCAGAAATCACAATATATGATTTTTAAACTATTTATTTGTATAATACAGCTGCAAATAAGTATTTGAACACCTGTCTATCAGCTAGAATTCTGACCCTCAAAGACCTGTTAGTCTGCCTTTAAAATGTCCACCTCCACTACATTTATTATCTTAAATTAGATGCACCTGTTTGAGGTCGTTAGCTGCATAAAGACACCTGTCCACCCCATACAATCAGTAAGAATCTACTAACTACTAACATAGCCAAGACCAAAGAGCTGTCCAAAGACACTAGAGACAAAATTGTACACCTCCACAAGGCTGGAAAGGGCTACGGGGAAATTGCCAAGCAGCTTGGTGAAAAAAGGTCCACTGTTGGAGCAATTATTAGAAAATGGAAGAAGCTAAACATGACTGTCAATCTCCCTCGGACTGGGGCTCCATGCAAGAGCTCACCTCATGGGGTCTCAATGATCCTAAGGAAGGTGAGAAATCAGCCCAGAACTACACGGGAGGAGCTGGTCAATGACCTGAAAAGAGCTGGGACCACCGTTTCCAAGGTTACTGTTGGTAATACACTAAGACGTCATGGTTTGAAATCATGCATGGCACGGAAGGTTCCCCTGCTTAAACCAGCACATGTCCAGGCACGTCTTAAGTTTGCCAATGCCCATTTGGATGATCCAGAGGAGTCATGGGAGAAAGTCATGTTGTCAGATGAGACCTAAATAGAACTTTTGGGTCATAATTCCACTAAACGTGTTTGGAGGAAGAAGAATGATGAGTACCATCCCAAGAACACCATCCCTACTGTGAAGCATGGGGGTGGTAGCATCATGCTTTGGGGGTGTTTTTCTGCACATGGGAGAGGGCGACTGCACTGTATTAAGGAGAGATGTGGTTTGAGTATACGAGTTGTGGGCGGGGCTCTGCACGGTATGAACCGTGGATGTTTGTGTAAACAAAATCCAGCGTGGTCGCCCCTTCTGTTGCAAAGTTCACACAGTGCCTCCTTAGCATTCCCCTGGTAAATAAAATGGCCTGCAACTTACAGCCACAAACTCCATCACTAGCGATGAGCAATAGCTCATAGCTCAATAGCAATAGCTCGATAAGCCAGTGTGCAAAAAGACATCATCCTGTGTACCTGGGAGCTGTACAACTGGTGCTATTCTGACCACATGCGCAATCTAAAGATGTGGCAGATGTGGTTTGAATGAAATAGTAGTTTTTGCACTGAAGATTTTTTAGCATGGTAGCTCATGGTAGCTCCATCAACAGAACTGTCTTTATAGCGTAATGAGCTGTCTTTTATTGGACGGAGGCTGCTATACTGTATCTACTGCAGTGTCACCGAGGGCTTTCCAACTTAGCGTCTCATTACGGACCGGCTTTTGTCAGATGGCATGAGGCAGGATTGCTGAGAATTCCTTCAGGAGTCGTGTAAACACCTCTACACTTAAACGAAGAAAAGATTCCATTACAGGAAGGAAAAAAATATATAATAATCTGAAAAAAAAAAAAGCATAGCACTGGCTTCCTCAACATGTAACTGACAATAACACTGCTAACACGTAAGATGAAATTTTATCAGACACCCAAAGGTAATTTATCTTGCATTTTTTTTTAAGATCTATCTCACTGTTTATAACACTGCTCTCACAGAAGGAACTAGCGAATATATTAGTCTAGTAGTGTATGCAGCCAATACACTGAACACACGAGGATGAACAAGAAAGATGAAACTGTTCTCTCACACACCATACATGATTCTTTCTACACTTCATTGCCTTCTGAAAGAGGAACATGGTGTTCTGTGTGTAGACACACACACACACACACACACACACACACACACACACACACACACACACACACACATATATAAACACGTGCGCATTACTATTTTTATTTCTATTTCTAAACCATTGTGTGAACTGCTAATCATACCAAATTTACCCTTACCTTTCCTCTATGTTCAAACTTTTTTCAATAAATTTCCCCTTCTTTAGCACGTTCTATTCCCGCTCCATATCCATTTTTTTTTTCTGTAATCACCAAGCTTGTATTTATCTCTGTGGCCTTTTTTAGGCACAAAGGTCTCCTTATGTCCTGCTCTCTTTATACTTTGTCTCCTCACCATCCTTCCATCTCATTTCGCATTACACCCAGCAAACCCAGAGGAGGCTGATGTTTTGCTTTTTTTACTCTTAAATCTTTCGCTTTGTTGCATGAATACGATGTTAACCTTAATGTCGTTTTTAAAATCACTGCCAATTTCATGCTTTGAGGTCTTTTTGTTGCTTTCTGTGAAATACATGCGTACCACTAACTTGCCACTTTTGAAAAAATAAAGGTGTTGACGAAAACGTTCCACTTTGCTGATCGTATTTTGCTGCCTCGGGTATATAAAACACGCCTTTGTAATTGCAGTGTAGGATGCTCTGGGAATTAGGGCCATTCAGTACACAAGCTCTGCTCTGGTAATTCTGCAGAACTCGGTTCCATGACTTAACAACGTTCCAAGAACTAAAATTGGCAGTACTTACTTTATATGCCTAATGTTTCTGAGTTCTTTGGGGAAGAGTGAGATGGAGTGGAAGCTTAGCTTAAGTTTTCATCATAACTATTATGTTATGTAAAAAATTGTTATATATATATATATATATATATATATATATATATATATATATATATATACCATAATTTCCGGACTATAAAGCGCACCCATATATAAGCCGAATTTTACAAATATTTTTATTTTTAACATTAATAAGCCGCACTTGTCTATAAGCCGCAGGTGTCTACACTAATGTACTTTACACAGGCTTTAACAAAAGACACGTTACACACGGTGTAACGGGTGCAATATGTTGCGCTTCCTTTAGAAGCATAGTGGTATTTTGGGAATAGCATGCCAGAAGCGAGCTATCGCTTCACCCAGACTCAACGCGTTACAACGGCTTGTATCTAAACAGTAGCCGACCAAGAAAGTCATTGTTCACTGTCTTCCTCCTTCCTTTCACAACTATTTATTTTGGGAGTTTATCTTTTGGCATCGTCGTGCGTTTAAAATTCACCCGATAGAAGTTTTTTCTCCTGATGCCATGCAGCTCAGAGCACAGGTGGTTTTTTCGTTTCCATTCGGAAATTTCATTGGTCTAATGTTATGGGGTTCAGTTTTTTGGCTTGAAGTTTGTGAAACCGGGAAAAACCCAGGAAAAATTCATAAATTAGCTGCTTCGTTGTTTAAAACGTGGGAAAAAGTAGCGGCTTATAGTCCGAAAAATATGGTACACATACACTTTACCAACCAAGCATAAAATTATGACAGGTGAAGGGAATAACACTGATTATGTCTTCGATATGGCACCTGTTAGTTTGTGGGATATAAATTACGCAGCAAGTCACCATTTTTTCCTCAAAGTTAATGTTATAGAAGCAGGAAAAAATGGGCAAGCGTAAGGATTTGAGCGAGTTGGACAAGGGCCAAATTTTGATGGCCAGTGGGGTGACATGGTCAGAACTTTTTAAAAGTACTTCAAGGAAGAAACTGTGGAGAACCAGCAACAGAATCATGACCATAAAGTTATGCCTGGTCCTTATGCCTGATTTGACAATTGAAATGTAGCTTGGCTAGATCACATGTTTTTGTCATCTGAGACATTTCTGCACTTTGATTAGCATCCACCAGTGATAAAAATTAATTAGTTATACTTTATTTAAAAAAAAGGTTCACCTGTTTATTAAATAAGGTCTAAAGGCTGAAAATGGATATCGGAGCAAAAACCAAGCCATGAGTTTAAAGGAACTGGCTGTATTGTGTTTGAGGGACAGAAAAACTTTTCTGCTGCATTGAAGGTTCCCAAGAGCACTGTGGACTAAACCGAGGCAGAAAGGCCTTGTTAAAAGAGGTGTCCACAAATCTGATGGTCACTCTGGTTGAGTTTTAGAAATGCATTGTGAAGATGGGAGAACATTTCAGGTGGTCAACCATCACTGCACTGCTTTGCCATTGAAGGGTTTGGATTGTAGGCTAATGTGGAAAAAAATAAGCATTTTTGCATTAGGCTGTTTCATCACAAAATACAAAATAAAACTGTGTTGTTTGTGATTAAGGAAAGTCTTCAGCTTGCAGATTCAATGTGACCTAATTTCATCTTTCTTGAGAGAAAGAGAGAGTAAGCTTGCAAGCTTTATTCAGTGTGTTGCTTTATGGAACAAAGCGATATGTCTAACAATATTTTCTAGTGGGGGTGCTAATAGTGATAGTAATGGTGCTGGCTGATAGTGAAGGCAGTCATGTTAGTGTTGATGAAATAGTAATTGGAGCAGTGGTGGTGATAGCGGTGATGGTCGCCACAGTGGTGGTGATGGCAATAGTGGTGGTGTTTGTAATGGGTAAAGTGGTTATGATAATTGAGGTGTTGGCAGTAATAATAGCAGTGAGAGGTGTGGAAAAAGTGGTTGAGATGGTGGTGCTTGTAATAATGGTAGTGATATAGTGGTAATAGGGGTGCTGGTAGGTGTGATAGTGGTTTGGCAGTGGTGTTATTAGTAATAGGTATTAGTGATGGTGGTGGTGACAATGATGTAGTGGTAATAATGGTGGTAATGGTACGAGGGCGTTGAAGTCAAACCGGGACTTTTAATTTTACAGCTATAAAAATGGATGCATACTACACGCAGTGGTATGGGTGGTGCACATGTCACGACTCAGTCCAGAGACCATTAATCAAGATGGCAGACAATATCGTTAGTGAGCGCATTAAACAGCGTGTGGTGATGAACTTGGGTGTGAACGAAGGGGTAAAAGCAACGGATATCTACAGAAAGCTTCAAACAGAGTACGGTGATGAGGCCCTCAGCTGAAGTAAGACATTTAAATGTTGTTTCAAAGATGGCTGTACGTCCGTCAGTGGCGATCCCTGTTGTGGTGGTTCCCTGGTGACGAAGTGAAGCAGGCTGTCGTAGGATGGTTCAGGTGTACTGACAAATCTTTTTATGCCAAATCTTTCCAGGCATTAGTTAAATGCTGGGATAATTGTATAAATGTAGGAGGGGAGTATGATGAAAAATTAATGCAGTTTCCACTCTTTTATTTTATAAACTAAAAAGTCCTGGTTTGACATGAACGTCGATCGTATTATCTTTTGCTGGTAGTCATGGCAGCTGTGGTTGTGGTAGCATAAATATTGTGCTATACACTGTGCGAGTGAAAGTAGTGAAGGTAATGTTGCTGGCAGACAGTGATTGCGATACCAGTGGTGTTGTTGGCAGTCATGTAAGTAGTAATAAAGCAGTAGTTGTTGCAGTGATAAAAGTCATAGTGGTGGCGATGGTAATAACAGTAGTAATAGTGACAGTGGTGGTGGTGGTGGTAGTAATAATAATAGTAGCAATAGTGGTCGTGGTAGTGATTGTAAGGGTGCTGTTGATGGTGGTCTGGCCATGGTCATGTTATTGGTTATTGGTGATAGGTAGTAATGATAGTGGTGAGGCGACTGTGGTGTAGCGGTTGTAATGTTGTGTTGGTTATTATATTATTGTAATAGTTCTAGTAGTATCTGTGGTAGTGTTTATAGTGGTTTTGGTGGTAGTGATGGCAGCTGTAGTTTTGGTAGTGGTTGTCGCTATACATTTCTCAGTATTTCATCACTACCTACCTATCTATCTCGCTCTCTCTCTCTTGTCACAATTCTCTCTCTATCCAGTCTACCCATTTAGTCACAATTAGTGTTAATGACATGCTGATCACCCATAGTTTCCTGTTCCAATCTTCTCTCTGAACAGGCATCAGGGATGAGAGCGATGCTGATGCACAGCAGAGACACTGTCTTGCAATCAACAGCCAGACCAGATGGCTCGAGGGCTCGCGATAGAAAATGGGCCCATGATGAAGTCAGGAATAGAAAGTTTGTGCATCTTTTATTTACTCTTGCCTTTTCAATGCATCAACATGCAGTTAAGACATATAACTGTTTGCACGACGCAACTCTTCCAATCCTAAATTGCACAAACAGGCCCTCTAAACAGTGTTGTTGGTTTGCAGTTATTAAATCATTTCTTTTTTATAATAAATCGGTGGTTCAGACACTTTGAGGGTTGATTCAATATCAAAGATTTGGATTAGGCATTCTTCATGATTTAGTAGAAAATTATAATAAGGATACCCAACTATAAAAGACACATGAACCAAATCAAAAATCTATTTTATATTTCAAATTATGTGCATTTCCAATTCCTTAAAATTCTTTAAGAAAAACACCTCCTCACTCCTTCTCAATTTCTGAATGAAAAATAGACGAAAGAGTGTCTAAACAAAAGCCTCTCCTCAGTGCAACACATATGAAAGCCTGCATGGAGTTTGCCAACAGGCACCTGAAGGACTTTTAGACTGGGTCTAACAAGATTCTCTAGTCTGATGAAACCAAGCTTGAACTTAACTTATATCTGGAAGAGGCACCTGCCCAAAACCATACCAAAATTTAAGCATGGTGGTGGCAGCATCATGCTGTAGGGGTGTTTTTGCAGCAGGGACCTACAGTAGCAACTGGTCAGAGTTGAGAGGAAAGTTGAATAGACAAAGTACAGAGATATCTTCAATAAAAACATGCTTCAACAGCACTCAGGACCTCAGTCTGAGCCAAAGGATCACCTTTCGACTTGATAACAACCCTAAAACACAGCCAAGACAACACAGGAGTGGCTTAGGGGAAATTCCGTGAATGTCTTAGAGTGGACCAGAGTCCTGTCTTGAACTATAGTGAACATCTCTGGAGAGACCTGAAAGTAGCTGTCCACCAATGGTCCTTATCCGACCTGACCTAGCTTAAGAGGATTGGATGAAGAAAGGCAGAAAATCTTTTATTTCAGGTGTGCAAAGCCTGTTTCGTCATACCCAAAAAGGGTTTATGTACATGTGATATTTCAGTTTTCAATTTGCTGTGATATGATTGATTAAAAATACTTTTGTGGCTGATATTTTTGTTATATGGGTTTAACAAAATGTCTACAATATTAAAAAGGAGTCATCAATCATACGCAAATTCATATGCATCATAAAAATGTATAATAAAATATAGCATTAATAGGACACCTAATATGATAAGTTTCCTTGACACTTGATCGATGAGTTTAGTGCTAGCTGTTCTGTTTCATATATATTTTTACAAACAGCAAAGCCTGAGAAATTGTAAAATATCACACTGTACTGCCAAAAGAGACTTACAGAATTTGTTATAAATATACAGTACAGTGACTCACAAACAAATGCCTACCCACACACCTACACGTACAAACTCACCGAACGCTCAAAAAGTGTGAAGACAAACGTGGTTGTTTTCCACTTTACGCACTGAAGCACCTTCCGTCATGCATCAGCTGATTTTGTGCCAATTCCCTCCTGTTTCCCTCAGCGCCCAGTGGACTAAAACACTCCTGAGTCTCCCTGATTAGGACTTTCCATCTCTCCCATCTGTCTTAGATAGAAATCGATTAAATAAACTGCAAACTTTCTGAAGGAAGCTCACTTTTAATTAGGCGATATGTACATTAAGGGTTTCTCAATTACTTTGAAGGCTGCTTTCTAACTTTTTTAAACTAATTTTAAAAAAGTGAGGGTTCTGGAAGTTTTTGTGACACTGCAGCTGTAAAGGAATGTATCAAACCATGCACATACTTCAAATTGATATTTGCACCCAGCTCACGAGAACTCTTTACTTCAAAAACATGAATGTCACGACTATTTAAGACATGGGGACACATAGTGATCAATTACAGCTTATTGAGATTTGAAGAACATGTGCAGAACAGCATGTGGTCAAAGACTAATACTTAATCATGGTGGGTATTTTGTACCAGCAATAGAATCAATTCTTAATCAGGCTTTTCCATATTTTAATCTTAACTGTTTCTTGTTTAAACTTTTCACTCCTATTAGCAATTTTAAATGTGTTTCAATACCAGAATATAAATATTTCCATTATAAAAGCTGGGTGATCGAATTCTAGGAGCACTGGTATAAGGGAATAGACAATTCATTGCATCGCTCTAAATCTGGAGGAACCCCGAAATTCCACACAGTAACCCAAGCTCAGGATTGAACCAGGAGCTATGAGGTGGCAGTGCTCCCTATTGCGCCACCATGTCACCAACAGAAACATTAACAACAACAAAGTATAAAAAAGTATAAATAAAAGATAGACTGATGTTATGAAGTTATATCATTCAGACCTTAAGACTAGCCTCATTTAAATTGTATATTTAATGCAAATATTATTTGATATACAGTATTTACACAACAGTTCATTCCTATCCATTAATGCCCTATTCGAGGGGCAGTCTAAAAGTGTGTATATGTATAACTGAATTGGGGCATTTCACTGCATGGATCACTTCCTTATCTGAAATGTATTGTAGCAACATTACTTATATTTTTCAGGAACAAGCTGCAACTTCTGACTTCAAATATAAAAATTAAACGAAGACAAAAAAACGAACAAGGGAGGCCAATGTGGCACTGGCAGCACTTTAATCAAGAATGTGCAAATCACTGTAGCCTGAAAAAACAGTTAGCCGACATGCTGTAAAGTGCATGTGGCTTCTATGGGAACTAATGGAGCAAAAATAAACTGAACACTGGCCATATATTGTGTCTGAAATGTCACTTACTCAGTAATAATTAAAATCAGTAATAATTTCTTGTTTATGGAACTGTTGTACAAAACACGAGATACTGAGATACTGATGAGATACTGAAAACTGAGGGTTGTGAATACCTACGGCCAAATTACAGCTATGCGAATAATTAGCATACCCACCATCTTGTTTAAATATAACATAATATTGGTGGGTAGAGAAGCCTGTTAGTGGTGGTTGTGGCTGAATTCAGGGAAAAAAATGGCCAAATTGAGTCTTTACTGCATATATGACTGTGTAAGACATGTAAGACATACTTCATAACATACCTCGACTTTAAAAAGACAAAATTTCACCAAACAATGTTTTCAACCTTGCCTAGGCCCTTCTGCAGGGTTAAGTAGGCAATAAATGAAGTAGTAAAAGTTAGTTTGTAGAGACATCTACAAATAAGGTATAAGATAAGATAAGGTTTATCTTATCTAACTTTTCTAGCTAGAGTAAGTGTGATTTCCTTAAACAGTGAATGTCACTGCGGCAGCTACATGCTGTAGTGAAAGAAACAGAAGCCTTCGTTTGTAATTAGATACTGACTGTCAGAATGCCTGTGAGTGGAATCTTTAAATGTGCTTGTTTTTCTTTTCACCTTTGGAGGTTCATTATGTTTGAGAACAAATTGGGACACCTGACTTTTCCAGCCATTTGAGGTTCTTCCCCACAAAATTGAAGTCAACTGTGGTAGCATTACATTTTCCCTTCTCTTGAACTAAGAGACTCAAACCTTTTCCAGCATGACAATGGCCCAGATCATGAAGCAAACTCCATGAAAAAATGCTTTACATGTGTTGAAGATCTTGAAAGGTCTGCTTTAGAGCTCTGATGTCAGCTCTATTAAACACATTTGCAATGAATTGGACCGCTGACTGCACCCCAGGCCTCCTCACCTCACCTACATCAGCACTTGAATTTACTAACACCCTTGTGGCTGGATGAGCACAAATCTCCACAATCACACTCCAGAATCTAGTGGAACATCCTCCTAGAAAAATGGAGGTTATTAAAACAACAAATGGGAACTAAATGTAGAATGACCAGGTGTCTACAAACTTTTGTCTTTGTAGTGTGATTCAAAAAACCTGCCTTCAGAACCTAATGCTAAATGCTAAGTGCTAATTTATAAAAATAAGAGCGATTTTATCCACACCAGTTAGATAAAACCCTCAAATGTACCTTTATTGATTGGATAAACAGCTCCAGTTTATGCTTGGCTGTAGAAATACCATGTGAATTTATCACTAAGACACAACCATTACACCAACGCTGTGTATATTTACTGTTAATAATGCGCTATGCAATGCTAATAATGCAGTCTGTCAAGTTGTACTATGTCCTGGATCATTCAGTATTATTACTAGCCTTGAACTAAAATGCCCTCCCCTGCCTTTTCAGTTAATGCAACCTCAGATTTTCAGCAAAGATCTTTCTGTTTCTGAATAACGAGCTGCACTGAGACATGAATATGCAAATTTTTGAATATGACCAGAAACTGAAATGGATCTTTTGGGAGTTTATGGGATTTAAATTCTGTCTTGGACTTTTAAAATGAATTTTGTGTACACTGCAATGTGCAGGCTAAAATAACAATGCACAATTATCATGACGTGTGGCTGCAGTGCACTCGTTTGTGCATAAAGGTGACACAGCCTGTGGTGACGAGGCAGCTTGAGACTTCAGCTAACGAGCTTCTCCTATTCAGTTCCGTCCTCTCATCTCATTCTCTCTCACCTGTGGAGTCCCACGAGAGCTGCGACAGCTGGCCCCAACTCACAAAACCAGTCCTGATCTAGAACCAAACCACTCCACAGTTCATTATGAAACCTTCCTCCAATTTTTACCTCTGCATATTGTGTAAACAAACATTGCCTCCAAGGTTAAATCCATTTCGTACTCGGGAAGTTTTTTCGTGTTTGCGTAGCAGCACAATGTAAAATATTCAGTGTTTAGTGGATGGACAATCCTATGAATTTAAAAAGGCTCATGTATTTTTTTTTTGTAGTTTTATTTAAAAAAAGAAGGACTAACACATGTTCGTGATGAACACAATGGTAGCATTGCTATTCTCCGTCCTTTCGGAGTGAGAGAGCACAAAAGGGAGGATGAAAAGCGTAGAAGTGACAAAAACGAGAGAAAGAAAAGAATGACACATGAAAGGTAAGCTTTGCTGTTTTTGTGCAAAGGCAAGACGGTAAGGAAGAATAGAGCGAGAGGAGAGAGCGTGTGATGTGTGCTAAGGATGACTCTGCTTTTCACTGACAAAGCTTGATTCATGTAAATAACTGAGACAACCTGCTGACAACAACGGAGAGAGCAGAAAGTGTGGAAGAATATGCTTTAAAAGTCTTCCTCCAGTAATGATAAAAGGCTACAGATTGCCTAAAACAACATCTTAGAAAATTTGACTGTGTTTATATCATCTGACAGCAATTCCAAATTTTTACTCTGACTTTCTGAAAACAGTAAAGTGAGAAAATCAAGGGGGCTGAAGTAACTCTTGAAATGCACTGCCTTGCAGTATTCACCCTATTGAACATTCCTATATTTTAAAGTGTTACAGCCATGAAATTGAATGGACCTGATTTGTATTTTGTCTTGAATCCACACAAAATATCCATATGAATGAATGGGGGGGAATCAATATAATATTGAAAAAAGAAGTGCATAAGTATATTATATAGACAAAGTTTGTAGACACCTGGCCATAGGATGTGTATGTTTAGTATATGTCCCATTCCAGTCCCCATTTGCTGTTATAATAACCTCCACTCTTCTGGGAAGATGTTTCACTAGATTTTGGAGGGTGATTTGTGGAGATTTGTGTTCATCAGCCACAAGGGTGTTAGTAAAGTCAGGTACTGATGTAGGCGAGAGTGAGGAGGCCTGGGTGCAGTCAGCGTTCCAATTGATCCCAAAGGTCTTCAATAGCGATGAGTTTAGAGCTCTATAGCAGGCCACTCAAGATCTTCCATTCCAACCCATGCAAGCATTTCTTCACAGAGCTGGCTTTGTGGCATTTTGATGCTGGAACAGGTTTGGGTCTCCTAGTTCAAGCAAAGGGAACATTTTATGCTTCCACAGCCAAAGGCATCCTATACGATTGTGTTCCTCCAGCTTTGTGGTACCAGTTTGGGGAAGAACAACATATGACTGGAAAGGTCAGGTGTCCCAATCCATATTGTGTATTCAATTACTGGTGCAAAAATGAGTTCTGGTGGTCACAAAGTCGCATGATTTGTTGAATGAATTTAATTAATGTGCCAACTATAAAAAGTATATGATTTACAATCATAGACTTAAAAATCCAACCACTGCAAACTATGCCTTCATCAATTTTGACCAATTTTCCACTCATTTTTGAAAAATTAAACACTTATGGTTTATAAACACTCTAGGTAAAGCCCTAAATTACCCTTTGCAAACGTAAAATTTTTATGACCCAAATACAAAATAAATAAACAACCTCCCTCTGAGCTGAATATGTCAAACTGTGCATTAGCCATGCTAAGTAGGCTAGCATGCATTGTCTCTGCTTTCCCTGGTGGCGTTCCATTAAATAAAACATTAGCGATAAACAAACAACACAAGAATGCAGCATGAAACATTCAAGCCACATGAATAATGGCAGAGATCCTGTGGCGTTATAGTTCGATTTGCTTCAGTAGTTCATGGCTAACATTATGAAATGTAGTGTTAAGTTCGCCTGTGCTTAATCTTTCCTAATTAGCCATTAAGGCTTGGCAGTCGAATAAATACAATACTGCAGCAAAGTAATTAAACGATAACATGCTTGAACAGATTAAAGGCGAGCTCCAGCACTAAAGAACTCATTTGAGCAAAATTAGCCATGAAAACAAATCAAGTAACTTACCTGTTGATGTTTTCACAAGCATTTGGAAGCAGGGAAAGGAAAAGAAAGAAAATAGGGTGTTATATTTGGTTCATAAGACAATTTCTATACAGAAACATACAGTATACAGAATAAGCAACGATATCATGTCATGGGGTAAATGACGATTTGTCAGAAATCATGTTGACACACAGTGCAGTTAAACACTATTCCAAGCAGAACAGCGACTCAAACTCATAGTCAGAAATATCATACCAGATGATCTACAAACAAGATAAACAGAGCTGGACTAGAATCGTCAAACTTCGTAATGAATATATCAAAAGTAAATATCCAAATGATTTGATTTATTTGTATAGCACTTTTAAAAATGGACACCCTTCCAAAGCAGCTTTACAGAATTGAATAAATTACAAATATATATTTTTTTTGTCATGATAAATGTGTCTCTATAAATTTATCCTCAATGAGCAAACCAGTGGCAAATGTGGTAAGGAAAAACTCACTGAAATGGTATGAGAAAGAAACCTTGAGAGGAACCAGACTCAAAAGGAAAACCCATCCTCAACTGGATGAAATACATGTATGTTATATATAAAATATTTTAGGAGTTTCCTAGTCCAAGGATTTCCATAGTCGAGTCATAATTGTCAAGTCTAATGATCTAATAATAGTGTGTGTGTGTGTGTGTGTGTGTGTGTGTGTCAGGGAACCAACCCCAGCCACTCTTAGTGCCGGTCCCAAGCCCGGATAGATAGGGAGGGTTGCGTTAAGAAAGGCATCCAGCGTAAAAACATGTGCTAAATCAAACATGCGGATGATCCGCTGTGGCGACCCCTAATGGGAGAAGCTAAAAGAAAGTTTTTTTAATAAAGTAATCTTTAGTTCACATATTAGTAAATGCTGATTTATGTACTGTTATTGTATCTATAGGAAACACCCAGAGGAGTAAAACTAAAATACCAATGCATGATCGAGACAAGATGACTGGAAAAGCCCTCCGTAGTCCCCCATGTAAGAAAGTCTCAGATAGTTGTTCTTTCCTATAACATGGTTTTGATGGTCCTAAATGGTCAAACTGTTTTAAAACCAAAACAGACTTCTGCAAACGTAATACCCGTGTTTCAGTTGTACTCATTTGCTCATGCGATCCCTGTTCATGAAGGTACTTACAAACTTACAGAAGAAATTGCATGTGATGGGTTGCACTTGTTAATAGATTTCTGATTCATCAAGGCAACACGTAAACCAACAAACCTAACGTGCTTTTTTGTCATGAAAAAATGCGTTAATAAATGAGCCTGGAGTTTTGCAGGTGGTTTCATTTTTGCAGCGTTTTAACCCACACAAAACTTTTTTAAAATCAGGGCCAAAGTGTTTGTGAAGGACGCCGCGTGAGAGATGAATGGATGCCGTCAGGGTGTTCAGGGCAGATGGATGGATTGCACTCATGACTGACCCGCATTCGAGGAAAAGCTGCTGCAGTGAAACCGAGCCTGCACTCAGAGCTTAAAATCTCCATTCAGAGGCTTTTAAAGCCCCTGTGGATACGCCGGCCTGAGTCAGAGCGAACAAATTTATTTATTTATTCATTTATTTATTTATTTATTGTTCGACAATCTGCGCATTTTGTGTTTGTTGCTAAGAATAGATGGGATCAGGGTTTCGGAAATCCTGTTTTAAGGTTGCTCAAGCATGAATAGCTGTAAGAAAGGGGAGGATTTGTGTGTGTGTGTGTGTGTGTGTGTGTGTGTGTGTGTGTGTGTGTATGCACATGTAGGCATGTCCATGATAAAGCCCACAGGCTATAGAGTATCAACTGGAGATGATTTCTGAGATGCGAGGAAAAAAAGAGAGCCCTCCGCAAGGGAATGGGCTTTTAATCAAAAAAAGGCAATCGATGACAACTGACACACACACAGACACACGACATTCTCCCCTTCATCTAAAGCCCACCTAGAGCAAAACACGGCAGAGATAATAAAAACCAGTGCAGGGGAAGGAAAAAAAAATGTGTACAGGCATGCGCTTACACATTGGCGTAGGTTTTTGCACCTATATAAGATGTATGTGACAAAACTGAAACTTTAGAGCCTTTTCTGCTGACGTCGAGAGTTTTTAACAGTTAAGTGGGTCATCTGTGTGTGTGTGTGTGTGTGTGTGTGTGTGTGTGTGCCCAAGTAAAATAAAGGTGGGAGAAAGTATAAAGAAATGTCTTTAGATAAGCAGCAAGAAAAATCCTCGACTAAAAATAGACTGAGAAAACATCTTTGGCAGTTCCTCTGGAACAGAAAGTTTTTTCGGTTCTGGATCCTTCTGAGCTTTTTCCTAATGTTTATATTCGAACGTTTCATTGACAGAGAGGAGGCATAGAACGCAACGAGATGCCAACCCCAGCCCTTTCTTGTTGCCTAATTTGGATCAGTGTGTGAAACAGGATGATGCTTTTAAACACACCTTTATAATTAAAACACACTCTCTCCCTTCTTCAGTTTCTCTTCCCCCTCAGCTACTCTATTCCTCGAACTGACTAAAGCATTTTGCGATCCGATACCTTCGCTGCAAATTCCATTTACAAGATTTGCGGCACTGTGGACATCACCCGTCTGACCCAGGTCTTCCTCGCCATGACTTCATTACCTCTCTGTCTGTCTCATAACCTCTCTCGCTTATCATTTTATCAGCCCTGTAATATAAAATGTCTGTTCCCACAACAGCTTGCTGCTAACATTGACGGGTAATGTGCAATATTTACTCTTATCGAGTCATGCTAACATCTCAAACTAGACAGACGTCATGAATTAGCAGACTACGGCTCTAGCAAAGTATTTTGAAACAGTTTAAAACAACAAAGCACTGAGCAGAACCGATCAATGTGTTATGAACAGCTCTTGCTTTGGAAACGCAAAAGTTACGATCTTTGTTTCAGGATTATCGTAATCAAATGCATTTATGCAAATCTATAGCTGAGCCAGACTACATGGACTATGAGTGGCTTTTTTCTTTTTTTCGTGTGACTACCAGCGCAATCAGGAACCTTTAAGTGCTTTAAGATGATGGATTTCATGCGTTATGTGTACGTTCTTTGATTGCAGCTTTTCTAGGTATAAAAAAAGGAAGAAGGCGGCAAAAGGCTTGCAATACAGAAGGCAAAGATGAAGGAGGAAGATTGATAATCTTTGTGCTGAAGTTTTAGAAAAGAAAAAGTTTATGATCTAAAAACTGGGTCAATAAGCCAAACAAAGGTCCTTATAATGTATATGATATAAACTGGAAGTGCAAAAGCAGGACAGGACGTATATGAACAGCTCAGTAACTTAGGAGAGAGTGCCCACTGGTGTTAAAGAATAAGAGGGCTTTATTTATGATATCCACATTACAGTACAGTGAAATTCTTTCCATCTGCAAATCCCAGCTTCTGGTCAGAGCACAGGATCAACCTTTATACAGCAGCCCTGGAGCAGACATGGCTCCATATATATAAATATACATATACATATATATATATATATATATATATATATAAAAACAACACCCTGATAGAGTACAGCGGCCAGAGTCTTACAGACATTTTCCAAGACTGGCCTCACAAGGCCCCACAAGAGTCAATCAAAGAAGTGAGTACGCATTACTTTAGAGCATGCAGAAGAGGAAGGTCTCCTGATCAGCGCTCAGACCATATGCTGCACACTGCAACAAGTCATTTTGGATGGCGTCATCCCGGAAGGTAGCCTCTTTTGAAGCTGGCTTACAAGAAAGCCTGCAAACAGTTTGCTGAAGACAACCTGTCCAAGACTATGAATTACTGAAACCATGTCCTGTGGTCTAATGAGACTCTAATAAACCTGTTTGGCTCAGATGGTGTCCGGCATGTGTGGCGACGCCCTGGCGAGAACTATTAAGAAAGTTGTGTCTTGTCTACAGTCAAGCATGGTGGTGGTAGCATCATGGTACTTGGGAGCTACAGTTCATTGAGGGAAACATGATTTTCAACATGTTCTGTGACATTCTGAGCAGAACATGATGGCCTTTCTTCAGAAGCTCTGTGATGGCATTATGGAGGAGTGGAAGAGGATCCCAACAACAACCTGTGCAGCTCTGGTGAATTCCATGCCCAGAATGATTAAGACAGTGCTGGATAACAATGGTGCTCACACAAAATATTTACACTTTGGACACAGTTTTGACATGTTTACTTAGTGTGTAGTCACTTTTATTGACAGTGATTTTGACAATAATGTTGAGTTATTATTAGAGGTCAGTAAATCTGTACTGCCCCTTAAGAAAATATAAAAAGGTTGCTGAAATATGCGGGGTGTAATCTTGTGGGATACTGTGTATATAAACAGATAGATAGATAGATAGATAGATAGATAGATAGATAGATAGATAGATAGATAGATAGATAGATAGATGATAGATAGATAGATAGATAGATAGATAGATAGATAGATAGATAGATAGATAGATAGATAGATAGATTGAAAGAAAGAATGAAAGAAAGAAAGAAAGAAAGAAAGAAAGAAATCCACAACACCAGAACCTGCTTCATTGCAATCCAAAATGAAAGGTATTGTACAGCTCATTATTGGGCGGTTGTTAATTATCTGCCAGACCAGAGTATCTTTTTTCCCATTGACACTGGGATCCTGTTTGAATTCTACTCACACTTGACATTTTTATTATTTGCTTTACTGTTCCATTATGCACTTTTCTTATCAAGCTCTCTCTTTATGTTCCTTACACTCTCTCACTATCTATGAGGCTTTTCTTTTTTTATCTCTTGCCCTTTCCTTTCCATCTGTTAAACGTCTGAAGAGGCTCATGAAGAGACTCTTTTAGGAGAGTAAGAGAGAAAGAGAGAGAGAGAGAGAGAGAGAGAGAGAGAGAGAGAGAGAGAAGTGTGAAAAGCACAAAAAAATGCACAGCTCAACAGTGCCATAGGTTCCCTCAGAAACGATCTACGATCATATCAACCATTGCACAAAATATTCATGGCTTTGTTATTTGATTAACTCCATTGTCAACACCCCACTGATCCTGGGTTAAAAAAGACAAAGCTTTTTAGTTTTTTTTAATGGTCGGTACTGTTTTACCAAACATTAATTTAAATGCTCACAGAGCACCTTCGTGCTGGTGCCCTCTTTCAAACTACCAAAAAAAAAAAAAGAAATTGGCGACCCTATGGCCTTATACATCACAACGGGCAGGCGGAAATGTGGAATAGAAAAGTGACACGTGTGGCATTTGTGAATCGATATTCACAGTGCCTTCGCCATTTCTGCAAATATTACTCCCTTCTGAATAACAGAGATCAGATGTTTGATTTTATAACAAGCACAGCATTGACTTTTATTTGAGGTTAAAATGGAGGCTCATAACCAGCATCTCTCTGAGGTTCAACAATGAAAGTGTAAGATAGATAGATGGGATAGTGAGAATAATGTCAATTACAGCTAGGCAGCTATAATCATGGCCATATATATATTAATAGTAATTTGCATTCTGTTTTTCTCATACCCATTTCTACCAGTCCAAATATTTAGCCTTCAAACATTCATTACAAGCAAAACAGGTTATAGAATAATTTTTTTCCCCATTGAAAGACTAACAGGCTACATCCAGCTAGCATATTTATACTAGCCGTACCTGCTAGCTACCTTGTGAAATTGTGTGTATTTTTTTCTTTTCGATTATTTAAACGTTTCCCTCCCTTTCTTCACTCTTAGTATCCCTCTTTGACATTTTTCTCTTCGTCTTCTCCTGATAAGCTTGAGCACTTCAAAGAGCAGGTACTCTCCTGCTGTCTATTTCATTCGCAATTCAATTCTTTGGCTGTCCTCCTTTTCCCTCTACTCTTAAAAAGAAAGAAAGAAAGAAAGAAAGAAAGAAAGAAAGAGAAAGCTAATATGAATAATAAAGCTCTTTCATGCCCCTTTGTTCAAGAAAGGCAGAAACAAAACAGTCATAAAATCCTGTTTACCAGCAAATGCATGTGCATTATTTGGGACTTGTCTCTCACCGCTGTTTCAGTTCATTAGGCGAAAATATAAAAAAGTAATGCTGTTCCATTACCGAGCTGCCAACATTGTGGAGCGGAAGCTAAAAGGCTTACGATCCCATCACATCCTGCGTGAAGCAACGTTTTTTCCAAATCGCCTGAAAGAGGGAAGAGCCTTTTTTTTTTTTTTTGCTTTACTGATGGAGTGTTTTGCGAAGGGAAGATCATAGAAGAATGAAAAGGGACAAGACAGAATTGCCTGAATGCGTGGGCAAGATAAAAAAAACAGCGCATTGTAGGATCAAAACATCTTGTGTGCATTTAGAGATTGCAATGTAATATACTGAATGCGACTCTTTTGAATTTAGACGTCTCCCAGGTTTGTTTGGCATCACGTATAGCAATTGATCTGTTGCAAAATTTATATAGATGTGCTATTGTGCGTCCGTGTCACGTCAGAAGAATGAAAGTTGTACTATTTGTAGCACTATTCGGCAAATCTTGTGGCAGCACGTCGATAAAAAAAATTATATGCATCAATCATTCGAATGTGAGGGAAAAACGTGATTTCAGGGACTGTGGCATAGCATTTATTGGAGCCAGATGGACTGAATATTTCAAAAATTGTTGATTTTCACACATCTTGCGTTTACACAAAACCTTGCAGAAAACAAACAGACAAAAAAAAAAACAATGCAGAAACATTTTGTTGATGCAAGAGGCCTGAGGAGAATGGCCACACTGGTTCAAGGTAGCAAGCAGTTTATATAAATATAACAACTATACTAATAATCACTCTTTACAACTGTGATGAGCAGAAAAGCATCTCAGAACATAAAACATGGCGAAACCTGAGGTAAATTGAGGTAAAAAACGAAGCAGAATGATCCAGTGAGAAATTAGTCTTGTTAGGAGAAAGATGTTTGTTAGCCGTGTTAGCTCTCATACAGTATATCAGCTGCCTTGGAATACAAAATCAAGCTTAATTTTACACCATTACACATTTAAGCCCTGTTTCTCTCATATAATCTCTGTTTTACAGATTGCTAGCTATATGTCACAGTAGTCATTAGAGGTGGAAATTAATAAATTACATTAATTAAGTAATTAAGTAGGGTTTTTTGTGTACTTCTACTTTGTACTTTGTACATACATGCTGATTACCTATTATTGTTTATAAGCAACTGAAAGAAGCACAAATGTTGGGGCATGTCAAAACTTCAAATGTCAAAGGTAATTCGCAAAATATGTAATTGAACTTTTACTTAAGTATGTTTAGTTTTAAGTATTGTACTTAACAACATTTTAAATCATATCCGTTACTGAGTTGAAGAAAAAAATTCAATTAAAAAAAATTGTAACAATGCAAGGGGAAAAATAAATCGTGCCCAGGAAACTGCTGCATAGATTGTTTCACAAGCAAGAAAGATGTAGACGAACAAGACAGACTAAAAGCGAAATGCCGAATCGAAACTTGTATAATGCGTGCGCTTATTGTCTGAATTTGTAAATCTGCATTTGCGATTTTTTTTTTACAGTCATAGACTGTAGTTTTTGATTTTTTTATTGCACTTTACTTTGCAAAGGTGTTCCATCAATTAAAAACAATTAATTTTAGATTTATATCCTAATGTCCTTTTTTATTTTTGAATAACCCAAAACCCACCTATGTTAAAAAAGTAATTTTAAATTTTAATTTTAAACGAGCTTTTCAAATTTTACTTTTACTATAGAATTTTAGACCGGTAACTTTATACTTTTTAAAAAATTAATTGAATTAACAGTACTATTACTGCAGTTGAATTTTTTATTTTACATTTTTATTTATTACTCTTTCCACCTCTGCATATGATATAAAAGTTTAGATTAGACATTTATTAAAAAGTAGGATTTGTGTATCAGTACATTTTGCTTTAGCCTATATTTCTAAATATTCTAGCACATTTTCGTTCCCTTTTGCACCAAGAGTTGATCCTACAGTGCACACAGGATGTAGACTATTTTATCATGCTTGTGCATAGCTACAGAAGGGTTATGACCCATATCATAGATTTGCCAGATAAAAAAAGCCATACTCTTGAAGCTCTGAAATTCTCCTCTACCCACTTTGTCCTGCCCCTGACATACACTGTCTTGTAAAATTCTTCTAGAAAACTTTGTCTGGCAACTGTGCTCTCCTGCTTCGTAAATCATACCCTGCATCCTTGAAATATTGCAATACAGTAGCTTGCCCTCATTCACGCTCCTGTTGCCCATCTGTCTTCATAAGCAGAAGGTCATAAAGCTTTAAAGCTTTCTTAAATAGTGCTGTGTCTCCATGGGAGTCCAGTAGACAGTCCTGCCGTCCTCTATCTCTGCATGAGTCTAATCATGGGATAGTCTAGGGATTGTACCTCTTCAATCATGATCGGGATGATAATGCATCCTAGATGAGCATACGTCTCTCTGGCTGAAGAGCGTTCCTAATTAGGCATCAATTTGAACATTAATAGCAAAGGACCATCACTGAATATTACTGCATGCAAAATGTGCTTATCGATTGGTTCTAGTTTCTATGCTGCATTTTAGACCTTTGCTACAATCTTGAAATGACATCAGAATTGTTAGGAGCTAAGAAATGCTCCATCAGACTGCAACCATCTCTGTGTCTTAATATGCACTCAGAGAGATGCGTCATTGCATCATGTTTCTTCAATTTTGTTTAAAACGATACCCAAGCTAATGGACTTATTGCATCATCAGATCCTGCTCCAATCCGACTGCTCCAATCCAACCAAAGTCTCAGATTAAAAACTGGACTGTGCTAGTATGAGTTATATATGCAAAAAGATACATATACAAAGTCTTACCTTTTCCTAACCAATACAAAAGCAGACCGAGTGTTGTGTATTTGCTTTAATGTTAACTAATATCCTGATATTAAATGGCACCGTTCAAGCTCCGCCCCTTCTCGGCAGATCACATTATTAATTCTTAGCTTGACAGACTTGCCTGAAAGATGCGGCTTTGCTTTCATAGTAAATGATGACTGTTTTCGGATCATTATATGAAATAATATTTATGATTATTTTACTTTACTTATAAATATACAGACATAATAGTTATAAAACGAATTGGAAGGTGAGAAAAAAAGAGGTTGCACTTTCAGTAAAACAAATAAGAAGACTGGCAAAAAATAAAGTGTTATTTAAACATTAGTCAATATATACACAAAATCAAAAACACGTATTGGGACACCTGACTTTCCCATCTATATGTGGTTCTTTCCCAAACAGTGCAAAGCTGAAGGTACAGCATAGGGTTTTTTCGGATGCAGTAGCATGAAAATTTCCATTTATTTGAACTAGGAGACCTAAACATGTTCCAGCATGACAATGCTCCTCTGCACAAAACAAACTCTATGAATATATGCTTTGCATGGGTTGAAGTGGAAGATCCTCTGCTATAGAGCTCTGACCCCAACTCTATTGAACACCGACTGCACCTCAGACCTCCTCACCTCACCTACATCAGTACCTGACATTACTTATAACCTTGGTTGGATAGGTGGAACATCTTCCAAAAGTGGAAGGAATTATAACAGCAAATTGTATTAAACATGGAATGCAATGCTCAAAAAGCTCATACCAAACTTATGAACTGGTGTCTGCAAAATGCTAAATATATATATATATATATATATATATATATATATATATATATATATATATATATAGAGAGAGAGAGAGAGAGAGAGAGAGAGAGAGAGAGAGAGAGAGAGATAGAGAGATGGACAGTGGTCATTCAGCACCTGTGTTTTGAAAAGCAGGCAAACACATGACGGAAGGGCGGGGCAGAGGAATGAGTCACGGCTGGTGCCTGATCAAGCACACAGCTGCTCCTCACCATCACTGAAGAGCTGAAAGCGCATAAAAGGAGATGAGATGTGCAGAGGGAAGCTCGGTCCGAACCACACTCAGAACATATCTCTCTGCTTTTTTCCACAGGCAGCAGCAGCAGTTCTGGCAGCAAGGACTGAAGAACCCACCAAGCCCAATCACACAGCCCCCCAGGTCCCTCTACAACTTCGCCTAACTTATTCACACGCCTTCAAAGACACAGCCACGTTAGCATTGTACAGAGAAGCACAATAAACACGTATTGGAACCCTATTTCTTTGCATTCAGCCTGACTCACACTACAATACACACACACACACACACACACACACACACACACACAGTATACTTGTAATTTGCCTGTAATGGCAGGTCTGATATTTGTAAATCTTTTTTTCCAGTGAAGTCCTGGTCATGCTTTCATTCTCTGCCCCACTTCTTTCAAACCCCCCTGCTCCATCTCTTGTGTTAGGGAAAAAAACAGGCATGTGATGGACTAATTAAACTCCATACAAGTGCTCCTCTACAAACCTGCTGCCCAGATTAGCACTCAAACTAATGATGGCTCTTCTCACCATGCAGTCCTTCAATTCTCCACTTATTCATTAATCTGCCTGTTCTCTCAAGTCCTGAGTGGGTCATGAGCATTCTCCCTGCCTGCTAGACTGCCTAAGTTCCTGACACTTTAATCAGGAGGGCTGCACTGAAATCATCGTTGTCTTTTATTGTTATATATTTTTTTTAGGATTAAAAATGCATGCACGCAGAACCTCTTTTATATTTCAAACACCATGAAAAGAGCTAACACTAGCACTCGGCCAGCTATTTGATGCCCGTTAGCGCAAACCCGGCAGAGCTCGTTAAAGTCTCGGCGCACATTAACGAATATTTTATTTATTTTTAAAATAATAACAACGTTGGTAGACCTCGGCAAGTGATTATCCAACAAATGAGCACTCTAGGGACCAGGAATGAAAAAAAAAAAGAGATATTTCTGCGCTGAAGTTTCAGAAGCCCTTGACAGGTCTACACTTCTTAATAAGCAATCATTTGTGTTGGAGAAAAAGGTGTAGATTCCCTTTGTGATTTGATGTTGGGATGTGTGAACGGTCAAATAAATAAATAAATTAAAAAAAAAACAAGTTTCGTGTGTAATTTTCAGAGTAATTAAGAGTGAAGCGGAGAGCTAATGAGTTTCAAAAATCGGTGGCTCTTGTGCTATTCCCTTGTCTTATCACCTGCCTTTGTGCCTCACCAGTGCCTTTTGTGACTTGATAATGAAGTTGCTCTTTCCAATCAGCTCTGCCTGTTATGAATAATTACCGGCGCCAGCGTTAGCATGCTTTCCCAGCTGCTGCTTGGCCCCGGGTGTGGGCAGACAATTCAGTACCGCTCTCCTACAAAACCCTTCTTAATACGGACACGTGCGTCTGTTCACAGTCTCGTTTACGGGATTTATTCCCATACTTGCTTACAAATGTAACATCATATTTCAGCTAGATATATGCATACAATTAGTGCTAATAGCTTTAAAAGTTGATGATTAGCACCATGGATAGCAGCTGAGCAAGTGGTGGTGACAAGACAGAAGGCATGGGGAAGCTTGCTGCTCAGATCCCCAGCGTCTCCAGCTATAATGAGCGAGGCAAGATGAAAATGTCATTTTAATGCCACATGAAAGGCCAGAGGGGACGCCAGTATTTAATTTGTTGTCCATTTGTCGGAGACAGAGAACTTGGGGGACAAGACAGAGTTGTTGCAGTGAATGTGCGCGTTTTGGGTAATGCGTATGTATTTACTATCTGTACTTAAGTAGCTTTTTCACGTATCTGTACTTTACTGAAGTATTTCCATTCGGGGAGACTTTTACTTTAACTTCACTACATTTCAAAGTCAAATATCTCACTTTTTACTTAACTATATTTTGCGAAGTAAGTAGTTCCTTTTTATTTCTAAATGGATAGTTGAGTTGATTAAGTAGTTTTTCTTGTGACAAAAATGATAATAGGAACATTATAGCCATAATAAATGAAAGTACATGAAATACTTAAGTACATTTAAAGGCAACTTTTACTCAAGTGAAAGTTTAAAGGGAGCACATATTTGACCTACTGTATTTCTACTTTAACTCAAGAACATGGTTATTGTACTTCGCCTCCACTCAACTTATTAAAAAGAGAGGTAAGAGGTGAATGACCAGACTGGTTCAAGATGACAGGAAAGCTATTGCACCTCAATAATCACTCTTTACAACCGAGGTACACAGAAACGCATAACAAAATGCACAACACTTCGAAACTTTAGGTGGTTGGACTACAACAGCAGATCACACTCCTGTTAGCTAAAAACAAGACTCAAAGGGGCACAGGGTCATGCAAACTGAACAATTATAGATAACTGGGAAAAAAAAAGATCAGCAGGCTTTATGCTTGGTGAATTAAGTAATTGCACTGGTTTTTAATCGAAATATCTGATAGGGTTATGTTGATTCTTTTATTTATAATCATACCAATCCAGGTATTGTATTTAGGTGTTTATTTTCACGTTCATTTTCAGATTTTAGAAATAGATCTATATTGGGTAAGTAGAACAATAATTAAGTGCGCAACTTGGTGAAACCTCGAACCTGATTAAAAAAAGGGACAAAATCAGAATGGACTTGAGGACTCAATGAACACATACAAAACTTTATTAAAAAGGGCATGTCTACTAATAGCTCTCAAAGCTTACGGAGTGGATTTTGCCAAGAACTCCACATTTACTTTTTTGTCACTAAGTCCTTAATCAAATCTCTTTCAAGCCTCCAAAGACTATCCCTTGCTGTGGTATAATCCTATGGAAATAGATTTCCATGTAAAGTCTATTAGGGCCGATTTTACGCCGACCCAACGGCTCTTGGAGGTGAATTGCCATCCTCTCTTTTCTGAGAAGCGCAGACGGTTACCTAAACGATTGCCCCTTACGCTTGGCTAGTTTCCTATTTAATGCACTGCTGATTTGTTAAGCCCTGATGCAGGATCCTTGACACCTCTGCCATTTTTTACCCACACTTCAACCCTCCACACACAAAGCCACCATCAGCCGTGACGTGTCCAACTGACAACCGGGAGACATGTATAATATATATGGGAGTTAGGGATAAAAGACAGAGTTATATAAGAATGATTAAGATTGAATACTGCAAATGTCTAAAGCCTGAACCAGAAAAAAATGGAACATTCTTGTAGTGAAGTGCTGTGCAGATTGGTTGGTTCTCATATTCTGATCTCAAGCTATGTTGAAATGAAAGAAAAGACAGCAGGGTGCACTTTTATAAGACAGTAAAGACAGATGGTATGATGTTACACTGAAGTATATTATTTTACAGGAACAGGGTTTGATTCACAATTTCTTTTTTTCTATTATTCAACAGCAATTAACAATTTAACTGTGGGATGGTTGCTGGTGCCATCTCCGGGGATTCTCACATGTAGTATTCCTTACATTGTACACAAAATGCTGCATAAAAACCCCCCAAAATATCTAGTGCATCGTAATGAGGGTTAGTAGACATGATGGTAATATTCATTCAATTTGCCTCTATGGTAGGAATAAAATTTTGGCATCTTGTTTAGGTGATTGAGTTCGATGTTGCTTCGACAAGCAAAAATCATGAGAGACATCAT
Source organism: Silurus meridionalis (assembly GCF_014805685.1). Lineage (NCBI taxonomy): Eukaryota > Metazoa > Chordata > Actinopteri > Siluriformes > Siluridae > Silurus > Silurus meridionalis. Next base: position 7,798,638 of record NC_060911.1, on the reverse strand, counting down.
AAGTGTAGAGTCAAGAGAAAGAAACACAAAACGTGGCTGTCACAAGGTTTAAAAAAGTTTTGCTTAAAGCTCTGCGATCCTACAAGATGAAGAGATTGCTGTAGAAACTGAGATGAGGTTGCTGCACTCCTGACAGAACAGCTAGGGGCATCGAGGACTATACAAAGCGAGTAGGAAGGAAGAGTAGGAAAGATACCGGAATATAAAAAAAAAAAAGCACCTGTTGACTTTTTGAAGAATCAATACTCTGACCTCGAGCATCCAAAGTACAACCTTTATCTCAGCTGTTACACTAGGCAACCACTGTGACTGTCCACCTGTCTCTCTCACTCTATATACACTATTTTCCTTCTTTTTGTTTTTTTTTTCTAAATCTACTTCTCTACTTTTCTCTTTTGGCCACTTCTGTATGAGAGGCCCCATTGTGTATAGCATAGTTGGATGATTGGGCACTAAATGAGGTCCCCTTGACTCTGAGGGCCCATAAAAGAGCACTTATTTGCTCATTTAGGTGTTTTTCACTCGAAGCAATTCCAGTTTCTCTCTTTAAAACATAACAGAGACATCAATATGGTGGACATTTTGGTGTCAAGTAAGCATTGCTTCATATAGAGAAGAGATAGATAGATAGATAGATAGATAGATAGATAGATAGATAGATAGATAGATAGATAGATAGATAGATAGATAGATAGATAGATAGATAGATAGATAAAGTAGTTTTTAAAGGGCATACTGTACTTTATAAGTAATAAAGAAAATGCATAAAGGCACTTTTAAGCACTTTTTAATCAGGACCCATGACTGAGGCTTAAAATGCACATAAAGCATCAGAAAGAAGTCACTTTATGGCACTGTTCATGAGCTAACGTGAGACTCTTTATGCATGTTTTACCAGGACACTAAAGAGATGACAAGTTTCATCGCGGGAGTTGGTGTTGAGCTGTGAGCATGCAAGAGTGACGAAATATTTTTCAGTTGTCATATTATCTATCTATCTAAAGCCGACGAGTCCCAAGCTATTACTGTAGATAGATAGATAGATCGATCTTATTTAGGTAGTAAAGAGAGACTACTTGTTCTGAACTGAAATAGTGGGGCTTGAACTCATTCCGCTAACTATAACTACTGATATTTTAAAGCCGTTATCTTTGAACTGTTTAGCATTGTGTTTAATTATGGTCACAAAAACACAGCGCCATTGTAGTCGGTTTCCTGTTTAACCGGCCACTTCGGGAAAAGAGCTCAAGCACTGCTTCCAGCAGAAATTGGACAGGTTGTGAATGATCAATCATAGTTGTGTGAAAAGTATGCCTAATACCTGCTCACGAAAATGGCCAAGCAGCAGAAAGGAACAGCACGTGATTCTGAAATTCGCAGTTTTATTTATTTACATTTAGAAATATTTTTTGTTCTTACAAATCACTGGACCTCGAGCTCATTTCTATGCCATTCTCAAGCTTTATATTAAAAACACAATGTAATCAGCAATTCTACAGTCTGGGCTAGAATAAAATCAGCCCCAGGCTTATTATTATTTTTAGAATGGTTTTGTGTTTTTTAAGTCTGGTGATTGGTGTTGTTCCCGATTCCACAAAAGTCAAACTCTTTAGTGCATTTGGTACCAATAAAAATCACATGTAGGTCAAAATCTAAGTCTTTTTTTCCTTTCAAAGACAGACACGGCTTAGTCCTGTGAGCCCATTTATCCCATCCAGCCCTGAGAAGTAATATTCTATTATTTTTTGATTGTTATCTAAGTCAGACATTTTCAGCTTGCCAGAAAGAGACCCTGTAGGAAATATCAAGAGACTCCTCTGATTCAAGACAGTGTAAGAACTAGGTGTGTTCCACTGGGTAAGCCAAAAAAAGCAGGAGCGTTTGAAGTGGAGAAAGACGTGAAGCGAAAAAGGTGAGGGAAGGTGAGAGAGACAGGTGGCTTTAGGATGTCAGGGAACACTGAATTATTGAGCGGACAGGCAATGCGGATGGTAATGGTTTGCAATGGAGGTAGGACTCCTTCCAAAACCTCCTGGACGCTTGAATAATTCAAACGGCTGGAAAATGTTCAAAAAAAGGTCAGAGAATAAAGGGAAAGAGGGCAAGAAGAAAGAACATGACAAATGGATGACCGAAATGATGTCGGCCAGCCGGTGACAGAACATTGTAATAATAAGAGGGCAAAATGGGCAAAGAGAAAGAGCAGAGCGGGAGTGAAGGAGGATTCCGGCATCGGGTTTGCAGTGTAGTGAGGTGTGTCAGATGTAAATGGTGCTTCTACAGGCTCCAGTGAAGACGATTATGTCTCAGTGAATCGCACTCCAGTCTGTTCTCGATGCATCATCTCTGACAGATGATAGTCATCGCTCTATCACTACTTACACACCGTGAGCATAAAGTCATGGGGAACAGCCTAAAAGCACTCACTTGTACATGTACACAGTGATAAACGCACAGTTCAGTGATTTTTATGGCAAGATGGCAAGAATATTTCAAAGCAGAATCAAAGAGGGGGAGGAAAAGAAATGTTTATTTTTGAGGCGTGTATGCTAGACACCTCAATAATTATGAGTCACTCGAACAGATCACTCACACTAATTGAAGTTGAAGGTCAGCCATCTTGGCTTCGTGCCTTGAACTTGCTAGTCAGAGTCGATAGCAAGCAACTGGTTGCCTTGTGCAGAACTGCACTTACTTTTCAAACATGCCATTAATGGTACTGTCCAGTAAAAAAAATTAATTCCTTTTCTTTACTCGAAGTCAGAGACTTGTTTAAGAATACGAGTCAAACATTAAAGCCATAAACAGGATTACACATCTGTTGCCAACGCCATTTACAACAATGTACGCTCCTGGTACCAGCGAAGCATTAAAAGTAATGGGATTCCAAAAGGTTAATTAAAGAGTTAATTCGTGATTGGCCATCGTGCTGCGTTTGCTTTAGGAGCTGACAGAAGTGCGATGACTCATGCGAGTAAATCATGCATAATAATATAAGCCGGGGTGCTTCGGCAAACAGCGCGTATCACAGCTGAATTCTGATTAGGGATAAACTGTTCATTTACTGAAATGTTACGCTGTAAGTGAGTGGTGTCCTGCCCGAGACTGATGCTGAACACTGCCGAGAACATAAAACTGCCCGCAATCATATAAACATACAAACACATTTATCTCTGTCCATTTAAAAAGTGAGTTGCTTAAAGAAATTTACCATAAAACTTGACTGAATAGTTTATACGCTAAATACTAATGACTTGCTTGCTAGCAATCTCTACTTTCTACATGTATTAATAATAGGATTGGCCCATATACCCCGATCAGGCATAACATTATTACATCATAACATTATGACAGGTGAACTGAATAACACTGATTATCTCTTCATCATGGCACCTGTTAGTGGGTGGGATTTATTAGGTAGCATCCTCAAAGTTGATGTGTTAGAAGCAGGAAAAATAGGCGAGTGTAAGGATTTGATCAATTCAAATTGTGACGTCTAGACGATTGGTTCAGAGCATCTACAAAACAGCAGCTCTTGTGGGATGTTCCTGGTCTGCAGTAGTCAGTATCTATCAAAAGTGCTCCAAGAAGGGAAAAGTGGTGAACCGGCGACAGGGTCATGGATGGCCAAGGCTCATTAATGCACGTGAGGAGCGAAGGCTGGACCGTGTGGTCCTATCCAACAGACGAGCTCCTGTAGCTCAAATTGCTGAAGTTAATGCTGTTGATGCTCAGAACTGTTTTGGCAGCAAAGGAGGGACCAACATAATATTAGGCAGGTGGTCATAATGTCATGCCTGATCAGCATAACATGTTCAGCATTAGGAAATTGCAACAATCTATTCCTAATGCCCTGTCAATCAAAACATTTACAGCTTTAACAGCAAGACTAAAACTGATCAGTGCAACCAATGTGCTGCTTTGTACACCATGTAGTTATCAAGGCAGTAAGTATTTGGACAGCTAGCTAAAAACATTCAGCAAGTTTATATCATGCTAGCTATCACAAGAGGTTCTCTGCATGACTAATTCATCATCAGTAACTAATATCCGAGTAATTTTTTTTAAAAGCAGATGTCCCTTTCTTTCTTGTTATATGAAAAAAGTGAATATATGAAGTCCATTGACTAGAATAATCAAAAGATTTTGATCATCATACTTATCAGGCTAATTATGGAAAATGAAATAAAAAAAATGGACTATGGGGATAATAAAGAGTCTCTGTATGTCTGGCAGTGTGACATTGCATTGGGTTCTGCAGTGGTGTTTTGGTGCAGATGAGCTAACACACATAGCCCACTCACACAAAGAGGCAGAGTGCAGTGCAGTGCATTACCATGGTCAATGATTAAGAAATGACCACCATATAGGAGCAATTGACACCTTAATTGTGTACATGTTTTTAACCAGGTTGAATTGGTTTCGTTTCGCAGACTGCTCTTTTATTTCCTCTCTCTCATTTAGCACACAAAAAGAATTTACTTGCGGATTTAAATAAGGAAAAGGAGGCCACCCACTTTTCTCCTGAGCACTCCTTCATGCCTCTGTCTCTTTCTCTCTCTCTCATTTCACAGCAGGATGAATGAGAGAGTATGCAAGACAGAGAGATGAGAAATTGTCAGCGATCCAGAGAGATTCTAAACTACAAACGAGAAAGAATGACTACAAAACAAACATACAGAAAACAAATCAGGCCAACAAGGGGATGGTGTGACATGGTCTGATATAAAGCAGGGTTCCTGTTACCACCCTGATGTTTATGCCATTATGAATGTCAATTTTTTTATATCCGTTTACAGTTACATTTTCGAGTTAAAGCAGTACCTACTAACTATTGCTTAGGCTCTCTTCATTTTGTCTCACTTCATGTTGTCATGTCACCCAGAGTAATGAAAAAACCTTCTTGTGGTAGGAAACAAATCACTTACATAAGATACTTCTTAGATAAATATATGTAAGTACAAATAGAGATAAATTTCCATGTACCTGTAATGCTAATTTGACAATCATGCCACACTGGCATGCAAGTGGTTCCTAATTCCCATGGTCATAACTCCTTCCTGGTCATTGCATTGTTTTTACCAAACTCAACAATGTCAGCCTCAATACCTTAAATTAGCTTTTTATTCGGAGAAAGCAAAACAATTCAACTACCTCTCTCTCCATCTCGGTCAAGTTAAACATGCTCCTGAGGTACCAGTGACCAGTGTTCATGTCAATTTCTTCTCTTTGGATCTGCCCAATGCACCTCGATGCCCTACTCCTGGATAAAGTTATCTTTAATTGGAGACACTCCAATCCAGCTAGGGATGTTTCCACATTAAACAGCCTGAAGACCCATGAAGTTTCTGAGGAACTCAAGGATTTTGAGGATGGATATGAATTGTAATTAATATCAATAATTCTACAATGGCAGTTTTGAATTTAATCTCCCATCACTCCACACCAAGGTCCCCCTTTGAGTCTGGTTCCTCTCAAGGATTCTTCCTTGCCACAGTCACCACTGGCTATTATTAGGTAAAAATGATCAATTATAAAGAACAAAATTACAGGCACTAAACTTATACGTTCAGTATATACAACTTTACAACCGCTTTATCTATGTAAAGCTGCTTTGAGACAATGTGCATTGTTAAAAGTGCTCCACAGATAAAAATGATTTGAATTGTTTTGTGGTCCTGAACCACTACATTGTACTACTGCAGGCAAATGGGGTCGTTAACATTCCAAGCATATAGCTTTGCTAATAATGAATTGAAAATACACTCTGGCCTTGTGCAATGTGTTTGGCCACACAGGTCTTTTAGTAATTCACATAATGTAAGCAATGTGAAAATTAGATCAACAATGTCCCACAGAATTCTGAATGCCTGAATGTTTTTCTCTTGTGCCGTGCCCTCCCGCCCAAACCCTACTAGATTTGGCCTTCAGCCCACTTGTGCTCATCATCAATGGGTTTACTCAGAATACAAGCAGAATACAGAATGCAAGTTTGAAGTCTGACGTACGCATGTCCAAGGGGCTTTTGAAAAATCAATTCTCATTTCAAGAAGAAGCATTTGTCTTTGCATGCCAGAGGCATCTGCACTTATGACAAATTGGGAGTATCTGTTCACATGTATGTATAGATGGTTTAGACAATCTTTGTGTGATGATTATGTGTACATGATGTGTATATTATACAGAATGACCTTGCATTTTTAGATTAGAAATGGAACCCAGAGTCAACCACAGTTTTAAGACTGAAATCGGGTTATATTCTAGGAGCCATTAGAGCACCTCAAGGAATATAAAAAATTTTGATATCGAGACCATTTTTAATTTTTTTTGCTGTTTGCATTTTAGGTTCTGTACTTTTAGCTGCATTATGAATATAACTATACACCAATCAGGCATAACATTCTGACATTATAATATGACAGGTGAAGTGAATCACATTCAACATGGCACTCTTTATCATGGCATCTGTTAGTGGGTGTGATATTAGGCAGCAAGTGAACATTTTGTCCTTAAAGCTGATGTCTTACAAGCAGGAAAAATGGGCAAGCATAAGGATTTGAGTGAGTCTGACAAATTGTGATGTCTAGACGACTGGTTCAGAGCATCTCCAAAACTGCAGCTCTTGTGGGATGTTCCTGGTCTGCAGTGGTCAGTATCTATCAAAAGTGCTCCATGGAAGGAACAGTGGTGAACCGGCGACAGGGTCATGGGCTGCCAAAGTTTATTGATGCATGTGAGGATCCTACTGTAGCTCAAATCGCTGAAGTATTTAATGTTATTAATGCTCGACAGTTTAGGAGTGTTTCAGCAACACAATATTAGGCAGGCGGTCATAATGTTATGCCTGATCAGTGTGTAACCCGTAGAGAAATAAGGGCTACTAATACTGTAGTTTCACTCCCAAACATAGGGGGCACTGTGGGACTGAGTCTATTAAAGCCTATGGTTATCAGCATTTTTCCCCCATTTGGTATTTCTTGGCCTTGTGAATGCCAGCAGAAATAAAACTTCTGAAATTTTAAAACCAGCAGAAAGCAGAAAACCGAGGCAATAATGCCAAAGTAAAAACAATTGAAACACCGGTGAGTGGAAGCACGTTTTTGCTAAGTATGATGCTACTTATCACATGTGCTAAAATGTTTATTGGGGAATTGCCTTAAAAATAAAAACCAGTCGGAGTATTCGCAGAGTTATGTGTAAAGTTAAAATCCAAATGAACTGTGTCTTATAATTACATAAGGTTGATCTACTTAGCTTTATGCTTCAATGCTAAGGGGTGGCTTAGCCTGCCCCTCGTTAGCATCTGTGCGCTAGCATGTAAGCGGAACAGAATAGTTCTGTATAGCATGTAAAAGTTCATGTCATTTATTTTGTAGTTGCTGTTTATGCAATATGACCGAATACAACGTTTATTCACCACCGGCTCACTAATCAGGGACAAACTTACACTTGTAATGCACATTTTATTCATTTTTTATCACCACATTATCTGTGTAAAGCTGCTTTAAAACAATGTTCACATTGTCAAAAGTGGTATACAAATAAAAAATGAATTGAATTGACGAAAACATGCTAATAACTGTGACCAGAGGTTTCCCTCTCTTTTGATGTCACATAAGGAAATAAACACTCGGCATAAGTCGTTGATCAAAAAACTTTGCACCGTTTGATTTATCTCTGTACCAGTGATGTTGAAGAGAGGTGAGAATTGTTTACACAGCAGGGGGCTTATAGCCCTCTACTTTCCCATTACCCTACTCACAAGCAGCTAAACACAGAGTCACATTAATCTGCACACCGACTGAACAGACTATAACAGACTCACAGGCAGCTAAACTAATAATAATACAACTCTACATACAGAAACCCAACAGTGCCCTGACTAATCTTATAATACAGTACAATTATTTATTTGTTTACATGGACTGACAATGTCCAAAAAGTCAAAAGGTTAAAATGTTTTCATAGGAATAGTCAAAAATAAAATCCCTTTTGGTTTAGACCAAGATATGAATTCTTGGAACAGCTGCATGTGAAGTATTGGTATACAGCTCTATGCGACATAAAAATGTCATTAGTCTCGGGCAATTTGCAATGATCAAGATGATGCTATCAAAATATGCCGTCTTCATTTTAGGACATGCAGCATTTTCCTTCTCTTCTTATATAATGTAATCGATGGACGTTTCATATTGAGGCAAAAGCTATAAATTGGATGAAAAAGGAACTTCACAGGGAAAAGCCACCCATCTCTTTTGAGGTAAAAATACGAGTTGTATTATCCACAATACATTTGCAATTATTCATAAATAGTTAGAAAATATAAATATAAATTATTTAAAAAACTGAGAGAAGTGAAGCAATGCTATCGCTGTCTTCCTTCTATTATTCTTGGCCTCACCCTTTGTATAAATGAAAGTGTGGAGTGAATTCTCTGAGAAAGTGTGAGAACTCTCCTTTTAAAACTCCACCATGTGTCTCACCAGCTTGTTCCCTTCCTTTCCACTTGCTCTGCTTCATCACCTACTCCCTCTATCATTCTGTTACTCAAGCCCTTGTCTTGCTATTTTACTCCCTGAGAGATCAAAGGGGACTAAGACACCTTTCATGCTTGCCCATGCACACACACACATGGTCAGTCTTGCTCCCTAGACCCTTGTAGGCAGGTGGCCTTTCGCTTTCTGTTGGCACAGTAGAATATAAAAAAACTTTCAATATTCATGGCCATGCTTGTTCTTGTCGTTTCCTTCAATTCACTACTTTTCTTCTGCTCCTGAGATTTCTTTTGTGCCAAACAAAAAATTCATTGTGGAAAGAAAGCTGGGAAAGGGAGTGAAAACATAAGAACTAATCAGAGATGTCTGATCAATACCTCAATTCCAGAGTCCACTGGGCTGAAATTTAGTGGAATGCATGGTCTTCATAACCTTGTGACCAATCATTTTTGTTGGAGGTGGATGGCATTTTGGATCTTTCTGTTCAGCACTGTGACTTCCAAACCAATAGCAGTTTGGAAGCTTGCTTAGATGGTGGCATACAGAACATCTTTTTATTCAGCACGGTAGCAAAATTAACAGGGAATAAAAGCACTGCGCTAACATGCACACCATCAATAGGTAGTAATGATTTCATGAACTTTTTTAATAATAAAATTGAAAACATCAGGCAAGAAATCCAGGCGGTTAATATAAATCCAAATTATTTTACAAGTAACCCTGTAGACAGCAGTGTCATTATAGCAGACAATCAATTACAAAGCTTCACTACTATTCATGAGAGTGACTTAATTTCATTAATCTCCTCATCAAAATCATCAACCTGTATTCTCGATCCCTTGCCTACTAGTTTCTTTAAACAGATAGCTCCAGAGGTAATCAAACCTGTTTTAAAAATAATTAACTCTTCCATTAGCACTGGTTATGTACCAAATCCTTCAAACTGGCAGTTATCCACCCCTTATTAAGAAACCTGACCTTGACCCATGTCAGTTGTCCAACTACAGACCGATATCAAATCTCCCCTTTATATCCAAAATTTTAGAAAAGGTTGTAGCACAGCAGTTATGCTCACATCTGCTTATGAATAACATTTTGAAATGTATCAGTCAGGATTTCGGCCTCATCATAGCACAGAGACGGCGCTAGTTAAGGTGGTAAATGACCTGTTATTGGCCTCTGATCAGGGTTTTGTCTCCTTACTTGTTTTGCTCGACCTTAGTGCAGCTTTTGACACCATTGATCACACTATACTGCTTGCTAGACTTGAGAATGTTGTAGGAATAAAGGAACAGCTCTCTTGGCTCAGGTCTTATTTGACTGATCGCTATCAGTTTGTGGATGTAAATGGTGAGTTCTCCACGCCTATGAGGTAAAGTTTGGTGTTCCTCAAGGATCTGTCTTAGGCCCACTGCTTTTCTCTTTATATATGCTGCCTCTTGGTGAAATTATTCATAAACATGGGATTCGCTTCCATTGCTATGCTGATGACACACAGCTGTATATTTCAGCAAAGCCAGATGAGAGAGATCAGCTTAACAATGTTGAGAAGTGTGTAAAGGACATTAGACAGTGGATGCTTAATAACTTTCTTCTGCTCAACTCAGATAAGACGGAAGTACTTTTACTAGGACCACATGCAGCTAGAAGTAAACTTTCCGATTACGTAGCATCTCTGGATGGTGTTTCTGTTTCAGCATGTACGGCTGTCAAAGACCTTGGTGTGATTATTGACCCGAGTCTTTCCTTTGAGTCTCACGTGAATAATATCACCAGAATCGCCTTCTTTCACCTTAGAAATATTGCTAAGATTAGAAATATGATGTCGTTACAGGATGCAGAAAAACTGGTTCATGCTTTTGTTACTTCTAGATTAGACTACTGTAACGCTTTACTGTCTGGGTGTGCGAGTAAGTGCATCAATAAGCTTCAGTTAGTCCAGAATGCAGCAGCAAGGGTCCTCACTAGATCTAGGAAATATGACCACATCACCCCTGTTTTAATCAGTCTACACTGGCTCCCAATCAAATCTCGCATTGATTATAAAATATTACTACTGACGTATAAAGCACTCAATGGTCTCGCACCGCAGTATCTGAGTGAACTTCTGTACCAGTATGATCCTCCACGCCTACTTAGATCAAAAGGTGCTGGCTATCTGTTGGTTCCTCAAATAATGAAGACTACAGCAGGGGGCAGATCTTTCTCTTATAAAGCCCCACAGTTATGGAACAGCCTTCCAATCAGTGTTCGGGACTCAGACACAGTCTCAGTGTTCAAGTCGAGGTTGAAAACGTATTTATTTAGTCAAGCCTTTTATCAGTAGATTTCTCTTAGGTAAAGGCACAGATCTGGAGGGAACATGGATATAGAGTGTTTGGTGAACTGGTATATTTGTATGCTGTCGCCCCTCACATTCACACGCTCACTCAGGTTTGTTGACGGTGGTGTGGTGGGTCGTCTCTTATCCCAGAGATCCCTCATGTCTGTGTTACCTTCTGGTTCTCCCTTTTAGTTATGCTGCCATAGCGAGTCTTGCCGGAGTCCAAACTGCACAGTGACATTAACTTTCATACACCAATAGTTACACTTAATAATCCATATCCTTCTCTTCCGTCACCCTCTCTCTCTCTCTCTCTCTCTCTCTCTCTCTCTCTCTCTCTCTCTCTCGGTCGAGTTAAACATGCTCCTGAGGCTCCAGTGACCAGTGTTCCTGCCCCTCTCCCTCCTTGGATCTTCACACTTCTGTGCAGCTCGGGACGGTCTCTTAATTCGGAGTAGAACGGGTGCTTTGAGGATGGATTGGACTGTAGTTGGTGTCGGCGGTCTGCTGCACTGACTCGGGAGTGCAGTTTGCTTCTGATCATCATCACTGTACCCCACAACATTGTATATCTGCTTCAAATGGACATTTGGTGCAACCCAGATGAGGATGGGTTCCCTCTTGAGTCTGGTTCCTCTCAAGGTTTCTTCCTTATGCCATCTCGGGGAGTTTTTCCTTGCCACAGTTGCTCATCAGGGACAAACATACTTACAAAGAACATATTTATGTTTAATCACCACATTATCTGTGTAAAGCTGCTTTGAGACAATGTTCATTGGTAAAAGCGCTATACAAATAAAAATGAATTGAATTGAATTGAATTGAACATCTGGAAAGTATTCACAGCGCATCACTTTTTTTTACATTTTGTTATGCTACAGCTTTATTCCAAAATGGATGGTCATTATTTTCCTCAAAATTCCACAAACAATACCCGAAAAAGGCAACGTGAAAGAAGTTTGTTTAAAATCTTTGCAAATTTATTACAAATAAAAAACCGAAAAAGTCGCATTGAGCTCAACTGCATCCTGTTTCCACTGATGATCATTGAGATGTTTGTACAACTTGATTGGAGACCACCTGTGGTAAATTCAGTTAATTGGACATGATTTAGAAAAGCACAAACCTGTCTATATAAGTACTACAGTTAACAGTGCATGTTGGAGCACAAACTAAGCCATGAGGTCCAAGGAACTGTCTGTAGACCTCTGAGACCGGATTGTTTTAAGGCACAGATCCGGGTAAGGGTACAGAAAGATTTCTGCAACATTTAAAGATCCCAAATAGCTCAGAGGCCTCAATCATCTGTCAATGGACACTTCCTGGGCTGCCCGGCCAAACTGAGCGATTGGAAGCGAAGGTCCTTAGTTAGGGAGGTGACTAGGAACCCGATGGGGACAGAGAAGAACCTTCCAGAATAAAAAAACAAAACTCCACCAATCAAGCCTGTATGGTAGAGTGGTCAGACTGAAGCCACTCCTCAGTAAAAGGCACAACAGCCTGCCTGGAGTTTGCCAAGATGCACCTCAAGGGGTCTCAGACTATTAGAAACAAAAAATTGGGCTGAATGCCAAGCATCATGTCTGGATGAAACCAGTCACCTCTCATTACCTGGCTCCTACCATCCCTACAGTGAAGCATGGTGGTGGGGGCATCATGCTGTGGGGATGTTTTTCAGCAGCAGGAACTGAGAGTTTAATCAGGATAGAGAGAAAGATAAACGCAGCAATGTACAGAGACATCCTTGATAAAAACCTGCTTCAGAGCGCTTGGATCTCAGACTGAGGCGACGGTTCACCTTTTAACAGCGACAACGACACTAAGCACACAGCCAAGATGACAAAGGAGTGGCTACAGGACAACTCTGTGAATGTACTTGAGTTGGTCCAGCCAGAGCACAGACTTGAACACGATTGAACAGATCTGAAAATGGCTGTGCATCGACACTCCCTATCCAATCTGATGGAGCTTGAGAGGTTCTGCAAGAAGAATGGGAGAAACTGCCTAAAAAATAGGTGAGCCAAGCTTGTAGCATCAAACTCAAAAAGACTTGAGGCTGCAATTGGTGCCAAAGGAGGTTCAACAAAGTATTTAGCGAAGGATGTAAATTCTTATGTACAAATTATTTTTTTTCTTTTTAAGAAATTGGTTTAAAGTTTTAAACAAACTTTTTACTTTGTGTTTTTGGGTTGTTTGTAGAATTTTGTACAATTCAGCCCTTGCTGCAATTGCATGATTTGTACAATTCCAATTCTTTCATTTGTTTTCCCTATTTTACCTAACTATTCTACTTTAATGATTACGTTCTTCAAGCCAGGTCCAGTTTGTAACAGCATCAAAAACTGCTGAATTTTCTATTGAATATACTCCTGACTTGACAAAAGAAGCATAAGCTTAAAAACATTTAAAAAAATGACCAGATGTTCTAACTACCACATCAACAGCATCCCCTGAGAATCCTAAGCTATTTCGTGCAATTTGTGAGAGACAACCTTAGTTTATAAGCTGCGGGATGAAAATATATGTAGCAAGGTTTGCAGGTGCAGATGTTTTATTCAAAAGCAAGAAGACAATGGGTTATTTGGTGTTCGCTGAGAATTCCTGCTTTCTTGTGATGGAAATTTCTTGATTTTTCTGACAGCTTGTTCAGCACTACTTTCTTCTTTCTACCAAGTTCCCTCAGTAAATATTTTATGACGATCCATCACACAAATAACCTTTCTTAAAACCAGACTGTCAGGCAGGTGGCAGGTCTGGGAAATGTACATACACCCAATTCTGCTTTTCACACTTGCATTTCTGTATATTTAGAAAAATGAATAAACACTACAAGATGTCCTTTCATGGCCATCAGAGACGACAAACAGAAACAAACCAAAATAATTCAAAGTAAATTGGAATTCTTGAAAGTTTCTAATGATAGCCAGGGATACATCCTGAATGGGATGCCAATCCATCAAAAAGATCTATACATATTTATACAAGTGTAGCAGGAAATTAGAGTCAACAATAGTGTTTATTTGTTTATTCCCCCTTTTCAGGGATGCAGTGAATCTAAAAGCATATCCTAGGAAAACTAAGCATAAGGCAGGAATTATGAGCTCATTCTCAATGTGTTAGTTCAGGCTATTTCACTTTAAAAGATTTATAGACATTACTAAAATTCTGTTTCTATCCTGTCATAATGGACTACTGAGTGTAGATTAATGAGGGGAAAAAATCAATCTTAATGACTGTAGTATCTGCAACAAAATTTTAAGTAAAAGGGAACAGAAGCTTCACATTTTATATATATATATATATATATATATATATATGTGAGGAAAATAAGTATTTGAACCCCCTGCTATTTTGCAAGTTCTCCCACTTAGAAATGATGGAGGGGTCTGAAATTGACATCGTTTGTGCATGTCCACTAAAAAAAAAATCCAGAAATCACAATATATGATTTTTAAACTATTTATTTGTATGATACAGCTGCAAATAAGTATTTGAACACCTGTCTATCAGCTAGAATTCTGACCCTCAAAGACCTGTTAGTCTGCCTTTAAAATGTCCACCTCCACTACATTTAATATCCTAAATTAGATGCACCTGTTTGAGGTCGTTAGCTGCATAAAGACACCTGTCCACCCCATACAATCAGTAAGAATCCAACTACTAACATGGCCAAGACCAAAGAGCTGTCCAAAGACACTAGAGACAAAATTGTACACCTCCACAAGGCTGGAAAGGGCTACGGGGAAATTGCCAAGCAGCTTGGTGAAAAAAGGTCCACTGTTGGAGCAATCATTAGAAAATGGAAGAAGCTAAACATGACTGTCAATCTCCCTCGGACTGGGGCTCCATGCAAGATCTTACCTCGTGGGGTCTCAATGATCCTAAGGAACGTAAGAAATCAGCCCAGAACTACAAGGGAGGAGCTGGTCAATGACCTGAAAAGAGCTGGGACCACCATTTCCAAGGTTACTGTTGGTAATACACTAAGGCGTCATGGTTTGAAATCATGCATGGCACGGAAGGTTCCCCTGCTTAAACCAGCACATGTCCAGGCACATCCTAAGTTTGCCAATGACCATTTGGATGATCCAGAGGAGTCATGGGAGAAAGTCATGTGGTCAGATGAGACCAAAATAGAACTTTTGGGTCATAATTCCACTAAACGTGTTTGGAGGAAGAAGAATGATAAGTACTATCCCAAGAACACCATCCCTACTGTGAAGCATGGGGGTGGTAGCAACATGCTTTGGGGGTGTTTTTCTGCACATGGGACAGGGCGACTGCACTGTATTAAGAGAGGATGACTGGGGCCATGTATTGCAAGATTTTGGGAACAACCTCCTTCCCTCAGTTAGAGCATTGAAGATGGGTCGAGGCTGGGTCTTCCAACATGACAATGACCTGAAGCACACAGCCAGGATAACCAAGGAGTGGCTCTGTAAGAAGCATATCAAGGTTCTGGCATGGCCTAGCCAGTCTCAGACCTAAACCCAATAGAGAATCTTTGGAGGAGCTCAAACTCTGTGTTTCTCAGTGACAGGCCAGCAACCTGACTAATCTAGAGAAGATCTGTGTGGAGGTGGGCCAAAATCCCTCCTGCAGTGTGTGCAAACCTGGTGAAAACTACAGGAAACGTTTGACCTCTGTAATTGCAAACAAAGGCTACTGTACCAAATATTAACATTGACTTTCTCAGGTGTTCAAATACTTATTTGCAGCTGTATCATACAAATAAATAGTTAAAAAAATCATACATTGTGATTTCTGGATTTTTTTTTACATTATGCCTCTCACAGTGGACATGCACCTACAATGACAATTTCAGACCCCTCCATGATTTCTAAGTGGGAGAACTTGCAAAATAGCAGGGTGTTCAAATACTTATTTTCCTCACTGTATATATATATATATATATATATATATATATATATATATATGTGTGTGTATATATATATATATATATATATATATATATATATATATATATAATATACAGTGGAACCTCATAGCTCGCGGCCTCAGCGCTCGCGACCTCGCATGCTCGCGACTTTCATTCCGACCGGCGACTCTCATTCAGATCGGCTCGTGAGCAACCGCGAGCCACTCAAAACGCTAGTTTTAACATTTCTAATCAAGGTTTATCTCATTAAAATTGTCTAAAAAATGCTTTAAAACTATTTTTATTATGTAAATAGTAAAATAGTGTTACTTACTCATTTCAATCCATTTCGTATAGTGTTCTTTGGGTTTTTACTGGGTTGGAAGGGGCGTATCAAAAGGTCGCGAAAATTCGGAACTCGCGACCGGTCTTGGTCCCTAACGCTTGCGAGCTCCGAGGTTCCACTGTATATATTAATATGAATGAAGCTCCTGTAAACAGCAGGTGTAATGTGTCATCCTGTCCTGTGCTGGCGCTCCACTGTAGATGAGCTGGCTGAGACAAAATGTGAAAGCAATCGTGCACAGAGTCCATTATGTTTCAGCTGTAAGCTAATACTTAATTACTCACATGAATATGTGCGAAATATGGTGACGGCATCTTTCCAGAATCAAAATGACAATTGAAAAAAAAAAAAAAAAGCAACTCCGTCCAATCCCAAAAGACAAAAGCGATTAATATTAACGGCTCAAATACAGTGAGATCTGTATCTGTAATCTGCATTAGGCTAAACAAGCACAATGTAAGAACCATCGCAAATGACAACACATACCTGCAGGGCATAAGCATTACATATGCATCATAAACTACAGAAATGAATCTTATAGCAACAAATCCATAAATAAGACCAATTTGTTTTTTATGCATGGATGACTGATGTACATGGAAGATTAAAGACGTGTTTTTACACACACACACACACACACACACACACACACACACACACACACACACACACACACACAGCAAAACACAAAACAAGATACTTTGCCTCTGGCATGCTTTATAAAATATTAATTTGTTCAGCACTGATTTTGAAAGGATTTTATTGGAAAAACCAGTGCTGATTTAATTCAAGGTTAGCATATAAATGCTAAGAACCAGACTGTTCAAGCTCGGTACCAAATTTAGTAAAGCAGATCACATGGGCTACATGTGCAACCGCAGAAACCTTACTCCCTGCCTGAGAACTCTTCAGGTTAGATTATTAGCTAGGAGCTTGTATAAACATTAATTTTTCAATGCTGCACAATTACATATGCATATTAATCTGTGCGTATTCATAAGATCATCTCCATTAATGAAAGCAAATGTATCACTCGGTGTGGGAAAATATTGAGATGTTTTTTTATGAAGAAGCAATCTGGGAAAGAGCAGAAGATATCAATCTTGCTCTCAGTATCCTACTCCTCCTACACACTCTCATGCTCTCAGACAGCATTAGGTGCATTATTATTCATACCTGCCAGGTAAGCAAGCTGCATTGGCTCTAGCATGTGCTAAGACTGCTCTGTCGTTGACTGTAGTGCTGTCAAAAAGGCAGCATGGCTATCAATCTTTCTGCCATCAGCTGGCTCTAGGCATACTGAGAAGCACAATGCTGCTCTGATTCTGTGGAGTCCACAGTCACCAAACGTCCATTTTTAATCAAATATCCCGTACTCAGTTGGATGAAATATTGAGCTGTGCAGGATCACGGTACAACACAGCAGTCAATAAGAAGTGAAAAGTAGTGAACACAAGACTATAATCCATTAAGGTGAAATAATAAAACAAGTGCAATGCAATGCAATTTAAACTTGGCGGAAACCTTACCCAGATGTCAACGAGAACAACGTGAGCATAGATCGAGGCAAAGGAATGTGTGGAGATCAAATCTAAAAAGAGGTTCATTCAATGTCATCAGCTTGACTAAACTGTCAATCTAGATGAATCTGCAGACTGGGCAGAACCGAAATCGGCCCATTGCTTTTTATACTATTAAGTATGTCAAGTCTACTATCGGATCTATTAATTGGATTTGTTAGACGGTCAGATGAAGTAGGCTAATGAATCAATCCGTTATATTTTTTCAATGTAAGTGGCCCAAATGAACCAATAATATTTAATGCTTGTGCCATTTTTGGGCGAAATCTGTACAGTCCAACTAAGCATTCAAAAGGTATAATCTGAAACTTCTCAAGACCCCCGAGAAACCCTTAAGAGTTTGTGGTGACCATAAGGTGTGTCTTCAGCATCCCACAGCAGTATGTGTGGCAGATTAAACTGGTATGATCTCTAGAACCTCGGACATTGTTGATTAGCCCCTTGTGGTATCGTAAAAATATAAAAAAAGTACTGCATTATTCATTAGAATGCTTTTCTTTTGTATATTTTCATGGTACGAAAACTTGAAATAAATTATGAATTGGATTATTAGTAGCTAGAGCCATGAGGGAATAAAGGGAGAGAGAGGAACGTCCTCATAAATATCCCAAGTGGTTTATTAATCAAGTGATCAAGTGGGAATCCCATGCCATGAGCTATTTTTTTTTCTTTCATGGCTTGGGTTTGTCTGAGTTTCCCCTATCAATTTAGACATTATGTAAGGAGACTCTGGTGCCGATGCTTTGTAAGAGCCAGCAGTAAAACTGTAACTTAAGATTTCCAGAGACTTGAAAGTCATCAAGGTAGAGGACAATGAAGTTTTGCAACTGCAGTTTTTTGTTCATTAATGTCAAAAGAGAGAAAAAAGAAAGGACGGTGAAAGAATAAGTGTTCATAGCTGTTATGTCAGTAGAAGCTGAAGCTTATTACTGTCAAATTGACAGTATAGGAGGAATATCACAGAGTATAGTGAATATAGAAGCACTGACTTATTTAGGAAATACCATCAAATATTATGTCTTATGTATGAGTTAAAGAAACATTATCACAATGGGATAATCCACTTTTGCAAAAGGGAGGGACGGGTGCAAGGGTCAAAACCAGCAAACACATCTACACTCGGTGCAGACCGAAGGGGAGTCATGACACGCTGTTATAAGAATCACAATCAACTTTGCGTCAGGCCACAAAAGTGCACGCAGACCATAATTATTATCCTATAACATCGAGTGTTTTATTTCTAACATGGATTACTGGATAAAAGCGGGGGAAAAAAGAAGGGAGGAAAGCTTCCTGGCTTGCTGTGCATATTAACATGTCTGGATTATGTAAAAGAGCCCCTCGCCCCCACCTTTTCCCCGTCCTCGTTTTTTTTCTCTCCCTCCGCTCCCTCTATCTGTCTCCATGGCTATTTCTGCTCTTCCATCACTAGGACACAGAGAAGTAGTGTCTGGAGAATGAGAAACGTGGTTTAATCACCCGTTTGGCCACAATCAGCAAATCATTAAAGGGCTCCTTCTGTCCTTTAGTCTTGTACTGAATGGTTTCTCTGATTTCCTGGGGAACAGGCCAGGTGATTAGAGGCGAGGCTGCTAGGCGATGGACCAACACTGGCTTCTCACAGCATATTTGGAGAGAATTGGTGGTGCTCTTCCCGAAGATGAGGCTGACACTTTTACGATTCATTCGACTGCGAAATATCTGCACTGGAAAATGAGTTGACTATAGTCAGGTTACTATTGAGTCCATGGTGTGTGTAGGTTAATAATCACTCCAGACAGGTCAAAAGGTGTGTGTATGCATATGGTATGTGCTTTGTTAATTAAATTCCACTCCCTAAGGGTTGCCCAGTCTGCACTCCACTGTCGAACAGGAAAAAGTAACAAGTGCCATGTTTAAAAAAAAAAAAAAAAAGACAAAATAAGTTAAAGGTCAATCACCTCATTCTCTCCAGACTCCAATTATGCATGCGCTGAAATGTCAGAGAGTTTGTATGTACAATGTGCCTGTATCACATTGCACACCTACACCGAAAAAATGCTGCTCATTACATCTGTCGGTTATCGATGTCAAATTTAATGACTAAAGTCTCAAAACCTGAGGCCTCTTTTGATAGCATGGAGTGTGTTTTGGTGGTAATAAAGTTACTGTCACTCCATTTATATGCTCTAATTTTGTATAGGAAGGTGTACTAAATACTAAGAAATGCAAGAAAATCCTAAGCAGTCACACTGGATGCATGTTGAACAGCCTGAAAAGGCTTAAACACAACCTCTTTTTGGCAGCTGATTTGGTAATAGTGGTCTTTATTTACAGTTCTCAAAGCAACTTTGGTAATTGTGAATCTGCGAACAACTCTACAGCCTCATGTAGGGAAACCAGACCACACAACAAAGCAAAAAGGTTCACATACAGAAACTAGTAGGAAGAAAACAAGGCACAGGGATGAAAGAAAGAAACGAGGCTTAGAAAGCAAAACACAGCAGCGCAAGTGAGCATCAATGCAAAGCGTTAGCGATTTTAACAAACAAGGTTACATTACTAAGCTGTGCAGTTTGGAACCGAATGTAATCTGTAATTGTTTATTATAAAAACATGCAAGAAACAGTCTAGTGCTACAACCAATTAACTTGCTGCAGTACCAGACAACGCAATTTTCCCAAGACACAACAAATCACACGTTTAAATACAGGAACAAATACATAAGGGAACCATCCATCTAAATATAAATGCAGAAGCATAGGTCTAGTACTAATTAATAGATGTCATTGAGATGTAGTGGTGCTTCTGCCCATGGCTGTTATATTTATTCCTCATTATAAAGGGATGGTATATTTTATAAATAGGATTTGATTACATGTGCTTATGTGACATGACTGAATAATTTATCACCACGAAGTACAAAAATGAACACGCCAACGTAATGTGTCCGAGGTTAACATCAGTAACTCAGCCTTGTGCGGTCTGCCTGCTCACAGACGCACTCAGTGTTATAATTAATAAACAAACAGGATTAGACTGCCAATACTCCCTAAACAGCATGCAAGAGTGTCCCACTAAACATTTTCTCTTGCTTGCATCGAAAGGGAAAAACAGCGAAAACCGTCCCCGGTGCCAATAATACCGGTAGGAATTGTCCCGAAAAAGGACGTAGTGCAGAAACGGACCTAACAGAGGAAGAAGAGGAAATGAGGAAAAATTTTTATTTCTAGGCCTAAAGAAAATGAGCAACGGGGGGAAGGAGGACGACGACAAAGAAGAAACGCATGTGACAGGTTGCATAATGATATGGTAATTCGCATGTGTGGAAACACTGAGATGACATTCTGGCTTGTTTGTGAAAAATAACACTTGGAGTTTAATGGCATTCCGAGGCTCTTGACCTCGTTCCGATTATTATTTTAGTCTACAACAGGTGAAAAAAGCCTGTGCTTGGGAGGTCTCGAGCTGTACATCAGAGGACACCTGCAAGAACTTCATTAAACATCAAAACACAATGCATAATCGAGTAGATACTTACAAGGCTTTGTTGGTATATTGGATTTATTGTGGAAGTACAGAGTAAAGGTGTTTCTCCAAAAGCACAAGATGCTGCACTCAAGGCTGATAGGAAAAAAAAGATCCTTTCATTTTGGCAACTGTGTGAGCTCACCTGTGCTGTTTCTTTTTTTTAATTTTTTTTTATTCTTGGCTTAAAACAGACTGTATCAAGGCTTTATGCTCGAAATTATTTCATAAATATACTTATTTAGATCTGCGTATGCTTTAGTCAGTCTTTCTTGGCAAATGATGCCTTTGTTGGTTATTTCTCCTGGTGCTCTCAGTGCTGTTTGGCAATGATGGAAAAGTTGTTCTGCGTTCGCTGTGAAAACCTGACATGGCTGACGGTGTTATGCTCTCGCACTGAGCCCTGGGGGAATTAATTAAAAGTTCAGAACTCAGCATTCAGTCAGCTGCTGCAGACGTGCTGGATATAAACCAGACCGATAGTCCTATAGCTCTTTAATGCTATGAATGGAAAAGAAAATGGACTGCTCTGGAGAACCAGTGGTTCCAAAACAGTTACAACATGGAAGAAGGTGAACTGAGTAATAATCCAGAAAGTTCATCTCAGTTATTTGAGTAAATATTGTAGGTTTCTGTTTCAAACCATGACTTGATGGACAGCAGGAACTAAACGACATTATGCATCAGCTTTAACATCTCTTCTTCCCTTCTTATCTTTATACCATAAACATTTTCACATTGCTACGCTTAATGTTAGTTTGTGTCTGAAGGGTCACAATGTAACCCCTGTATGTTAATTTTATGTAAATGCTACTGCAGGTCAACTCTTACTAATATGTTTAATTTCCATTTTGGTTCCCCCTAGCTGTGGCTAACTGTCATAGGTTCCTATTGGCAGCAGAGCCTTTTGCTAATTGTAGAAAGGATTTGAAAAATGAGGGATATGTTATAAATGAAGGTCAATATGATAGGTCCCCTCTCTCTCTCTCTCTCTCTCTCTCTCTCTCTTCTGCTTCCTTTGATAGAACAATATTCATTATTCATTCCATTTTCCTTAAATCGCTTTATCTCAAACCGTGACAAAGAAAAAGGGAGTGAGGTGCTCTTTTACATAACCCAAGCACGTTCATGTGACAGGACCGTGAAAGTTTTAATTGGCTCAGCAACTCCAGTGACGTCATGTCACCCAGGGAACATGCTGGAGCCACCCAAATGTGTTTTTCTCATTTCTCATTTTCCCTCCTTCCCTCCTGAGCTTTAGCCCACTCCTTCTCCGTGTCTGACTCCACAACATGATTGATCCTGAAACTATAGTCACGGCTTGACAAAGCACTCAAGGGAAAGTGTCTGGTAGATAGAGAATTGGTGTTGCTTGAAGAAACCTTGGTTCAGCGAGGATAGAGAGAGAAATACCTCATCTGGTGGTTTGGGGTTTTTAATCACTCCTAAATTACTTGTTCGATCCAACGGCGCAGTGGGCTGAAGTAATTGCTCAGCGCTGTCCTTGATTGGGTCGCAGTAATTAGGAATTGAGGGAACTTTCCTGATTGCTCAGGATGGATGCCTCGTAAAGAGCAAGGTTTATCCTCAGTGAAAACTGTTATTTTGTCAAAATTGCATGAGTGCAACCGAACATTTCTTTCGAAAATCTTCTAGCTGATCAGTTTTATAATCTTAGTTGATATTAAAAGTTCATGGATGGGTGGAATAATACCCACAGTCCTACGTAAATGAGTATATAAAGAATAATGAATAAAAACGATCACATTAATAAACAGAAATGCTCTTAGAAAATGAATCAAAAGCTTTTGCCAATCAGATTAGAGAATTCAGCAGCCCTATGGTATAACTGGCTTTACACCACATGCTTCTTATGGTTCCCAGCGTGTAAAAGAACAATAACAAATGTTCCTTTAATTTGAGGAAAAAGCAGAAGAAAAAGAAACCACACCAGAGCAAACCGTTATATTCAGTGCTCCATAACATAGTTTTCATCTTTAATCTCACTCAGTGCAGGTCATGACTGCACAAGTAGGTCAGGTCAACGGCCAATTGCAGAGCATAAAATAAACATTTCTTTTCCGATGTTGAGTGTCAGCCCCTTAAAGTGTATCCTTCCTTTACTGTGTGTAGTTCAGGACCCACCCTGTTACTATTGAATGACTTAACATGGCAGTCACTCAAGCAGGACTCAAGAAGCATTGACACAAACAAAACAAGAACAAAAAGAAGTGTAAACCATTCTGTGATATGACCTTACCACAGCTGTGTGGTCACTCACTTGTTTAGAAGGCACGGGAACTGTACCGAAGCTTCAGCATTAAACACAGTTGCTTGCCAGGTAATTACCAGGCATTTCCCATGGGTGTTAGAGCTACTGTAGACTCCTGCCAGGACTGGAATCACTGAGTCCTGTTATGTTATAATCAGCAAAATTACAATTACAAAATTGTCTGGATTTTCTCCTTTCAAGAGAAATTCTTGAAGCTGGACATAAAACACTAAAGAATCCAGATCAATGTCTTAAAACCGGAAGCACTACAAATTGTATTTCCGGTATGGAGTAAGTAGCCACAGTGACACTGTGCAAACTCGTTTCTTTTTTTAATACCCCTAGCATGTTCAAGTTTAATAATAATAATAATAATAAAAGCCTTCAAATTTTGAGGCAGACTAAAAAACTTAGTCCGCCACTTAATAGTGGACGTTCCAGTGACATGTATCTTTAACTCCGCCTATTTTTTATGTCAAATGACCAATAAACAAGCAGAGAAACTACACATACGCTACTACAGAACTGTACACTGTACAGTACATGTACTCACTATAAATGTGATACACTGTATTTTTATTATTTAATTCATCTCGCTATATTCCTGCAAAACTTTTCTTATCAAGAGATGCCAAATGAAAATATAGCACATTAGCACACACCTCCTGTGCCCTAATTACACTGCTCCAAATGAGGCACCTACTAACGTACTAACCTGAAAACCCCTCTTTATGACTAAAACAGTTTCAGGGACAGGCAGGACCTGCTTTTTCCAGGCCTTGGTGGGGGTTTGTCGCTCATTGGGTATCACAGTTGGATGATATCGGCCATAAGAACATCATTATATACAGAAAAGGTGAGCAGACTGTTCTTGACAGCTGGAAAAGATTGTTTTTAGATCGTTTTCCTTTAATTACCACAGTTATTTAATTGATTTTATGAAAGTGTACGCTTACCCGCCTCCGCATAGCCCATGATTTACGCAAAGCACAGCTATAACACTAATCTAATCATGAAGAGGCTATTGAACATGCTTGGGTCTCCAAAGCTACAGTATAATGAAAATGCAGAGAGGATTGCTGCAAGTCAAAAGAATTCAATTCACTGCTCAAATGAGTAAATGTGCAAGGCTAGAGTAATCAGAAAATATTACCCACTGTTTAGTCTTGCATTTCTAAATCTTAGGATTCTCATCACCTCATTCTCTCTTTCACTACAGCGCATGCTCTTCGTGAACTCCGCAAATGGCATGCGAGCTGCGCATACCTGAGCAGACGTTAGCAAAAGTAAAGCAATTTAAGTTGTGAGGCATGGCTGTGTAATAGGTTTAGCAAACAGAGATGGTGTGTGCGTGTATCACACACACACACACACACACACAGAGCTGGGAATGCCCTGATTATTCAACAGCCTAATTGTCTAGTCGTTGCTTTCCGCATTTTAACCAGCTAAGCTCTGATCCATTTTCATGTAAACAGCTAGAAACATATGGTGTAACTTCATTGGAAAAAAGAAACGTCTATGAAGGTCATTTATTTTTCACCTATGCATAAGCCACTCCTACCCTCTGACCTACATTAATGCCTACTTTGTCATGCGCTCATATTTCTGTTCCTATCCCTGTTTCCTCCACTGTCAATCCAATAGTTGATTACCCTGTTGTGTTCACCTGTTCTGTGTTTCAACTTAATCAATTGTTGTCTAGTTTTAATTGTGAAATATTGCCAGTTGCATCCAGCAGTCCTGATAATTATTTTCTTGTTCATCGTTTTCTGAATTATTTTTCATTTCCTATTATTTCTGTGCAAAGTTTTTTTTTTTTATGATTTTGCAGCCTGTATTTCGATGTAACTGCTATGGTCTAGAAAAATAATTAATGCACATTTATCTTGCCTCTAGACACATATTACAATAAGGCAAAACAAAGTATTTATATAACAATTGCTAGAGTTAATGGAAATGCATTATAGTTATTAACAAGGAATCTACTGTGTAAAATTCTATAGTTTTAAAATGTAGTCTATGTAGTGTTTATAACACATTCAAGCTAAAAAAAAAGGACATTTCTTAGTATGTTTAGTGCAGTGTGTTCAGTCAGATAAGTACAATTATACCATGTATACAACTCAAAGGCAAAGGCAGCTTGGTGGTGCTAGGATTTGATCTCACAACCTTCTGATTAGAAGTCTAACATCTTAACTATTAAACTACCACTTCTCTTTTTAAAACTCCATTCATGACCGATTACATTATATCTTCTATACTGCATTTGTGAGGTTTGTTAAGGAAAAGTTTTTGTTAAACAACAAAGTTTTATGAAATCAACGTCATTTCCAATATTTTAACTTCTGCTGTGAACACTGCTCATAATGCATTATAATGCAACATTTGGTAATGCACGATAATGATAGCTATGAAGGTTACTCAACGATCATTACCGTGTCTAGCATTGCCAACGCTCTCCGGTGGCAACCATGTGAATACGGGTCTGACCGTCCCATTATGCATTGTATTGGTCCCGCAGGACATCAATCGGTCTGCATGCTTGTTTTCTTTTAACTTCCAGTATATATGTACCAGATATTCAGCGTTACTAATAGCTTGTTTTAAGTAGCTGGCATGAATCTGTTCCCAGCAGCTGTGAAAGAAAACCGTGGCCCACATGACCATGTATTCCTTATTCTCTCTCATGTTCTCTATTCACTCCCTCTCTCTCTTTTCTTAAACGTTGTCTAGTGTTCATTTGTACTGCTGTATTGCACCAGCTCCTCAAAATTCAGACCAAGTCATCCACCATCCACTCCTATTAAAGCACCAGGGTCTTGTCTAGTGCCCCCGCTGCCTCGCTCCTATTGATGCCATTTGATTTGAC
Source organism: Silurus meridionalis (assembly GCF_014805685.1). NCBI lineage: Eukaryota > Metazoa > Chordata > Actinopteri > Siluriformes > Siluridae > Silurus > Silurus meridionalis. Next base: position 7,772,364 of record NC_060911.1, on the reverse strand, counting down.
TCCATCCACTCCACTGCCGCCATTCAGTGACCTTTATCCGGCAAATTTCAACAGACTCTCTAATGAGTCTGACAGGTAATTATGAAGAAAGGGCTGTGCTGTGGCAGGGTCATGGCCAACAGTAATTAAGATGCAGGTACAAGCCTTATTTTTTTTAGATTTTTTACTGATCCTGATTACTGATCAGCATCCATTGGTCCATCTATAGAAACAACTGATTTTTGACCATTATATATTTATAAAGGTCTGTGAAGGGTTGATTGAAAAATATAATAAATATTCTTTTTCAAGGAAGTACTGATTCCTTGTTAGCATTATAAACTCTAATTGATGCTTACAAACTGTTGAAATTCAGCTACACGTATTGAGATACATTCATACACATTAATTTAATACATTATACGCATTATTATACCCACTTATGACAACGCATTAACAATGTATAGCAGTGGTTTATGACTTACTGAAAGAATAATTAAAAGGGCCCAGAAAATCACCCTGGATCCCTCACATCCAAGCCATACGCTTTTTTGGCTTCATGTCACTCACTGACCACAATATGGAAAAAATCAGCACAGACATCAGGTGGTGACAGGGATGAATCATAACATTAGTCTCCATAAGAAGAAGGGTTTCTCTCAATTCTATGTCGTATAAAATGTTCAACATGGGAAACAGAGATTGTGTGTTTGTTGGGGGGCTGGATAAAGAGCACGACATAGCATAGTATTCTTTATAGTTCCCAGTTTGAGGTCACCTTTACATTACTAGAGAAAGAGAAACACACACACGGTGACAGCAAGCAATAGCCTCATCAGTTGCGTTTTCTCTCCAGTGTTGAGTCCTAGATCTACTTCAGACTATACGTAAAGGCCCTTTTCGAACACAGCTGTGCAGCTAGGACTGTTAGCAAATATATTTTAAGTTGACATTTAGCAGTGAAATGATTCCCAATCAAATTCCAGTTAGCACAGTGGTACGTAAGAGTAACAAAACTCTCACGTTGGAGTTTAATTAACATTTACTCTTAAGGAAGTCGATCACATAGCGGCCGTTAAGCAGAAACTTCCAAACGAAGTGGCTGTTACTCCTTTAGGATTTTTCCTGATAGATATTCAACAGGAGCTCAATTTAGCAGCCCAAGGGTCGGGCCAGTGAAAGAATGAAAGTGCCGTTTTGATGGAGGTAGAGAGGGAATGGCTTTGTCTGATGAAATAGTAATCAAGATCCGAGCCTGAGGGAGAGATTTTCGAGATGGGGTCCAAATTTCAGCCTTTTTAGTAAAAGACTCTCTGATGACATTATCTCACCTCATTGTTATGGTCGTAAATGGCCACTTTAATCTGTGGAAAAAGACGAATTTTCCCCACTTTTACAGGTGGGTTTGTTCAAAAAGCTATAAAAAAGGAGGGAAAAAATTGATACTATACATCTTAACGCCATCGCAATGTCAACAGCGATATCTGTAGTGCCTACTCAAGTATAAGTGAGCTTTTGTAACGATGGAGTAAAAAATAGAAAAAAAAATTCAATTAGCACTGCTTGTTTTGCTCTCTAGCTCTTGTTAGTTATTCGTGCAACTCTGGGAGTGCCCGTTAATTGTGACTGAATCATGGATGCTACAACGACCGCATTCTCCACTTTACGTGCCTCTACAAATCATGAGACTGTTTAAATGTCTCCCACTCTGAGCAGGAAGCTGAAAGAAAATGTCTGGAGGCATGGCTACTGAGGGTTTTCATCACAGTAATGCCACTGAAAAGCGATACGAGGCAATATGAGACGAGCGAGTCGAAAGAAAGAGAAATAGATGTAAATTGTGTCAGAAGTGCGAAACAGCCAGGGATGCACATGGTTCCCTGATGCAGAAAGCATCCCAGAGGTACGAGTGCTGCAAATATGAAGTACAGCGTTAAATTGTAATTAGCTTTGGAAAGCATTTATTAGATTTGTGCCAAATATGTCACTAGTTAACTGCACGATGGTCCCTTTGGTGGCTCCAAAGCCAATATTGCACCCAAAAATTTCTCAATATGTGACCGAAACATATAAACTAATGAAAACAGCGGAAAAACAAACAAATATAGAAGCCTGGAAAGAATAATATGCTCGAGGAAGTGAGATGGACACTTAGAGGAACAGGAAATGGAGATGCTCCGAAGTCTTCATTTCGTTCATCACAGTAATTGAGTGAGTGAATTTAAAGCAAGCAGCATGCATCAAATCCATCAAAGATCTGCTCGAATTGCAGGGAAATCATACTGATCATCCATCCCTCCCGAGGAGAGGAGAACTTCTGAACCCATTATAGAGAAAGGCATATCCGAGAGAGTAGAACAAACAAACAGTTTAGATGTAATTTCATATCTCCACTGCCCTGCAAATGAAAGAATAATGTGCTGCAACATCAGGTTTCATCGGGTTCCAGCTCCCGTGCTGGAACACAAAAAGGGACCACGGGTTCATGCTATGCAGAGGAACTCAACAAATAATTAATGGGAACAAATCCTACAGCCTCATCTCCTCAGCAGGTCAAATGTTAAACTCGATTTCCTGTGTTTAACAAGAAATAGTGGATTAGTAGTTCTAATTAGAACGCAGCATGTTCAATTCTGATTGGACAGAAACGGTCCAGGAAACGTCACAATTTAGTTCTAGTTATACCACCGTTAAATTTTGATAGGACAGAAGGTGAAAGGTTTTTATTACAGCACTTGTCTTAACATGTTATCGTTTGTGTTGAAACAACCTTCGCAACTTCCGCATAGTAGATACTAGAACAAACACGAAGTGAGGAGGAGTTTCTGCTGTCAGAGCTTTGTAACAATCAGAGTTAAAGCTGTAAATAAATAGCAATAAATGCTGCAAGACAGTAAGACAGTTTTGCACTTTCTCTGTATCCTACAACAAGCATTTTATATTAAAAAACCCTTACTGTTTTTTTATTAATGAATTTCTCAGATCTTCACCGACTTTACATTGTACGTTAGGGTGAGCAAAAGTAACACAGTAATTAATAATGTTATTCATTTCATTCTAACGTCCTCCATAGCTGAGATATTATGGTATGGAGTAATATAGCACAGTATTAATAAAATGTTGCTATTTCTATAAATATTTTAACATACTATACTTATAAATTACTACGTTATACGTATTTCGTTTGCTATGTTACTCTATACTACACTTTCCTACCCTGCACTATACAATGTACTATTCTGTATTTCAATATTACATTCTACATCTCAGTGATAAAATTAAACCATAACCTCAAAAAAGAGAGCCTCAAAGAAACCTTCACACACATATCTAGTTACTGGTGGCCCGTTGCTAATGACGGACGGCGTTATATTTTAAGTTGTCCGAAACAACAGATGTGCTTTAGATAGTATCTGCATAGCAACAGAGATTCATATGGTTGCTATAGCTGGTATGTGATATGTGCACCGTCTTTCATAGCTCAAGACCAGACAAAAGCCATGGCTCTATAACCTTCCCTGCTCCATCCTCCTCTTTACTACATATAAATTGCTTACCCCTGGCAAGGTCGGCTGCAGAGCCTTGTAACTACTGAGCAAATATTGACCTTCTTTCAGCCTCCTTCCGCTCAAAGGCTAGACAGTAGACACAGCCATGCTATTTCCTAGGAAAGAAATACAAAGAAGATATAAATGGCTACACTATGCAGCAATTTACTACATAGTGGTCGTAGACAAAAAGGCCAGCTAGGCGGTCACTGAGTGTACAGGAAAATTGAAGTATCTGCTCAGGTCAAAGCTTTTTAATGACAGCTACTTTTCTGTCATTGCTATCTCAGACATGAATAGAGAGTCTGTGTGACTGATAGCAGTCTTGGTGAAGTAACCCACCAGCTGTGTTCTTGTAGTGAAGCTAAACGTACTTCTCATCGCTGGTGTGAAAACACAGCTATCTTTAGCAAAGCGTATAACTCAGTACATGATGGTTATGAGGTAAAAAAAATAAAAATAACAAAAAGTAATTTCTTGAATTTAGGCGATTTGAAGCGATGAGCTTGGGATAATGAGAGTAAAAGAGAGTGCGATAAATCGAGGAGTTTTATTTAGACTTTAGAGTTTTATGTGTCCACAGAAATGCTGCTACAGATTCATCACAGAAACAGCAATGGTTCTGATTTTGTTTCTTTTTGGCTAAATGTGTGTGTGGATATACAAGGATACACAAGAAAGAAAGATGTTTCCTTATGCTTCCAGAGGAACCTTGAACACAATAAATCCACTGTGCAGACTAATTTAACAAGCTGCACATCAAAGTGCTACAAATGTGGATTTGCTGTTATTACTTTTTACATTACCTTGATTTACATTGTTACTAAACCAATTTAACGGGCAATTGTAGTTACTGAACTAAGAACAAGATTTTCCTTCGTTGGTTTAGTTCGTAACCTGCTAACAACCTGCCTCCACTAGCTGCCTATAAAAAATAACCGTGTTGCAAGTACACACAATGAATTTCTTTATCTAAGCCCATAACCATCATCTTAGAGCTGTCTTCTCAGGTAAAAAAAGGGTTTTTAATATAACATGAGCTTAGTCAGCTGAATTGCTAGCGAACAGCTTGCTAGACTATTAGCTAACTGCTAGAAAACTAGCCCTCACAGTAAAAGTGGGATTCCAGTCTGAGACTCGTTGTACATTATTATATTCTCCATACTTGTATAACAGTAGCAAATCTCAAACTATAAAACCCATATACAGTCAAACCTCGACAAATCACGGCTCGGAAAATCTGCGGGTTCTCATTTGGTCAAATAATGTACACTATTATGTTTATATAGTGACATAATGTCTAGATAGATTTGGTGGATTTTCGGAACTAGCGTAACCCCTGTGAGTTCCGCGAGGTCCGGCGGACCACTGTATATATTCTTCTCACTTCTACCAGTGGCAAATGAATCTTAAAGGTAAGCACCTTACCATGAAGCTAGCTTTATTTGCTACAGATGGAAATGTGGGAAACTGGATCTTGAAATTGTATTGTTATAATTTGTGATTTAGTATTCAAATCTCAAAATTAACCCTGGCATTTAAGAATTTTCCCTTCAGAAATGAGCGTTTTATTTTGAAAGTAATTAGCTCTTAAGACATCGAGCTGAAAAACTAGCCTTTATGTGTAACAGGTAGCCACGGATAACATTTTAGCATCTGAGTCTCTATATACAATACATTTTTTTGTAACTATTTCATTAAAATTCGCTAAGTTAGATAGTATTTTAAGGATTAATTTAATTTCATAAATCTCACATAAAATTGGCACTTTGTCCAATTACTCGCCAAACAATATTAAAAACAACAACAAAAGACAAGAAAGAGTTTATAAATAACCATAAATTGGATAGTTAACAGATTTCATGGCTATAAGTCTGTCTAGAGTTTCACATTTATTTACAGTACTCTGTTTTGGTTGTTTACAAATTTGACACCACTATCCCATCTAGGTAAGTATAGTACCAGAATCATCTAAAACAAAACCACAGGCTTAAATTTGTTTACTTACATAAAGTTTATGCACAAGATACAAGCCATGTAGCATATTTTCTAGATTGTGCTCTTGATCCAGCCACATATCACCTTTAAAACTGTTCAGCCAAGGAATGTAGTTTAAATAGAATTTGATGTTGCTGTTTATGTAAGCTGAAATCCAAACTAAAAAAATGTGAATCACCTGAAAGAGCAAGGAAAATCCCCTGCACCTGTTTCCAACTACAATCAATGACAAGTCACTATGCCAACAAGAGAGGGAGACCAAATGGATTTTACCACTAGGTACCATCTGTGAACACCTCACATTTTACACAAAGGAATAAGATGAATAAATATAATTACACTTTTAATCACAATTAAGCACAGTTTAATTATAGCCTGGTTCAGTGTGCAGGCAGACTGTACTATTTAAATACAGAAAAAAAAAACCAGCAACCACTTATCAGATGCTGACCTTTTCATCCCAAACCCAGAGGTCATTAGTTGAGCCCTTTGTATTATTATTTGCTTGTTTATATCATTTGCTCGATTCTGTTGTTGTGATATACCCGATGCACTCGCATTGAATCATCCCTTCGAGACTAAATTCTTTCCTAAACGGCAACGGCTAGTTTGACAGAGAGAGACGTCTCACCAGCTGAGCCATGCACATGAGAGAATACAGCAACGAAAGCACCGGCATAAACTCAGTGCGTCTCTTACTGCTTCCATTAACACACTACTTCTCTCATCTTGAAATCCCAATACAAAACAAACCAAAGCATGAATATTCAGAGGCAAAAATAGCAACGTTGCTTTTTCATTCTTTCCCTTAGTCGTGGTGTTACACCCATGCATAATCTAATAGGCCTTGTTTATTAATGCGCGAGGCTTCCAGTAGCAGCAGGAATCAGTGTGCAGCCCTGCATAGCGGCACTTTAATATCAACCCTAATTAATAATTAACACCGAGCTTGCATCAGCCTCACTCTCAGTCACTCTGAAGCTCTGGAAGACGAAGTCTCCTGAGTCGTCACGGTGGCTCATCTTTCAACGCGGGAAGAAGAAAATTGACATGACAGAAGTTCTGTCTCCAGTATCAGAGGAAATCATAAAATTAACAAACACTCACATTCAGCACAGTCTCTGTGCTCTGTGCTCTTTCTTTCAAGTTTAAGTTCAATTTGGGAGAGCTAACAGGAGAGCATAACAGGTAAGCTAACTACTTGCTAGACCACTAGCTTACTGCTGATAATAGCTCATTGATATTGGGAAGTTGTAGCTCCTGTAGCTCATCATTTGAGACGATGCATTTTTGATCGGAAGATTAAATTCAAATCCCAACACTAGCAATCTGCTTCCTTAACCCTCAACTATACAAATGAGAACTTTAAGTCACGCCGGATAAAAGTCACAGCTAGAAAACGAGCCTTCACTTGTCATCTACAAAAAATTTAGAATTTAAATTTTACACTCATTATACATAATTATATGCTCATTACTTATTTAACTGTAGTAAACACTATAACACAAAACTTGTTCTATAAACACGAGTTTAGTGGTAAGCACCTAAAAATTAAATTAGCTTTATTATGTATCTACAGCTAGAGACTTGGGACACTTGGACACTTCTCTGAATTAAAAGCCTGTGTTACCCATATGTTACAAAGATATAAAGACAAATGGTGCTATATTTAGGGGTGCAAATGAAACTATAACTACTTAGTCACTGCATGTATAAATAGATGTATGGCAAGCATTATAAGGTACTGTATTAGCGGACAAGTACATTAGCTGTGCTATTAGCAAATTACATTTCAGGTCATAACAAAGAGGCTGTTTACATTTAGAACTAATTGAACTACTTATTAGTTACATAATGACATACACAATTCGCCGATAGTTATTATTTAATTTGTCATAATGACATGGCATGCTTTGTATTCATTAATTGTTGCATTTATTGTTAGAAATGACTGCAAAATAGGTAATTTCCTATTATTGATTATGCTATAATAACTGTAATGAGTTATTTTCTCTCCAGCCTCTTTTTTAAAATTTTTTATTTGGCTCTTGAACTTGATGAGAAATAATATGGAGTTACAGTGACTGTTTAAAAAAGGATTCAGCCCAGAGGCTCCTTTATAAGGTATTTCATATATACATATTCAAATATTCCTTAAAAGTCCTCAAGTACAGAATGTTAAAAAAAAAAAAAAGCTGAAATGGAACCCCAGCTGTATAATTACTCTGATAACCCTAATTAATACTTTTGTATTTTGTGATTAGAATAGAAAATATATCCTGTAGTTTGCTGTTGCTATTAAATGCACTGGGTTCTCTGCTTTTAATGCTAATACCATCATGACTTTATAAGATTAAGAAAAAAAAAAGTTTCCTTGCACCTTTGTTACAGACTGATTAATTATCCGAACAATTCAATTTGGTGTATAATCTGTGCGGAACCAATCCGTTATCAGTGCGCCGGACCGACTCTGTGACTAAAAGAGGTAGTAATTTAAGATATGGTGATTCTGTGACACATTCTGCCACATAGCCTGGGTGAAGGATGATGAGGAAGTGATGAGTCCTTGACACTGCTATAATTATCATTTGATAAAGCAAGGGAATGTGGCGGAATTCATTGGCAAACACCGCTTGAGTAATGATTCAGTCTATTCCAATATGCCACCCCGTCTTTCACACATCACTCAAGCTGCCTATTGATGGAGCAGGCCATTATAATATTTTCATAGCAGATTGTATGTGTGTGTGGTATTTGAATGCTTGTGTGTGTGTGACATCAGTCAGAGAAATGTACCTTCGAGCAGAAAGCTAGTGAAGGGAAAATATTAATCAGCTTGATACTTTTACAAAGTCACTATGCAGATGTTTCTGTTTGGGGTTTCTGCGTATAAATTCGATATACTCTTTCTTTTATTCTTTCCCTCTTGCTTCAGTGTGTAATTACTCCTGGATACTATCGATTTTTACCTTAGAGCTGTGATGTGATGTGTCATCTCAAGGCTTTTATTCACAATATAGCATATACACTCACGCATGCTTGCCGTTTCTCTTTAACCGCTGTATACTGTAATGATTTACTGTATAATCCCAGTTTCTGCTGCCTTGTAAAATACTAAGGTTCTAGAGATGTAGCTTTTCTGGTTTGGGATACAGCATTTCAGTTTTACATTTAAAAAATAAAGTGCCATTGCTTTTCCTCCTGGGGTCTCAGGGAGTTTTTCTTCCCCACTGTTGCCTCTGGTTTGTTAAATGAAACTGAACTGAATTGAGGAGCAACTTTGTATTGACTTTTACTTATTGAAGAACTGACATTAAATATGAAATGGAACTGTGTTGTATACACAATTTGACTACTTCCATCTGTAGCCCCCCTTCACCCCGCTGCCTTTAAGAGCTGCTACCATGCGGTGTCTTTTAATCGATCAATAAGGAACACGTTCACCAAAAAGCACCAGCAAGTCCTCCTGCACTGCGGAAACACACAAAGCACCATCGCTACCTTCCTTCAATCCCTGCACTGTCTGCACAACTGCTTTCTAGCTTTTAAGGAAAACATTAGACAGCCGTTCCTAGGGGTGGAGAAACACAGCAGTAAGTCAGCAGTGATGGAGTGGGGCGTAGTGGAGGGGCAGGAGGTTACACAAAACGCTCGAACAATAGGAACAAGGCGGGAGGTGATTCCAGATTCTGATACATGGCAAGGCTAATTTCTGCATGCTAATTATATCCTCGCATATTGGCCATGGCTAGTCAGTGGTCCCCTGGGTGAGAGTGACCTGGACTCTCATATCGCTGATGCTACACAAGGGCCATTCAGAAACATGGCTCATTATAGGTCCTCGTGGGAGCTGTGATATCTTGGGGACAGTGAAAGAGGTAGCATAATGAGCAATTCTCAGAACTTCACTGTGGTGCTGTCTGCTAGCTTAGCCTTATCTACAATAGCGACTCGGGCTGAGGTATTTTCTCTGGATATAGCTGTAAAAGTCATCCAATCCTTATTTCTTTAATGTTGAAACTGTACAACTCAATTTGATGGCTGTAAATGATTTTTAGCAGCCTTTTTATAGAAAGGGTTTCCTATTCACGTGGGAATAGAAATTAATTGTTTACATTGAACTATTTGCAACATTCTGTTATTCTGGTTTGCTGATGATGCATTTGCATTATTCCTGTGAAAAATGAGCAAATGTGTGTCTTGACTTAACTATATATTTATACTATATAAGAATGAAATAAGAAAAAATGAAAAAAGAATGTGTGATGTAATATTAATAAGAAATCAAACATAAGTTCCTGTAGCAACTATTTACATGGTGTTTTTATATATATATATATATATATATATATATATATATATATATATATATATATATATATATATATAATATAATATAAATATGGCAATAATAATAGCATGAAAGTTGAATCTTTCCAAGTTGATCTATTGATACAATTCAGATAGGAAGTGAAAGAGCTCAACAGATTGAATGACTAAAGTATTGCTTAATCACTCACACTTATCTGTATAAACCTTGGGCATGACTGAATATAAGTTAATTATGAACACTATTCAAGCCACTCATGGTAGATTTTGTCCTTTAAGATGCATAAATATCTAAAGAGCCCTTGAGGAGACCTTTTATCTTGTCATTTGAAAAGTTTTTCATAAAATAACATTAAACAAGCTTTTATTTACAGGCAACACACTTGGAAATGTCTTGGCCCACATTATATGCAGGATGATTGGTGCATTATTTATTCGTTGTTTCAGAATAGCTGCAGATTTTGCCAACGTTGCACTTATGTACCGGTTAATGCCAAATGAATCAATCAAAGGATGAAAAAGTGCAGTAGGAACATGCAGCTAAAGACCTCAACTATAATACAAGAGCGGGCCAATGACTTGAAGGCGAACACGGAATTACTATTTGCAGAATAAAAAAGACAGTAAGACACAGGTGGAGAAGTTGCTGCAGGAGAGTATAGAGGACAGGAGTCATATGGAAAGACCTGCAGAGGCACAGCTTGATGGCAGGTTCAGGTAACATCATGGCCCTGAACCACAAAGCATGAGACTCTGCACCACACAAGGACACCTGAAGGATGGTTGCCAGGGGCAACCAAGGTGGAGGTGTGTGTGTGTATGTATGTATGTATGTATATATGTGTGTGTGTGTGTGTGTGTGTGTGTATGTGTATGTGTGTATGTGTATGTATATATGTATGTACGTATGTACAGTGTGTGTGTGTGTATATATATATATATATATATATATATATATATATATATATATATATATATAATGTGTGTGGGTGGATATGTACAGTTTGGACTGTTGAGATAGGTATAGGAATTTGTGAGCATTTTGTGTGTGTGTGTGTGTGTGTGTGTGTGTGTGTGTGTGTGTGTGTGTGTGTGTGCGCGCACTGCAGCCAACAGAACATGTACACTCCACACACAGCATAGCAATGAAACTTGACTACATGAATAATCTGTGATACCGCTCTGGCTCAGACACACGCACGCGCACACGTTCACACGTCTATCATCTATTCAAGGACACGAGACATCTTAGAGATGTAATTACTGGAGCTGTCTCAATAATTAATATAGCCTAATGCGTGAAGTGACACAAGCCACCTCCTGTCCCATTCATGATGTTTGTACACTGAGCGCCGACAAACACAAGAAACCTTAACAATATCACAGCCTGTTCCTTTTTTGAATGAGATATTGTTAAAAAAAAGTGTGTATGTACAAGAGACTTTGGCATCTAAAAAAACATTAGGAGCTCTGACTTCTATTCTGTTGAACACCTTTGGGATGAATGTGAACACTGACTGCACTCCAGGCCTCCTCACCTCACCTACATCAGTACCTGACTTTACTAACACCCTTGTGGCTGAATGAGCACAAATCTCCACAATCACACTCCAAAATCTAGTGGAACATCTTTTTAGAAGAGTGGAGGTTAGAACAGCAAATGGGGACTAAATGTGGAATAGGATGTTCTTTCAGAAGTGGTGAAGTCCTGCAATTCCTCTTATAAACAATTCATAGTGCATATAGCTATGAAGTGTAAAACCTTTAAAGAAGTAATAATAAAGATAGTCATAATGACCTATTACTGCATTATAGCATGATATAAGTGCCTATACAGTACTGCACTTATATATAATAGCAGAGCCTATGTTATAATGCATGATATCATTAAGAGATACAGTGTTATGATATTATAATAGATTTTCTATCCACTACACATTACTTATGTAACCATTAATCATTTGCCCAGACTTATGAGAGTTATACAGTGTAACTGTCTGAACAATGAGGCTATATATAGGGTTATGTGTACTGTTATAAAGATTTGTGTACTATATGATCAGTATGATAAGTATATTTCCATTTACTCAGCATTGTAATTATTTGATTCGGGGGAAAAACAACATATTATAGTCTGTTAAACTTGGAATGGAACTCTAAAATAAAATCCCACTGAAGATGAAATGTTCTTTCACCATGTCTCTCAGCAATTATTTACCCATGAGTTTTTTTTTTTATTATTATTAATACAGCAGACAAATTCTACACTCCAACTGAGGATTGATAAAAACAGGGTTTTGTTTGTTTTTATCGCCGAACGACATTTTTAAAAGTTAACCTAGCAGCTTTTGACTTTCAAAAGTAATCCTGGCACTTAGTCAAACGTGATCCCAACAGATTTTCACATCATTGACTTTGACCCTCTATCAATATTGGTTTCGATCCAGCAATCTGGCTATTTGCTCAGGCATAGCAGAGATTTCATATGACCCACTATCCGTAAACCTTTTGGGGGAAAAAAAAAGTCTCTGGCACTCTCATGTGAGGGAGCGATTCAGATCAGTAGCTTTAATCATGACCCATTGTTTCTGATCAATCATGCATTCTGGAGACAAATGGATAGGAAGAACAGTATATTACTGTTGACTGATGACAAAAAGCTCTCGGCTCCCCCCATTTTATCCCTATATATATATATATATATATATATATATATATATATATATATATATATATATATATATTTTTTTTTCATAGAAGGATTGATTATTTTATTTTAATGTAATGTACTCTTTGGCCAGCAGGTTGTTGAGAAAACAACACATCATTCTGCATATTGTTAAGTGGTAAAATATCTTAAATCATCCCGACAGTTGTAATATTTTAGTCCTCTGGCCGTGCCCCTCTGCAGAAATTAAGATGCTTTTAAAGGCCCTTAAAGTCTAGCGAAATACAATGCCACATTTATACTAGATTCAGAAATAGAAGTAGCACATAGAAAGTCATTACAGTGATGCTATAATATACAGCTGACAGTTTACAGGCACACATTTTCTCCCCCCAATATTTAGACACAAATTATGCCAATGCTGTCGTGACTCAGTGCAAAAAAAAATAAAAAATAAGTCTACGAATAATGCAAAATAGAACATGGTGATTTTGGTTTATCCACCGTCTTTGAACTTTGACGAACAGCAAAAAACCAACAAGGATTCTACGGAATGAAAACACCAAGACTAATTTGGCGCTGCCAATCAAAATCCACTGGCTGGGGATGCGACAAACAGGCTGTTCAATGGGGGATAATGAATTGTAGTACACACATCTGCAGAGAGTGAGCAGGATTGCGGCTCAGGGACTCGTGACCGCGCAAGCTCCCTGCATCCATCAACTAGAGAGCTGTCTATTAATCACGAGCAATAACTAGATGCTCGTCTCGCACAGGATTTGGAGAGGGTCATATGCATCGCTTGTCTGTACTCGTATCTCTCGCACACACATTTGTAGCAGTCGCACTATGCTAATCGGATCGGAGCCGATCATTAGACTAACATCTCAGATGCTCCGAGAGTCCACCTGAGTACCGAATATTAAATGGAGAGTGTATTATTCTGGGAATCCTAATCCGTTTAAAAGTAAGCATTCAAAAAAAGTAAACCCTTTTCACTTGTCCTTCAGGCTAGAAGAGAGGACTGACGAATCCCATCAGAGACGCTGTTTGAATGAGAGATAAATGCTTACGCCAGAAGTCAAAGCCTACAGGCTCTGGCTATGCGAAAGTGCGAGATTAAAGCAATTTCATATTGAAAGCTCGAAGCCATTCCCTCACTTTTTTTGTTTGTTGTCAACAAAACTATTCAGGCTGAATGAATTTACAATCGTCCAACTTTGTGGAAATAATATGGCACAATTAAATATTTAGTGCATTACTGACCACGAGGGTCTAAGAACAAAGCCTATTTATTTGGAGAGTTTGGAATAAGGCTTTTTTTTTTTCTTCAAAACAGTGCGAAGTCGGCAAACTTTCAGCTGTTGACACAGTAGCGGAGGATGATGAAATATTGGCCTGGACTAGATGTGGCACAGAAATGATATATGGTTTCTATGCAGAAATAAATCTTTTGAAAAAAACAGAAGGAAACGATAAAATGAAACAGTAATTCGTTAAATAAATAAATAAATATATTGGTAGAAAGGTAAGGAGCGACTCGTCACTTTTTTTTTTTCACTTTGTCGCTCACCTCCAGGCTCAAAATGAGACTTTTTAACTGCCACTTTTTCGTCTGTATCGACTGACAGTCTCGAATCCGTGGAGGGATTTGCCAAACATTTCCATGTTAATTATGTAAATTTAAACAGCTTAGCAACTTGAGATGCAAGGGAGCTGCAATCCAATTATATGAACCAGCAGAGGAAGAAAAAGAAACGAAGGAAGAAAGCAGAGACGGTAAAAGGGACATTGCTATTTAAAGGGAGAAAGAGGACCGTCTATTGGATTTAAGCTGCCATTTCAGTACATCAAGAATCTCAGTTGACTGCTCATTGCTTAAACTCAAACCCCTTAGGATCAGTTCCTCTAGGTCACAGTATGAGTGTCTATATCCTGGTGGGAAGGAATCTAGAAATTATATATTCTCTCTCTTTGGAGAAATGATGCTAGATGCATCAGTGCTACTATAGGTGTATAAATTTTGACTAAGTTTCCTGGAGAATGGTAGGCATTATAAATTTAATTCATGGATGAGCACTAAGGGATGCCAAGAGGCAATAATGTCAATACAGACTGAGCTGAAGGCAATTGACTGCAATGTGTGTGCCTGTTTGGCAGACACAGATGCTTGATTGATACTGATTATGGCTAAAAGCCGTGCTGAACGAGGGGATGAAATGATCGAGCGATAAATGGCGATATGGAGGAGAACAGCACCAGAAGGTGGCAAGAGAATGGAAAAAAAAATGAAAAAAGTATAGTGAGAAACATTAAAGCATGTGGTGAGAACTGCAACGTACCACAGATTATAAAAACAGCAGTGGAAATTAACAGGAAGGTCTCTTTGCCAGCATATCTTCTAGGCTTGATTTAAATGCTAAGCCAAAGAAGGAGGTTCCAAACACAACTGGGCATGAAGCCTAAATGATATCTCTGGAACTGTTCAAGAGTAAGCAGAGCAATCCCTTTCTAGGTCACTAGACATGTACTTAGGGAAGGTGTCAGGGAACTGGCCAAGATCCAATTTGCCAATATTTTATAAGCTTTACAGAACTCTAGGTGTAGAATTATAACCCTAATGAGCAAGTCATTGGCAAGGGAAAAAAAATCCCTAAGAGGACCAGGAAGACCTGGGGAACCAGGCTCCAAATAGACTCAACCTTCTTTCAGTGACACCAGGGGGAGAGATACATGTGTATTATTCCATGGCTATATGCTATGATATCAAACAGTATAAAATGTGTTCACAGTATGTTAAGTGGAGCATATTGTGATTATTAGCCATGGTATGATTGTTTTAGTAGCAGTTTATTGGTCTCCACTACTCTACTCAAAGTCTACGCTACTCAGCAGAGATCCTCCAATGAAGCAAAGGTGCGATTTGTACAGTTGCTTTTTGTCATCCAAAGTGACTTTCAATTGAGCTGAGCAGGGTCTTCTCAATGGCTCAGCAATGAATGCTTGACAGTACCAGGATTTCAATTCACAACATTCTAATTAGAACTGTAAAGGTCTCAGCAGTGAGCCAGCAATTCCCAGTTCTTCAAAATAGCTACTATAACCTCAGTCTCCTAAATAATGGAGCTGCTGCACCTCAAACAATACTTGACAGTAATTCTCCCTCTGATAATCATTTGATGTTTTGGGATAACAGTTATGGCTAACATCCAACACAACAGGCCCAGTACACTAGAACTGCAGAAGTTTGCCTATATCCCTAATAGTCCCATAGAGGGGATCCTGGCTGTCATACAAATTCCCCTTGATGAATAATGATTCTTATTTCAGTTTTTATCACAATTCTTTCCTCCAATATAAAACACCACCAGTGTTGTAATGCACATGGATGCTGATCATTCTCAAAGTTGATTGGTTTGAAAAAGTTGATGCATCTACTGGTTTGTGAAAAGGATTAATAAATAAAGTCACAACTGTGGATGAAAAGTCAATACATTTTTGATTCGGAACACTTGAAACAGCAATCACGAAAACAGGTTCCACTTCACATGATTGTGTCACAGTAGGGTTGCCATCTAATTTGATAGAGTTAAAAATAAAAGATGATGAGGGCCTACAAGGTGAGACCAAAGTGAATCCCTGAACTGACCACAGAACAGTAATTCAACGATTGCAACAATAGAAAGGTGGAAAATGTCAAGTTTTGGGGCATTGTAGTGGCTGAAGCTATTAAAAAAAGCCCTGGAAATGTTCACAGCTCCAGATTTCTTATCATTTAACACAAGCATACATTCAAATGTTAGACCTGGCCAGACCATTAGGTTCGACTCAATCCACCTTCAATATAATCCTGTTCTGTAATAAACGAAAAAGCTCATAGTTTTTTTTTTCACCCACAGACTTCTAACTTCTAACACTCCCCACTTACCAATTGCAACATAATGAACTCTATTTAAAGTCTTTAATAAGCTGCTCAGCAGTGTCCTACAGTATATCTAACCCCTATCTAACCCCTTCCTGTTTCTAATGTAGATTGCACTGTGATAACGGCTTAGAATATAATAGCTTCTTCCACTACAGTGGCACTTTGTAAGATCATAATGTGTATTTATCTCGACATGCCAAGCCAAAAGAGGGTATCTTTTTTAACAACTAAAGATCTACATGCATATGGAGATATAGCTTTCATTGTTGAACACAAAATCTTTCTCTAGATTCTTAGGAATTCTAGATTTATAAAGAAGGGAAAAAATGTACTTGACCTCATACACTGCTTGAATGGGCTGCCTACTGTGCTTAATAATGGCATAATTATAGACTGCTTTATCCACAGTAGCAGTGAGTGAGTGTTAATTTCAGTGATTCTACTTTAAAAAATAACTACAATTGCATTAAAAAGACTTTTAATGACAAAGAGACTTGCTTGAGATCAACACTGAGTGGTACACCTGATCCAGACTCTTCCTGTATCCATCTCTCTGGGGAAAGGACAGAAATCTTAGGACTAATTAAACAACCCTTACAGTTTCAATTAAAAAATTCCCTCAAGACTCAACATTAGGTCCATTTTAGTTTCGTCAATTACAACATATCTGCACAAAATGTGGTTTAAAAGGTGGATAAAAGGATCATGGACACTGCCTTGATACCGGGTGTCACTTCCTTGACCTTTATTTGTTGCTAATATCGAACACGGAAATAATGAAAACAATGCAGTCCGTAGCTTTAAATGAGACTTGCACACAACAACATGGGTCATGACCTTTTAGACACCTGATTTTGTACAACAGCAGGCAAGGACCTATTCGAGTTTGATTTTTTTTTCAAACATCATGGACCCACAGTGGAAAGCAAGTTTGCTAATTAACTTCAGATGACAAACAAAAATGGGTGTACACAAGTCGATATTCGGAATAAAAGAGCTAGTCAATAGTAAACCAAAAGATATATAATATAGGAAAAAAAGTGACCTACCATGGCCCCCACGTGTAAGGAAAGGCATCCTGTTGATGGCAATAGGCACAGTGCCATGTTTGTTGTGAAAATGGTGGACATGATGAGTTGTGCTAAGACTGGATGAGACTCTAGCTGAAACAGCAGGACCAGGGAAAGCTAGTAATGACAATGACAAGACTAGCCTCCATAAACTGGCCCAAAACACTCTTGGTGGGGCTAAGGGTGGGGTGTGCGGGGTAAGTACTAATCCGCTAAGCAAAACAACTGCCCCAAGAGGGATAGGAGAGGGGAGTGGGACTTCCATGCCCTGCCTCCTCATATAATAGAAACAGAAAGACATCAAACCAATGCAGGACCCATAATTCCTAGATTCCCTTAGAAAGGGGATACTTAAGGGAGGAAAATTTATTCCTCAAAAAACGTTTAAAAAAATGCAGGTTCAGAACAAAATATCCAATCAAAAGCAGAAGACGAATCCTGCTCCAGGGGTTTGCAGCTGTGTATTCCGATGACGACACAAATCGTTATTCCGCCGAAATGTTCTGAAGCTGAACAGAAAAGCAGACTTGAGAAAAAATAGAAGACTTTCCAAAAAGTCCACAAAAAAAAAAAAAAAAAACAGGTAAAAAGAATAGGACAAAATGACAAATGACTGGGAGAACGGACCGATGATCAGGTGTTCGATTATCCAAAACTGACAGCCATGGAAAACTGAATAAACTCGTCAAACATCAGCCATCTGACTTTAAAGGCAATATTTAAAAGCACTCAGGGTGGCTGTAACACTTGCCTCACTGATCCTAGAGCTTGATATCATGATAAAGAGACTTCCAATCGAAATGCTCATCCATTATTAGCGAGCCGATGTCTCCATCATGTATGAATTATTTCAGGGCAAGACACAGGGCATCAAAAAACAAATATAAATCTAAAAAATAAATCCAAATAAATTAAAAACAACAAAAAAAAAAATCAAGGAAAAAAGAAAAAAAGATCGAATTTGAATCGACTGAAGAGGAGCAGCCGAATACAGATTCCGATCCTCAGAGGAACGTTGAGCACGGCAAAGTCTGCAGCATAGAAGAGGATGAGGAAGGAGCGGGAGTAAAAGAGAGAAAAAAGGAAGAAATTAAAAAAGAATAAAGGACTACTCTAGGACCGACCCTGTATACTTTTCCTGAGAGATGCGCACCTGGACGACTGCCATCAAAGATCAAACGATGAAGACGACCGAGTGTCTCCGCTCTGGCCGCCTTGCATCACAACACAAGAAGAAAACAACCTTGCTCCTCTCCCAGAAGCCCTTCTCCCTCCTGATCTCGGGCTTTGTTTTTCCACACCTCCAATGTTGAGGTTTCTTCGTTGCTCAGCAAAAGCTTCGATGGTGTATTGGGACTGCGAGTGCAGGGTGCTGCTGTTGCGTGTGCGGCTTCGAGCCGCTCCGAGATTCACGAGAGAGAAGAGAAATATCCGTCCTGGGATGCTGGAATGAAAACATCTGCGTGCGCGAGCAAAAGGCAACGGCAGCGAAAGGACACGAGTGAGGAAAAGAGAAGGAGGATGGCAGTGCTACGGACGTGACCAGTGTGTGTGTGTTTGTGTGTGTGTGTGTGTGTGTGTGGGTTCGTTGCGCCGTGCTCCACAGCCTCAATCTCAGACTAAAAGATAGAGCAATGCAGACACAGAGAGAGAGGGAGAGAGAGAGGGAGAGAGGGAGAGAGAGAGGATGGGTGGGAGGGAGGAAGTGAGGGAGGAAGGGAGAGAAACTGAGAGGGAGGCAGAGAGGAGGGGGTGACTGGCATGCAGACTTGCTTACACACATCCAAAGATCAACATACAAAGTAGCACAAAACCCACAGATATTTAAAAAAAGAAAGAAAGAAAGAAAGAAAGAAAGAAAGAAAGAAAGAAAGAAAGAAAGAAAGAAAGAAAGAATATAAAACCAATGATTACTTAGATTGCACTGGTGAAAGCTCTTCCACATTACCTCTAAAGAATGTTGTTAATAAAACCCGATATGTGCAGATTGAGATGTCACATTGTCACTCTTATTATCCTCCCCCAGACACACACACACACACACACACACGCTTATTCGCACATGACTGATTCTTTGACGAAATAAATAATTTCGTTCAAGGAATGAGCAACTTTTTTTTCTCTTTAACTCTTCACTAAAAGTGCCTTTTGGATCTCCTTGTATTTTCTCTCTCTGACTTTTCTTTCATCTCAGTCAGTGTATTAAGTTTTTTTTTCCTCCAGCACACTGATCTTTTATCCGTTAAATTCCCATTTCCTTTTTGATCTTATGCCTTTTCTTTGTATTGAGTGGGAAAATTAACAGCCATTGTGAAAGGATTTGGGTGAAAAATAGCAGCAAAGACACTCAGGTTTTTAATTTATGTCAAATCTGAGAGAAGATTTTAGTAAGATGCTTTTTTTATATTGAAAGGATATGAAACTTGTATGCAAAGTTAACTGTCTGCATTGAAAGGAACATGTGTGTGCATGCAAATCTCCAATAAGAGATTCATGTGGCATAAAATCATGCAAATACAGGTCAAAAGATAAGATATACCTTTTTTCATCCCACAGTGGGAAAGGTTCTGTGTTACAACAGCAAAGACAAGAAATGTGCAAACATATAAAAAGTAGAGACATAATACAAGTATATACATCACAGTGTATAATAAAACAAACAAAAAAAGAGACCACCAATAAAGCTTTAAGCTTATAATCTTACATTCCAGTGCTCATATTAGTTCTCACTTTTCAGTGTTTTGTATTGTTAAAAGATTTATGATCAAACTCTTGATGTCACCCAAATGAGGATGGTTCCCCTTTTTGAGTCTGGTTCCTCTCAAGGTTTCTTCCTCATAACATCTAAGGGAGTTTTTCCTTGCCACAGTCACCATGGCTGCTCATCAGGGATAAATACACATCATTCACCTTAACTGTTGATTTCTGTAAAGCTGCTTTAAAACAATGTCTGTTGTGAAAAGCGCTATAGAAATAAACTTGAATTGACTTGACTTTTAAACATATTGCAAAATCTGTATAAGACCTGATGTTCTCCTCAAACCCTGAAAACAAATGTGCTCTCTTCGACTGTGACATGGTTATTGCTCATATGACCGTTTTAGAAATTACTAATGTCTTGGAATTTTACTGTCAACAGTCTACTGACAACAAAAACATCCGACGTGCGAAAAACGTGCAATGCATTGTTTGTTGAGAACGGGCAAAAGACGTGGTCAGACTAGTTAAGCCATGTTCACACTAATACATTTCGTTATTATTCGTCCATCCAGGCTGAAACTGCATTTTCAGTCAATGAGAACGTAGCTATTTGAAAACGCTCTACAAAGTGGATCGAATAGAAAATGCCAAACGGAGGCCTTCGCAAACGTTAACGCAACTTTAGTCATGTGACTGGGCCTTTCCTTGACATTGGCGCAAAGTTTCGAAATGCTGAAAAGTAAACAAACGGCGGGTAGAAATGACACGGGTCAAATCTATAAGCATTTTTAGACGTTTCGGTTTGGATGAGCCACTTTTAGGCAGATAATTGAAAATGGTGTGGGCAGCGAAAAAAAAGGCAAAAACACAGTTTTCTTATTTAGCTATTAAGGATTAGTGTAGACGTAGCAGAGAACCACTCTCTACAACCATGGAGAGCAGACAAGCTTTCAAAAAATGCACAATTAAAAGTCAAACTTTGAGGTGTACAGTATGAGCTACACCAGCAGATACCTAATTCAGAAATCTGAGCCTAGTTAGGGTTTGGCAAGCAGACTGTTAAAGGTTTATCCCTACTACTATTATTGAAAAACGAAAACAAAGTAAAGTAGTAGGCATCAGTGGTTTGTGGAAAACTATAGTATATACACCACTCACACTGTAATTACATTGTTGAAAGGACATTTTTTAAAAGCAAAGAAATCTGTTTTGCTTCACACACAGGCCCACAGAAAGCATGGCAAGCTAATCGGTAAGAGAACTGCAAGGTACAGAGACAAATGAAAGTGGCAAAGGCAATGCAGGTACAGCTGCGCTGTAGCATCAGGTATAAAACTCGCCAAAGGGAGCCAGACAGTACTTGGTCTGCCAAGGGGACAGTTTGTGTCTTCTCTTTTTCTCTGCCTCTGATGTCTTAACTGAGACTGAAGATAATACTGTGCCCAACAGAAAAGCCAGTGGTGGGGATTCAATCCCAAATGAATAAAACTGCCAATCTTGATGTCCCAACAATAAGTTGTTTCCTAGCTTGAGGAAGGACCGGTTTAATCCCTGTATTGTTTTAATATTTAAAAAAAAACCCATAGCCTTCATGCTAACATGATAAAATAATCGATCATTATTCACTGATTTTGTGATTCATAAATAACCCAGTCTCATTTTTCCAATGGTTCACAAAACAAGCAAGCAATTCCTATGTTGAAATCATCACTAACATTCCATATCCCCCCGTTCAGTGAACTGCTATTTCCACTGGGAGAATATTATCCATGTTTGGTCTGACCACTACTATCAGGTTTGCAGGTGTTTCTCATACTACAGTAGAACGGAGTCAATCATCGTAAATGCTACGGATAAACTGTAAAGGTTGGCACCTCATGTTACAACGATGTATCCACTCGTCCATCATCCATCAACTCAGCTGCTGGGCTACCCCTCCCAACTGTCTGCAGCAGATGTGCTCAAATTCAAGCACAGCACAAGCGGAGGAGAGAAAGTCTCTTTCACTTCCATGCAGTTCTAGGAAATAGGTCACCACACTTATACTGCGCTTCAAGACATGATGGAGTGCTGTCAGTTTAAACCAAGATACAAACCGTACAAGTAGATTTTTAATGGTCACTTTTCACCGATTTTGGTACGAGAAATGACACTCAGCCAGGATAATGTCTGCTTTAGGCTTTTGGATAGTATTTATTTATTTATACCATAGTCAGTCTGACTAGTCTGTTTTGATTAGTTGGAAGGTAATAGCTAAGTACACATTTAATGACTGAATGCTATTATAATAACCTCCAATCTTCTGAAAAGATGGAGTGTGATTGTGGAGATTTGTGCTCATTCAACCACAAGGGTGTTAGTAAAGTCAGGTACTGATGTAGGTGAGGTGAGGAGGTCTGGGGTACAGTCAGTGTTCACATTCATCCCAAAGGTGTTCAGCAGGGTTGAAGTCAGAGCTCTACAGAAGGCCACTCAAGATCAACACATGTAAACCATATCTTTTTGCAGGTGGCTTTGTGGACAGGGGTATTGTCATGCTGGAAGAGGTTTGGGCATTCCTAGTTCAAGTGAAGGGGAAATTTTATGCTTCAGCATACAAAGACATCCTATACAGTTGTGTGCCTTCGGCTTTGTGGTAGCACTTTTGGGAAGAACCACATATGGCTGGAAAAGTCAGGTGTCCCATCAGTTTCTGTACATTTAGTGTAGTTCCAGTCAATTTAGACACTATTATGAATGAATGTGCTGCCCTATAAACAACTGTAACCATAGTTAAATACAGTTATAGACATGCAGCATACAATGACATCACAGAGTCAGACTATTGAAAACATCTAATGAGAACTATAACAAAAAAAGGGCACAGTTAATTAACAACAACAGCTTCATTATTAGAAGAGACAAAGCACAGGATGCAAACTTTCTTTCTCATTTGATTCACTCTCTCTCTCTACCTCTTCACTATATATTATAATTCATTTAAATCATTTCATCTTACTCCACTACTTTAGCTCTGGGTAGAATTTAGAGCATGCAGAATTCTAGATGTTTAAAATAACTAAGAAAAAATTATAATTTTTATCCATTCAGTCATTTTGTACTATAAACAATATGAGCATGGTATAAGGAGAAAGATCCATGTCAAGCCATGCGTTAACACCATTTGAATTCACTTCAAAAAAAGGCAAATCATTTTCCTTTTGGTGTATGGTGGTTATTCATTTTCTGCACCGTGCATTAAGATCATGCAACACAAACCTAAAATTACCCCTTTCGTATTTTGTTAATGCATCCCATGCTAATATGTGTGCTTATATTGCCCAAAACATATACTGAAATGGTTGTAGTTACAACCAATTTAAATTTCATACTGGGTCAGCTGAAATTTCACAAGCTAATAAGCAATGCATTTAGCTTGAAAGTTGCTAATTTAATCAGAAAATTGGTCACCAGCACTTTTATCAGTTATATATGAGGAAAGGTTAAATTATATGCTACTGATGAATATGTATTTAAAATAACAAATTTCATAAAAAAAAAAACAAGTTTGTTCCAGATCAACTGTAAATGAAATATCTGCAGTTGCGCATTAATAACCTTTTCATTTTTTTTTCACAAAACTAATATATATACATTTACATATTTCAGAGCTTACATGGCTAAATTCTTTCGCTGATATACTGTAATCTTTTGTAATAATTGTACTCTGTGGACGGAGCAATTGCTTGCTAATTTGAGCCACATTTCCGATTCGATTATTTGATAATATTTACTACAGTGGTGCCTCAGCAGTTAAGGCTGTAGGTTAGTGATCAAAACATTGTAAGTTCACATCCAAGGTATGCCAGGGAGCTGTTATCGTACCCTTGATTACAACTCAACGTGTTTGCATGCAATCCTGACAGAATATTATATAAGGATAAAATGTTAGCCGAATAATTAATATGAGCCACTGAATAATACATTTGGTACTGCTATTATTTTTGCTATTACAGCAGATTGTGATGGCACAGTGGGTCCATGGCAGACAAAGCATGCTAGGTCTGTGAACAGATGTGAACACAATGGTACGTGGAGATAAATTAATATACAGATTAGTGGCACTAACTCCCCGTGTAATTATCGTGTCTTTGGAAATCTCTTGAAATAGCCTCCTTGCTAAGCTCAGGGGCTGTAGAGACAGCAGTCCGTTCTACTGTGTCTTAAGTAATGTCACCAATCGGGAATAACTGCACGTCTGAGGTTTGCTTTGGAAAGGAAATTCAGTTGGGTAGCAACACAGGCTGAGAGCAATCTTATCTTTGGCTGTATGAGGATGACAAAGGGGGGCTATATTGACAAGTGTGTTAGCTTCAGTCAACGAAGCTATCAGAAGAAAGAAAAAAAAATGCTACCAGTATGTAAAATGAATTTTTCAATATGCTTCTAAGCATTAAATCAGATTTTAATTGATGTCTTGCTTTTATACAAGGACAGAACGATATTAATAATAACTGCAACAGTCCACTGCATAAATGAATGATAAAAAGTAACCATTAGAGTGACAATTCCAAAAACATATATTCAATACAGAAATGTTCATTTGGTCGCTCCAGTCTCCTCCCATCTCAAAAACTGCTAGAAGAATTGGCCATTCTAAACCGCCCCTGAGTTTGAACGAATGTATGAACATGAGGATGCATGAGGACCCACACAAGGTTCAATTCCTGTTTCACATGCTTTGTTCCCAGGATACACTACATGCCTGACACTAAAATGTTTACTGAACATAAAAAGATGATAAGGCTTCAGCGTAGCCAAGCCAAAAAAGCTGTGCTCTCCAGGTCCTAGAGCATTAGCAGAGAATTTCTAGATTAAAATTCCTGTAATGCCGCTAGAAGCTGAAGCAATGCCAATTCTGCTCTCTGAATGCGAAGAATTGCATTGTTACCACCATCAATTATCGTGACACTAGCCAACCGTTTGAATCTGCTAGCTCATGTATACAAAATAAATTTCCATCCACTTGCATTCATTCGCCCAATGAGTGGCAATTTGACTGAGGATGGAGTGGCTTCATGTGTCCTCTGGATTACTGCATGGCCTCTAATAGAGATCGAGAGAAAAATCTGCCCAAAAAAAACTATATACCTCGACAGAGTTCTTCTTTCTGTAATATTTTCTAATTTCTTATACACATTTGTGTTATTGAAAGTCAAGCCCCTGTTCGCTCTCCTGGCTTAGAAGTACATTCTGGCTTTTTAAAAGCACATTCATACTTACCCAAATATTTTACCCAAAGCTTTTACAGTTTTATCCTGAGACCTCTAAATTGTTCTTTAAGAGGATCCTGTTTATAACTTACCATTTTTCTTTTTTAACTCTGTTCAGCCTTAATCTTGTTTTGCTCTCTATATTTCCACAGAGACTTAGATAACACTTACTGAGTAAGTGGACTTGTGGAAAATATGCAAGATCTCCTCTTCCCTTTTGCCCCTTGAGGCAATAAAAAAACAGTTTCTCTGGCCTTCGAGAGGTAAATGAATATACCTTAAAATAAAAAGAGTTAAATTAATTACCAAACAACAGTCAGGAATGGAACAGCAAAACAAAATAGAGGTTGTAAACAGCACCTTTATTCAAGACCCATTTATTCGACATTCCAGATGAATGAGTGTAAAATGGCCGGTAGAACATTTGAATGCTTTTCAACAGAAAAGAAAATGGACTCTTGCAAGCAATATGACGTTAATTTTAATGGAATTTGTCCTTCGTATTATGGCATTGATGATCTAAAATGGAAGTATGGAACATTTTCTGCTAGCTGCTGACTTACAAGTTTAAATGACTATTTGGATTGTGACTGAAAAGTCTTCTGTAAAAAAAAAAGAGAGGTTTTCATAGTCAGTCAGGAGGCTGCCAGTAATTGCTATGACCATATTCATTTATTTTTTGTGTTCTTTACTAATTATTGTTTTGGGTAACAAGTCAAGTCAAGTCAATTTTATTTCTATAACGCTTTTCACAACAGACATTGTCTAAAAGCAGCTTTACAGAATTTAACAGTTAAGGTGAGCGATGTGTATTTATCCCTGATGAGCAGCCATGGCGACTGTGGCAAGGAAAAACTCCCTCAGATGTTATAAGGAAGAAACCTTGAGAGGAACCAGACTCAAAACCGGAACCCATTCTCATTTGGGTGACATCAAGAGTGTGATTATAGTCTTTAATTAATACAGAACACTGGAGAGTGAAAACTAACATGAGCACTGGAATGTAAGGTTATGAGCCTAAAACATTTGTATTGGGCTCATACTCCTGAGTATGCTAATATGCTAGGCTAACTACACATGACTTAATGACTTTAAATCAAACAATGTGCATGGATTTTTGCATATTCGGACATCCTTATCCAGTGCGACGTTCAGAAGAGTTGTGGATTCTCTATTAAAACACATTCTCATGCTTGCTCATGAAGTCAGGGACTAAATAAATTCCAAATGAGTGGAAAATTCCAAACTCTCCAACACTTGTCTTGCTCAGGCTATCATTTGAAGTAAATTACAGTTTTGAAACGGCCTAGACTGCAGCAATGTGTAGCTATAGCCTGTTCACACTGAGTCAGTATAGTTCCAGGGTGATCTCTGAATGAATCAATTCGTCTGAAGCCACGGCCGGGTCTAGCAGTCACCGACTCTTGTACACCCACACATATTGAGAACAGAGCTCCAAAGCTCCCCTGCTTACTTTCTGTTTTACATTTTTGAGAATTTGACACTGCCATTTGCCCATTTCACAGCTTTGTATTCATAACATTTGCTGAACTGATCACTTTAATGGCCTCTTAGTTTGCCTGCACCAGTGATAATGCCCCCTGGGGCATTTCATTTCAAAGCAGAATTTCACTTTATTTTCTATCATATATTCGGAGTAATATCAACATCAGTATTTACTCTTTCACTATGATTTGTGCATATTACTTATCACCGCATGACCACACATTCAAGTCCTATATTGCTGTTATGGACCACATTTCTCTCCAAATGAATATGCTAAACTTCAATAAAGCAGACCTAGTGTAGCTATCTTTGTGTTTGTTGGTCTAGTGTTTTTCCTGCATGTTTTTCCTGACACAAGTCATACAATGATGAGTGGAAAATGCCCAGAACTGAAATTGGCACTTAAAAGACTCATGGGTGTGTTGATGGCTACCTTTTCATGACAGTCAGGCTCAGTTTTAGGCTCGTTAGCCACATGCCTCCCTACATCTTGCCATGGCAGTGGCTACAAGGCTTCTTTTTTTTGTGGTGAGGTTTTGTTTTTTGTATTACACATATGAACAAAGTTGGTAATTAATTAAAATGAGGTTAATCATATTGTAATACCGGGTCCATATCTTTAGGAATATCTCTTAATAGCAAAGTCTAACTATATTGTGCTCACAGATTTTCAGTAATAAACAGCAATATGTGATAACGCCTTTCTTATTATAGACTGCGCCGAGTATTAGCGTTCTACCGCTGTGAATGTTTTTTTTTTTGCCTAAAATAGATTACCCGGCTGGAACAGGAGTCTTGTGATCTGTCAAGAGCAGCTTATTGGAAGCAAGCTTAAAAGCTTACTTTGAGAATAGTTTTTTAGGTGATGTTTCTTTTTTTATGATTTGTTCTGACTTGCCTTCCGTGAACAGGATCTCAATCTAACCTGATACTTATACAAGATGAAAGTACAAACCACAAAGGAAAAGAAACATTGGGGAGCAGATATTATTGTCCTTGCTTTACAATCAATTATACACCACAATGCTTGTGAATTTCTTAGATGCCATTGATTAACGGTCTTTGACAGCAGTTCTGAAAGTAGAACATAAGTTACAGTAAAGGAGTGTATAAGTAAAGAAAGCTTTCATTACATAGAAAGGCAATTGCTCACAAGTATGATCTCAATGGAGCTAGTGGGTCTAAATGAGTTTAAAAAAATGGCAAAGGCATAATGTCTGTCAGATAAAATGTGAAAGGGATTCTCTTGCATATGAAAGAACAAAAGACCAAGCAGGACCTGGCTGAAGCGGGGGAAAAAAAATACCGCCGTGTATTCTACCTCGCGATTTCCTTCATGAAAGCAAAGCTCCCGATGACAGAGTTCACCGCATCTGCCTGCCTCATTAGTACATAAACCCCACCAATGACATTGAGCACTTTGCTTATCTGTGCAGCCCAGTAAAGAGGTTAAAAGTGTAACTAATGTGGCCTTCTGTATGAAATTATGAGCATGTCCTTAATGCTTAAAGGATGCTTCACATTCATTTATTGATTGATGCTAAGTGGCACTGGGTGGAACGCTATGTTACGTTCATCCGGAATTGCAGAGAGACCTTGAGAAGATGCATATGCAGGTGTGATTGTAAGGTTAAGAGACTGAATAGAGCAAAATGATGCATAATGCATTATAATCAAATACCAGATCACATGATGTACTTAGGTGCAATCAGCTAAACCAAGGTGTACTGTTGTTTTCATCAATGCCCTTGTCGTGCCCTTGCTTTTATTTATTTATTTTTTCTACTGTAATCTCGAGTGATATTTGTTTTGAGCCTCAAGTCACCTTTGCTGTCATTCCTTGTTAACCTGAATAAGCTTTTTAGGAGACACAGCATGAATGAAGCTAGATCTTATTGTACTTATAGTAGTGCTGGTGCCACCATAAGCTTTCTCTCAATTTCTTCAAAAAGCTTGACTTGACCAGAGTTGCTCCACATCACAATGTCACACCCTACCATATAACACTGACAAGGTTGATCAATGGACAGCTGACTTTTATGGATAAATATTAAACTTGGTCATAACCTCGAACTTTTTACCCCCTTGACCTCAAACAAGAAAGGAAGTCGTTCCAGTGGCTCATCAATCAAGTTCATCTATGTAGATTCTCAGATCAATAACAATGCTGATGTAATCTACAAGACAGAGAACGGTCCCATGGTCAGTGGACATACATCAGATGCAGTTTAAAACATGACTGACAAATAGGGTTACTGGCAGCAGTGTTTGCTGTACTGATCTATGATGGTGAACAAAGGAGTTCTCTATCTGTGGTCTCAAGCTGTAAGGCCGGTGAGGAGCTTGACAATCAATCAAAGAGCGCCTCGGAGAAAGTAGTTCTCAGTTATCATTTGTATAGTAATGGGTATTAAAAGGGGAGACTATTTTGTGAGGAACTGTTTAGCATTATTCACAGATTGAGGGCTTAACAGTTTCTTGGTAACAAGGCAAGGTGTGTTTTATGGTCTTCAAGGCAGCAAGACGTAAAGACAGTAGTAGTCAAGATAGTAGTCAAGAAATGACTATTGATAAGTTTGTAGGTGCCAAGTAAAAAACCGGAGACAATAATTTTGTAGATGTTTCACAGTATTAAACAGAGCTACTGTAGCAACAGATAAAACCTATAATGTGTTCATCGCTATGGGATAAGAGGAATAAAATATATCGTAACTGTAATGTAATCCAATTCATCACCTCATCACCACCTCGGTTCACCTCACACAACCCTGTCACTGGTTATTATCCTAAAACAATTGATCCTGTAGTGTTTATTCCTTAACGTATCAATTTGCCTCGTGCTCTTTCGGTGGCAACCACTCCAGCTGAAAGATGCAGAGAAGAGTTAAAGAGTTGCTCAAGTAGGGCTGTCATTTATCACTTTTGAAATGCTTGATGACATTTTCAATCATTCCGAATACAGGAAAGGCAGAAAATCAGAGTCGAAAGCTTGCCGATTCGCTTCGGAAAGCGGCGGAGGCATCAAAAAACAGATGCATACAGTATGAGCTGTGCGGAGATCATTCTCAAATTGTCAGCAATATGATATAATATAATCTAGTATGCGTGTTGTTCTTTGTAATAAATATAAAGACTTTGAGCTTTCCATCATGTCGTGTTTATCGCGAATACTTGTACTTTTTAGCGTTTCGGCAGCATCTTATCTAGTCGGATCCCCAGGACGCCTCTTCTGCTGGGTAGGATTCTAACATCTGAATTGTTTTGCAGGGATGCCGGCACATTGGTACTGTACACATGTGTGCACATGTGCGTGTCAGCGTCGAACATTTTTGTCTCGTCTCAGGGAGGTGGGTTGTTGAGTGGCAGGATGACAGCATAGCTATAATTACTGCTAAGCCCTGTTTTCCACTCCCTAATGACCAGGAGAGCAAATAACAGTTTGATTTAATTAAATCAGAGCGAGAGACAGACTTCACCTCACTGAATCACTGGAGATACAGTGCGCCACTGACACACACACCCATACACGAAGCTCATTATCTAATGAATATACTATTAAACACAGACACCCACAAGCGGAACAGTATTCCAAGACGGAAAATTCATGTTGAATGACCTCAATTATTGGCTGCACAAACCCTACACCATCCATTCTCTCCATCTTAAACTCTTAAAGAAAATGAAGTTCTTCACCTAGTTAAAGGGCAGCGGCAGCACTGTGGTTAAAACATTGTGCTTCTGATTGGAAAGCCGTGAGTTCAAATCCCAGAACCAACAAGCTACCACTGCTGGGCCGTTGAGCAAGACCCTTAACCCTTTACATGCCCTTTACAAGCTGCTCTGAGTAAGGGTATCTGCCAAATGCCATAAATGTATGCAAATATGAAGGGTCACTTTATATGGATCTCTTTCTGGTGTACAGTTCCCCATAGAACCCTTAAGTGTTCCCCTAGAACAAATAAAAGGGTCAAAGAAATAACAAAATTACAATAGTGATATTATTATTATTACGATGAAGTTGCTGTTCAAGAACCAGAGCAAACCCTAGCATGAGAAAGAGACGGTATATGGAATACCGTATAAGAGATGTAAAAATCAAGATGGAGCAATGACAAGCTTTACTCTGTATACACTGTTTTTGTACGAAATGTACAAGAAAAAAAAATGTGTATAAATGTTTTATAAAAGCTTCATTGAAGGATTTCTGTAAGGCTTGATAAATAAGTTCCTATATATATATATATATATATATATATATATATATATATATATATATATATATATATATGTTTGTTTTAAAAGAAAAATCCTGCCCAGAGTATATTGTCTACATCTCTTGACCAGTATATTTGCCATATGTACTATTTATTTTTATTTTTATAAGACCACTGTGCGATTTGCTTTCACTATTAGGGTCTGAATCCTTTTTTAAACTAAAACGTCAATGAAGTTTTTGTCCCAAACTTTAATTGTATCAGGAATGAGAATTGATGATATATGAAATAATGTCCGGAACTGTGCATCTTGATGAATCAGCGACGTAATTGCAAACGAACGTCGTTACTTTCCGTTTTCTTTTTCACATAGAGAGACATAAAAGTCACATAAGAAAACCCAAAGTTCATTCGCTACATGCATTTTGACAGAAACTCTCCAGCATTTCTTTGTAAAAAATTCATGCTCATGAAAGTGTTATAAAGGCTCTATGTAGCTACCCTTCAAATGAAGTGTTTTGGAATTCCTCTGCATGTCACAAAGGGAAATCTTGTAAAGGTTATATGCATGGCCAGAGACTACCAGAGACTAGTGAACCTCTTTTCAAAGACATTTCCACATAGAAAGCAGCAACTTTTTCAAACACAGAAAGCAGAACTCATGCCCATGTCATAATTCACCATTAGAATTAGGTACTTGGTATTTGGTGAGTTCAGTGGATATTGATTTATTTATTTTTCCCCAGACATACTAGTCCGATTTTATTATTAGTAAAATAATTCTATTATTAGCAGTATTTAGCATCCATTAACTGTGGACTCAGTCAATCATTATGCATATGATCTAGCAAGTTGAAATGAGCAAGCAGGATACAACAACCAATAACAGTTGTTGTTCTCCATTGACCTGAATCCTGGACAAAGCAAACTTGTGACATTATAATGTACAAATGCCAATAACATCACCTTTGTTGTCATTAGTGTATGGCATTTGAATAAGGCAGTGATGCATTCACTGTCATTTACAGACTATCAAAACTACAACAGATGGTTTCATTAAGAAAAAAGACAACAAGCTTATCGCCCCCTTTCTCTGTGGTACTATTTCCTCAATTGATTTTCCAGCCCTTGAAAAGAGAAAGGGGAAGTGCCCTTTTGACTAAAACTAAAGACCAGAAAAACAACAAGATGGGGAAAAAAGAGGAAGAAGGATAGGTTGACATTTTGAAGGTAGCACTGCCAGAACATTGTGTCAGGAATAGAGGAATTATAGTGTGCACAAATGAGCTCTGCATGTCAACAATCTATTCACAGCCATGCATACGAATTACATTTATTTTTCCCTCTCTCCCTCCTTCCCTCCTTTTCTGCTAACTTCTTCCTCTTTCTCCATCATACCTTATCTCTAGCCATGTTCAAAAGAAATGTTCAGTCACAATCACAAGATTCAAACTAATTAATTTATTAATAAACATGAATATAACCACAATATATTATATGGATAAAAGTATTGGGACACCACATATGTGGTTCTTCCCCAAACTGTTACCACAAATTTGGAAACACACAAGTGTATAGGACATCTCTGGATGCAGCATCATTACATTTTTCTATTACATCAACTAGGAAACCCAAACCTGCTCCAGCCTGACAATTCCCCATTGCAAAGTTCTAGCTTCATGAAGATATGCTTTACATGGATTGGAGTGGAAGATCTTGAGTGGCCTGCTGTAGAACTGAACACCTTAAGAATGAATCGGAACACTGAGTGCACTCCAGGCCTCCTCACCTCACCTACTGACTGACTACTAACACTCGGATCTCCACAAGCTCACTCCGAAATCTAGTGGAACATCATTCACCAGAAGAGGGGAGGTTATTATAACAGTAAATTAAGACTAAATGCGGAATGAGATGTTCAAAAAGCACATATGTTTCGAATGGTCCGGTGTCCACAAACTTGTTCCATATAATGTATAGCAGTATAGAGTATGTGTGTGTTTAGTTGCATTCTGTAAGCATGTTCTTTTTCTTGTATTATGAAATGAATATTTGCTCAGGTTCTAAAGGGAAGACTATTCTGCATGGACAGTTATATAAACAAATGTACAACCCTGAATAAGCAGTAAATGTGAGAGGACAGATGTAAGGTGCCAGTTGTTAATAATTCAACACTTTAATGTGCACTCCTGTTAATGTTGTTAGAATGTGGGTCTTTAGGTCCCTTTTATTTTAAAGCACTGGATCAATTTACCGTTAGAGTAGCAGCTCTTTTTACTGCCCGCTTACTAATTTGCCAGTTTTTGTGCACAGGAAGAACTTCCAATTCACACTTGTATTTAAATCTAATGATATTTCTGAGAGGTTATTTGTTTTTATTAAAAACAATATGCATAAATATACTCATTGGATCTTTAAAATTCCATAGTCAACAGATATTATTTGATGTTTGAATCCATTTGAATATAGCAAACTTGTAATAATGATAATACAGCATGAGCATTTAATAGTTTATACTTCTTAGAATTAAAATGGCTTGTTTTTTTTCTATAGACTATATTTCATCTTGTGGGTTCATATATTTTTTGAAACACACAATGCACATAACTATTTATTGCTTAAACAAATATTGTACTGTTTATTGTACTGCAAACTGTAATTCTGTTCTTATTTCATATTCAGTGTGTGCTATATAAAGAATACTGGACAGATTCAACTGCAGGGGATATTAAATAAAAATTGTAGTCAAAAACAGGTTCAGCCAATTCATAAACACACTTGATTAATGCAAACAGGTCCAGAAACTAGAACAGAAACAGTTCAGTATCAAACTAAGTATCACAGCTTGGCAAATATATATAAACAAAAAAAAAACAAAGGGTCAGTGAGTGTATTATTTTACATTGTGTTCCTAATTGAATGATTTTTAAATAGAGTGTGTGGGTTTGTGCTTGGAAAAGGTCAGGACCTGTGCCAAAAAACCCGAAAAACAAACATGCACCAACTTGTGACATCCAAAACACAGTAGCGAAAGTTGATTTTGGGTAAAGTAGTGATGTCACTTGACTTCATTGACCTCACCCCAGAAGGAAATCCTTGCAAACATAGACGTGACATATCAAAAACGCTCTGCACGATATACACTTTGCAGTAAGATCAATTGAGGCATCAGTCACATTTTCTTCAGGAATTGTAAATCCTATTTTTTTCATTCATACATACATGTGTTTAATTCTTATAGTCTTGGTCAATTCTATATTAATAATCAATCAAGTATAACTTTATATAAATAATAGTTTTATAGTATTTTTCTTTACTTTTTCTTGTTCTTGTTTCTTGTTGTCTTGTTTTTCTTGTTTACTACATTTAGCTTATTTTGTTATTTATTTTTATTACTTTCTTTAAACCTTATTTCTTTTTTTCTATTTCTTATTTTTTAGGATTTTTTTTATGTTTAATGTTAAGACCCACACTGTTGGTATTTTCACAATATTTCAAAAATGCACAGTTTAGTCTTGTGTGAATCGAAGCTTGGTGAGTTTGTGGACAGTTTGATTGCATTGAAAATGTCACGCATGAATCCAATTCAGACTTCGAGTGGATTAGAAAGTATGGAAAGGCATTAGGTTTAGGATGAATACTAACACCTGCTACTCTTTTCTTTTTTTTTTGTTCTCTTTCTATTTTTCCCAGTTGCAGTTTTGCAGTCTAATCAGAAAGTAGAAGTGCACAAAAAATATAGACCTAATTAGGTTTTAGATCAATTGAAATTTCACAGAGCCTGCAGCATGACATATATGCAATTAAATGCCACAAAACGTTCAATCGGAAAGAACAATGCGTGGTGAAGGGGCGCTCGAGAAAACTCATTAGGTGCGCTAGGCTTTGCTTTGCCTGGTAAGAAGAAAGAAAGGAGTCCGATGGTAATGCAGAAATTTCACTTTTAACACTTTTACAGTAAAGCGCTGTGGATGAATGCGGAGTGTCGGTTTGCAAGTGCAGCGAGGGCGTGTTTTACAAGATAACCTGAAGCTCTTTATCGAAACTAGCCCAAGCTGAACTGTTATACACCATACTGACAAAAGTTTGTGGACACCTGTCCATAAGATTCATATATTCTTTTTGGACATACATGGCATTGTGTACAAGAGCCCAGTCGTGTTGGAACAGGTTTGGGTCTCCTAGTTCAAGTGAATAGAAATTTGAATACAAACACATTTTAAGACATTGTATACAATTGTGTACCTTCAACTTTGACGTAACAGTTTGGGGAAAAAACATACAATATGGCAGGAAAAGTCTGGTGTCCCAATTCCTTTGCACATACAATACAGTATATTTGGCTACGGTAATATGTTTATTAATTAATTATCATTTATTTGCGATGCTTTTTGTATTCACGCCTTTGAACATGGACTTAACTGGAGTATACTGGATATTTTTGTTCAGCGTGGTTAGAAATTTGGAGTCATGCATCCCAATACTTTTGTCTATCTAGTGTACATAGGACTGGAAAAAAAATACTAAAAAGCAAAAGCACATCATTTTATTCTACTGGTCATAAATGAAGTGAATGGGAGTGAACAGCATTAGGTCGTGGCAATAAAAGGAAAAAGCCCTTAATATAAAGGCTTAAAATAAGGACAGATAAAAGTATAGCATTAAATTTATTCTCTACCAATAATTCATAGGTTGTTTTATAATGCATTCCTGCTTTGGAGGCACAATTGAAATCCAGCATGATAATGACCCTGTGAAAAAAAAGAGCTCCATGAAGACTTTTCTGCTTTACGTTTCAGCTTATAAGCCCATCTTTTACATGGGTTTGGAGTGGAAGATCTTGAGTAACCTGCTTTAGAGCTCTGACCTCAGCCCTATTGAACACTTTTGCGATAAATTGGAACGCTGACTGCACCCCAGGCCTCCTCACCATTTATCAGTCCCTGACTTTAATACACACTTGTAGCTGAATGAGCACAAATCTCCACATATCACACTCGCCAATCTGGTGGCACATTTATTATAACAGCAAATTTGGACTAAATGTATAATAGGATGTTTAATAAACATTGTATGCTCCAGTGTTCACAATTTTGTCTATATAGTGTAAAAAAAATACATTTTATAATATTATACATTTTTGATTATATTATACATAAATTCTATATTATCAAGCCCTTGAAATGAAGACATAATATTCCCTCGATTTAGACAGTGAAGAATTGGACAGGCGCTAGGTCTTCTCACCAGCACTGGGTGTCTATTGAAGGTGTTAATGTTAGAGCAGACAGCCCTGTTAACCTGAATTGGAACCATCATTAAGACTTCTCGAGCGTTTTAATCTTAGGAAGCTGCTGAGGTCTCACGTGCAACGTGTGATTAAAGCACCTGCAATAACACAAGACTCCCAGGCTTCCTGTAGCCATCACACTTCAGGAAGAAAAAGAAAATCACTTTCTCTCTTACTTTCTAGAAGAGAAAGAATCTCTAGAAAGCATGATTCACATGCAAGGTGCTGTTTATTTTCATTTTCATTTTAGTCAAGCTTATCATCTTATATTAAGAAGAAGCTGGCTTTCCAATGGGGGAAAAAACTGGCAAAAAGAATAATTGTTTTAATAATAATAATAATAATAATAATAATAATAATAATAATAATAATAATAATATTAATAATAACAATAACAATAACAATAATAATAATACTTATTGTTATTATTATTATTATTATTATTATTATTATTATTATTATTATTATAATGATAATGATAATACCTGAACTGTATAATTATACACAGGTTTCCAAAAAAAAAAAAAAAACCCTGGCGACTATTACTACTACTACTACCACCACTAATAATAATAATAATAATTATTATTATTATTATATTTATAATAATAAGTATTATTCTTCTTATTCTTATTAATATTATTATATTATACATTATTATACACTGAAGCATATGATAACCATAATAATAATAATAATAATAACAATAATAATAATAATAATAATAATTATTATTATTATTATTATTATTATTATTATTATTATTATTATATTATACATTATTATACACTGGAGCACACGATAATAGTAATAATAATTAAATAATAACAATAATAATAACAATAATAACAATAATAATAATAATAATAAATAAATAAATAACTTTTTTGGTTATTTATTATTATTATTTATTACTATTATTTAAAAAAAAATTTCGCTGTCACATGACCTATAACGAGAAAATTCTATACATGGTTATATTACCTTGCATTTACACAAAACTTTTTTGTTCTGCATTTTTAGTTTTTGCAACTTGCCACTGTTTCCCATCACTTCAATAGACACTATGTAAGGAGAACAACATCTATGCATAAAGAAAATGAGAACGTAATGAAAGACAGCATATCAGAAACCTTCAGCTGGAATGCCAACCATATTTGTCTGTGTTGCTATTGAAACAGTAACACAGTAGGATGAGCAGATTGTTATAAACCTGTGATTTATGCCATGCCACACCACTCATTATCACAAATTAGACATGTTATGTATAAACGTTTGGACTAATGTGCTTTGTAAACATCCCATTCCATATTTTGTCCCCATCTGCTGTTTTAATGACTCTTCTGGGAAGATGTTCCACAAGATTCTGAAGTGTGTTTGTCGAGATCTGTGCTCATTCAGCTACAAGATTGTTAGTAAAATTACGTATTGATGTAGTGAAGAGACCTTGAGTGCAGTCAATGTTCCAATTCATGCCAAAGGTATTCAATTCAGTTGAGGTCAGAGCTGTAAAGCAGGTCACTCAAGATCTTCCACATCCATGTTCCAGCTGGCCTTGTGTACAGGGGTATTGTCATGGTGGAACAGGTTTTTAGTCTCCTAGTTAAAGTGAGGGGAAAGAGTAATGCTAGTGTATTCAAAAACATCCTATACAATTGTGTGCCTCCATATCTGTGGTAATATTTTGGGGAAGTATGGCTGGAAAAGTCAGGTGTCCCACTACTTTTTTTCCAGATTGTGTATCCATTTTGACCTAAAATGTCACAACAATAATAAAAAGAAGTAAAAAAAAAACATCAAGATGAACTGTTCTATACATCGTGTTCGTTCTGTGCAGAAATTAAGATGAATATTGAATATTTCACCACAGAACAATTTTTTTGTTTAACGATTTCCTGTCAGTCTAGTGTCATCAGGTTAACATGGAAGAACATGCCTCTCATCCAAATTACGTTATTTATTTGAAAAATGTTTCCAACTACTGACACACCAAATATTGTATCATGTTTTGTCGTTTCTTCAAATTTATAGCTCCTTTTTTTACTATTCATGTTTTGGTATGAAGTGGTATAAAATGCGTGGATGGAAAGCAAATGGGGGCACATCATCTTCAGGCTAGATAGGATCCTTCTTCATTTCCTGCGTTCGCAAGAATGACGACGGAGCCTCTTCAAAACGATACGATCTCACGCCGAGGCGAGAAGCGATGTCTGCTCCTTCATCTATGACCATGTATTGTTTCTAAAATGGGGGTAAACACTCCCTGTTGTCTCTTATCACTGCTGTGTTTGAGCTTGTCGTCGGGTTACAGTGTCGCTAACCTGCACTTTCATTTGTTTCATGATATGAAGTGAGTGTTGAAGGGGCAGAGGGAGCTGACGCACCACTTCACACACTTCATCAAGAGAGAGCAGATACGATGCAAAGACAATAATGATGACCGGGATGATGTGGATGTGAATGAGGAAATGGAATGGTGGTGGTGTACGGTAAATTATTTATGAGCATCTAGTTTTCATTTCTTGAATCATGCATCAATGATGTAATATAATGAACAAAGGAGTTGATTGCTTTCCTATGACACAGGGATTAGAAACATTAAAAGGTAATGAAAACTAAAATGAAGACAGTTTCTAAAAACGTTTTTTTTTTTTTTTTTAAGATCAACGTCCACTCCTTATTTTTTTTTCGTTATTTGTAAGTTCATAAATTATTAGTGTGTCATGTTATTCAAAATCTACATAAAACAGTCATTCATCTTTAAGACCAGATAGACAGACAGAGACAAATAGGATGGAAAAATACGGATAGAGACAGAATAAAGAAGAGAGAGAGAGGAAAAAAGAGCAACAGAAAGAAAGAAAGAAAGAAAGAAAGAAAGAAAGAAAGAAAGAAAGAAAGAAAGAAAGAAAGAAAAAATCAACTGCAGTTTAAAAATATCATTAAAGATTAGAAGATAAGAATTGTGGAGAGAGAGAGAGAGAGAGAGAGAGAGAGAGAGAGAGAGAGAGAGAGAGAGAGCATATACATCAGTGGCAGGCTGTGCATTTGTTACCTGGTGCTTCAGTGAGGACTTACCCAACCTAATCCACCACCTAATACCACCTCTATCATGTTGCAATTGTAGAAACCATCAATACAATACAAAATCGCAATATAACAACGCATGGCATTACAGAGAAAAAGGCATTTCACATATAGAGGGTGAAAAACATTTTACTAAAACAAGCTCCAGACCTCTACACTACAACCGCAACTGTACACCTACATCATCTGGAGCAGTTCAGAATCAATATTTGTCTAATAACATGACAAAAACTTTGAAAATTAAATAAAATACAATGTACTCAGCAGAGATGCAGACTGATAATCTGCACCGCTCCTGAGAGGCTGTAAGCCAGTGGTACCGCTCGCATTCACTGGTCTGAAAGTGGTGAACAAACCCTTTCCCGAGCTGAGACATGCTAGCTAGCTTCAGGGTTGGCCGACCTCCTCACGATGTCTAGCTTTTCTTCAAAATGAATTTCTAACTATGTCTGAGACCAAATCAATTTCTCTTCCTCCATAGGCATAAAAAAGTCTAACTCAGATGCATTAATGTGTGCAGAGCTACACACGTGTTTTGCCAGGCGAACTTGGCTGTAACAGTTTTTCTCTGACCAACCAATCAGAGGAAAAATACTGAAGCTATTCTGGGCCAGCTAGCTGCCCTGTGAGGTGTATTTGAAATCTGATTGGTTAAAGAAACAGAGCTATTTTAAAGGAGAGGATGGTAAAAAAAAAAAGGCCAGCAGTACTGACTTTGAAGTCTCTGCCCAGATTAGATTGACATGGCAGCACATAGAGGCTGAAATCTGATTAGACAAAAAATCTAACATCCACATACACGTACTGGAAGCAGTGCAGCCAAGAGAAATGCTAATAAACTGTTGGGAATAAATTAATACAATTTCATTGAACAAATATTAGAATTTAGGTTGTAAGTGTAGGTCAGTGCTTCTGATAGTGTTTAGGCCAGAAGAGAAGACTTTGCTGGCACTGACTGCCCACCACTGATATACAATATGTATATATATTTAAGTGTATCTGAAATTTTGTTACATTTTCTTAAATTATACACATAATTATATAAATATTTTGCATTATTAATTAAAACTGCTTATTTATTTAATTAATTGCTTTAACCGAGTATTATTTCTTATTCTAATACATTTCTAATTTCTAATTATTTATTTTCACTTTATTTCTTATATTTGTCATGCCAATAAAGCTAACATTGAAAGTTGAGAGATAGTAAGACAGAGAGAAAAAGAAAGCAAGAAAGCAAGAAAGAAAGAAAGAAAGAAAGGTTGAGGGACGAGTTCATTTTTATAGAAAGCTTAGTGTCATTTCTCAAAAGCAATGACCAACATTCGGACAGAGAAAATGAACCAACACTGCTGCTGAATCAGAAATAATCCCCACAGTGTTAAGGTGTATATACTGTAGGCACGTAGCTGTACAGTACTTTTATATGCTGTATATATTATTTCAAATAGTTTGGTGTACATGCTGAATCAGAACTTACTCCATACTGGAGATGAAGTGCACTACCTGGGGCATTAGCTAATGGCTTTTACACCCGATCTAATAGCTCACTACATTTATAATAAGAGGCCATTTCAGCATCGGTGTCTCTGTCTCACACAGGAAGCAGACCAGCAATGACATGCTGCTCTGATTTCACTGTAATCATATCTACACTGCGCTGATCTTAGATCAGCCTCTCCGTCTGTCCCCATCTCTCCCCTCTGTGTGTGTGTGTAAGAGAGCAGCTACAGCGAGTCCAATATTCGGTCCGTGGCCTTTATCCCAGACTAATGGAAGGCTATTTGCTGGGCACCAGCACAAAGTATACTAATGCACCACTCCCCTATGTGTGTGTGTGTGTGTGTGTGTGTGTGTGTGTGTGTGTGTGTGTGTGTGTGTGAAAGAGAGAGAGACAGAGAGAGAGAGAGAGAGAGAGAGAGAGAGAGAGAGAGAGAGAGAGAGAGTGGGAAACAAAAAAAAAGACAGACAGAAAGACAGAACTAAAGAGACAGACAGAGACAAAAATAAAGACAGACAAAAAATAAAGAGAAAAGTCATAGAAGAGAGAGGAATAAAAAAAAGAGAAATATAGACAAAGAAGAATTAAAAAAATAAAGATAATTATAATTTAATCTTCAATGTGTGTGTATATATATATTTTTTACAATGTTGTTAAATAAACCACAAAATCTGTTGTTAAGAATGAAATATAAGTCCAGTTATGTTGAGTATCAGACCAATCAGTACCAAGAATTGGACAGCACTGTGGAAGAAACTACAGGTAGAGTATATGTAGTTGTGGGTCTGAAATAAAGCCATTACAAGGGAACTGTCTATGGACAGTATCTGGTTCATGTGTGTGTGTGTGTGTGTGTGTGTATGTGTGTGTGTGTGTGTGTGTGTGTGTGTGTGTGTGTGTGTGTGTGTGCGTGTGTGTGTGTGTGTGTGCATGGATCATTAAAGAAAATTTTGCTACCTGTTCCACCTGTCATCTCCCCAATCTCTTATCTCTGGTGGCACATGTTTTCATGTGTGTGTGTGTGTGTGTGTGTGTGTGTGTGTGTTAGAAGGAGTATGAGGATGCAATGATATTTTATCATTCAAAGTTACACTCTGATGAACTCTCTCAATCTCTTGTACACACACACACACTTTTCCTGAGGCAGTCATTACAGCTAGAACAGCTCCATACCCAGTTTGGAGAGACGGATGGTTGTCATCACATCAAACTGTCTGCATCGCTCGCATCTCGCTCTCTCGCTCTGATCGATCACCAAATAGCACTCCACCCCACCACCCCGTCACTAATCAGACGGACAGATTCCAGCACTCTCACCGGCTCCTCTCACACACTCCATGGGAGACATTTTGGGTTGTTACCCTGGCAGAAATGTCAAGACTTCAAGTGTTTCATGCCAGAAAGCCAGAACAAAATGGCTCAATGAAATGACACTAAAAGAAAATGTGCAACATGGATAGTAGTTTCACTTCATGCTTTAGTGAGTCACAGTTTTATTCTCTTATTACATGCTTCTCGAAGATAAAAACTGAATCACGTGTGTAATCCGGCCAAAGGAGAGATGCGACGTCACGGGTGGGGTGACGTCATGAACAGTAAGTTACAAAGCGCACATGCGGTGTAGCCGACGTTAGCTTCTGCGAAAGAGAAGGAAAGCGCAGCAGGGATGCAGGAAGTGTGGCTTAGAGACACAGCATCTCATTCCCTAAGGGAACTAGGGTTACATACCTAACCTAGAGACGTTCCCTTTCAGGAACTCAAGCTGCATCGGAACGCTCTCGGAATTTGAGTCTA
Organism: Silurus meridionalis; assembly: GCF_014805685.1. NCBI lineage: Eukaryota > Metazoa > Chordata > Actinopteri > Siluriformes > Siluridae > Silurus > Silurus meridionalis. The sequence goes on along the minus strand of NC_060911.1, from coordinate 7,729,503 downwards.
ATCATGCCGCACTGACCAGTCCCTGCCTAGTGTAAAAAACACTGCCAGAGTTCAGAACAGAGAAGCCGGAAGTGGCTCTAAGGTCAGGGTTATAGAACCTGACAAAGGTCAGCAAGATGGGCCAGCCCGCAAAATTGCAAATGTCCTGAAGACCAAGCCATAGAGGCCACCACACTCCGAGTCGAGTGAGCCTTGACCCCTAAAGGAGCAGGGAGACCAGAGGACCCATAAAAAGAGGAAATAGCATCCACAATTCACCTACTGAGAGTTTGCTTTTTGGCAGGTAGCCCTTTAATATAGGTGTCACAACAGCATAACAGCTGCTACAACGACTCATCTGGTTTTGCTTATCCTGGTCAGGGGCTTGAAACGGAGGAGTATAGAATGTCTGCAGAATGACAGGTTGTGGGGGAACCAAAAGCGCCTTAGGTACATACCCCGGTCTGAGGTAAAGAAAGGCACTGGCCATGCCAGCGGTAAACTCCATGTCTGAGACACAACCTGCTTGAGCGTGAGCATCCTAAACCTGAGCCTCATTAGCGAGTTTAAGGAACATAGATCTAGGATTGGACACAACCCGCCATCCTTCTGCGTAACCACGATGTACCGGCTGTAAAGGCCGGACTCTCTGTGTAGAGGAGGGACCCAGTCTCTCGTGACTGGCCTCTGACTCGACCAGAGAGGCTGGAGCGCTTGCCCTGCAGTCATTGGAGCCTCCTGAGAGGAGGTGGCTCCCCTGACATGGGCTGCCCTATAGCCCAGGCTGTTTTTTGGTGGCCCTAAGAGCTAGGTCTGCAGCAAGACGTAGCTCTTTCACATCGTCAGTCCAGAGCCAAATCCCTCATCCATCTCTCGCAGCAGGTCAGCCTGGTATGCCTGCAACACAGCCATCCTATGGAGGCAACCCGCAGCCTGACCCGCTGCCGCATAAGCCTTGGCCAACAGAGCCAATGTGAAATGCAACAGCGTAGTGGACAGCGCCGGGGCCTTGAGGGATGACGCTGCACCCTGGGAGAAATAGCCAGCTAGCATCTCTCGTCCCATAGCCACTTTCTTTTATCCCCACTATACAGCATACAGCAATGAAAAGGTGGGCCACATGTAGGCTATCCCAGGACCTGGACACCTCAGTGTGCAAATCCGGGAAGAAAGGTAGGCCCCGGCGTGGCGGCTTTGCCTCGTGGCGCAGGAAGCACTCTTCCATCTTACTGGGTGCATGCTGCTTCCGCTTCTCATCTGGTCAAGCTAGCTCGAGCTTGAACATGGCCAGGAGCTCCTCGTACAGCACAGGTTAAGAGGAGTCCATGGGCTTGCTAGTCTCCATAATTTCTCCCTCCTCTGAGAAAGAAAGGTGGAGCACCGCGTTGCTCATGCTGGGGGAAGAGTGTGGTGTTTTTGAGTGTGGTTGTGGAGATTTGTGCTCATTCAGCTACGAGGGTGTTAGTAAAATCAGGCACTGGTTTAGGTGAGGAGGCCTGGGGTGCAGTCAGCGTTCCAATTCATCCCAAAGATTTTCAGTAAGTCATTAAGTCATTTATCACCAAGTCATTATATAAAGTCCAAAGTACAACAGTAATAATCTTTCACATGATCTACATTTAATTCCTGTACATTATTCATTGTTCAGGCTTTAATTGGCTGGCTGTACCTTTACTTCTCTCGACCTCTGGTTTTGTATTATGCTAGGGCGATATAACTAACTTTTTGCGACATTCCAGTCTCGTTCATCTCTCTGCCTACATTCATCTATTCACTCATTGATCTGTCGTGCTGTTACACCTCCTACTGCCTTTCCATTCACATCATCAATCTCTGTTTCCATTTTGCAGTCCATCATCTCCATATTTCTCTCCACCCGCCTCACACTTGCTGACCAAAGATTTTTTCTTTTTTCTTTTTTTTAGGATAAGGGGATGCACTACAGACAGATTGTGAGACAGATAGGATCTCTCTCTCTCTCTCTCTGTCTCGCTCTCTCTATATCCTATTTCATCTCCTCTGTAAAAATGTGCACAATTGGCACTTTGGCATTTGGCATGCACCTTATCCAGAGCTGCTTACAATTATCTCATTTATATAACTTAGCAGTTAAGTGCCTTCCGCAAGGGCCCGTCAGTTGCAGGGTTTCAAATAGAAGTCCAATATCTGAACCACTAAGCGCCACTTTACACTGTTTGTATCAAAATGGCCCCATATTCATTCACTGATCTATGGGGTCACTAGTGTTCCCATAGTAACACGACAAAGGTTTTCAGAGATTCCTCCCTCGCTTCATTCGTGCCGTTGCATCGCTTCACAATTTAACATTTAAGTGTTCATAGCCATGTTCCTGTCACGTTTTTCCTGTCTTCTGTTCCATGTTTGATTTATATCCCTAATGTATATATTACGCTTTCTTTCCTTGGTTTCTCTGCAAGTTTTTGTTTCGCTTCCCGTCGTTTGCTAAGCCAATTTGTCCTATGTTTTTTGATTATGCTACAATAAATAAATGCTACAAAATGCTTGTGTATTGGTACACAGAATTCACAGTTCGGGTCGTACCTCGGTTTGTATATCACGGTTCGGTTCAATTCCATTAGAGTGAAGAAATGCAAAACATAAAATTGCTTGTAGTTTTTTATTAACTTCATTTTTGTATTATTATTAACATTTGTGACCATCAATAGTTTACATTTTTTAAACTATTATGAATAAAATGCCTGTTTAAAAATTTGTATATATATATTTATTATTTATATGTATAAAATAGAATAAATCAAATTAATGCTAAACACTTTAATTATATTGATTAAATTGAGTAATCAATTAAAATCCTCACAAATAAATTAAAACGTTTATTAGGTAAATTGATTAAATAAAATAAAAAAATTCTCTTTTTTAAAGAGAAAATCTTCCAGTTGTACAAAAATTCAAAAGAATCCATTTTGCTAGACTTTCATAAAAACGTTGGCAATGACAGAAAGTCGTTGATTTAGTGCAAAATCTTTTTGTTCTGCACATTAGCAAAATCGACATGCACATTGCTCACATGCAGTGCAAATTCGTGATCTCCGGTACCGGTACACTGAGCTCAAAGTGCGAGGTGGAAACTAAACAAACTTGCGGTCCGCCACTTAATATGTTTGTGAGGGAACTTTATTGAACTATGTAAAGCAAGGATTGTATTCGGTACACATGTGCACCATACTGAAACGGTTTGGTTCGGACAAGTCTACTGTTACACTACTACATTGTACGGTATTGTACACTGCGTGAGCCCTAAATGACAACTTGTGTGAACATCACAAAAGCACAAATTTGTGAGGTTTATGCAGACTTGTTCATTTTATTATCCCCCTTTATTATTAACATTCTTTAATAAGACTGGAGTGTGTGCACTGGCTACAGCTTACCAACCGCAATCTATACAGTATAGATTGCGGTTGTTAAGCTGTATCCATTGCACACACTCCAGTCTTATTAAAGAATGTTAATAATTTTAGCATTGGCATTTTTGATATATATCTTTTCGTTATATACTTTCGTTCTTCCAACCTTGTTTTTATATTTATAGGAGGTTTTTGCTAATTCAGTCCAATCTGTCTAAGATTGGAATAATGTCTGGAGACCAAGTGTAAATAATGGACTTGGTGCAGTTGTGTGTGTGTGTGTGTGTGTGTGGAAGCAGGAGAGTAAAGGGATGTATGTGGCTGCAAATATGCACCAAAAGGACGCATGCTGCTGGAGTTCATATTGGAAATCGAACTGGAAAAACTGTCCACATAAAAACTTTTCCCTGCTAAACACAGACAAGTGCCTGCAAAGATCCTCCAAGCTCTGTCTCATACATCCAAGTCTTTAATGATTTAGCAGACCATTATTTCACTCGTAATGCAGAACCAGGAGAATGCTTCGACGGGACTTGGTAATAACTGGCAGCGATTCGAACAGAGCGGTTGTTTGTGCGGTTAATGTTTAATTCATCCGGCGCCCTGATAGCCGTGCGGAAGGAGCAGCTGCTGACATCTGCATGGCCTGTTAAATGCCAGATTTAAAAAGGTGAGCACATGTGTAATTCCTCATTAGACGGGAAGAAGGAAGAGCGGAAACATAGACAGGGAAATGCCTTCACTTGACTGGTTCTGATCTTTGGGGAGAAGGAAAACAGCAGGTGTGTGTCAAATTAGCCACCTGGAAGTGTGAATCCAATGGTTAAAATGCTACACACTGTGCATACTGTTGCAAATGCTGCAATATTGACTCTGATTGGTCTCAATGTGTCAAAGTTTTAAATGAATGCCTGCTTTCTACCATTATCATTTCTATAGTAACAGCTCTTTCACTCGGTTTGAATAGCAGTTGAATTACATCACCTAACCAAACATTATATATATATGCATATAAATAAAAATAAATAAAAGCATATATTGGTTATGGGATAGGTTTATGGAAAGAGTCTGGCCTTTGTAACGAATTGTTTCTTGTTTAACTAAACCTGCAATGCAACATACAATTATTATATACATACCGTAATTTCCGGACTATAAAGCGCACCCATATATAGGCCACACCAACTGAATTTTACTAATATTTTTATTTTTACAATAAATAAGCCACACCTGTCTTTAAGCTTCAGGTGTCTACACTAATGAACTTTACACAGGCTTTAACGAAAGACACGTTACACACGGTGTAACAGGCGAAATATGTTGCGCTCCCTTTAGGAGCATAGCGGTATTTTGGGAATAGCATGCCACTGCATTTTTCCGGTATTACTGTGTGTGTTCAAGACGAGGATTATGTCCTTATTATTTTCTGATGCTGATTTCTACGTTTCTTTGACTAACCTGTAACGCTGTTGCCAAGAAAAATAAAAATGCACGAGTTTTGGAAACCTGTCTGTGCTTATATGATTTCTGTTGCAACTGGAGTTAGTGAGCTCTCCCTTCCCTGACTCAATGTGTTACAACAGCTTGTATCTAAACAGTAGCCGACCAAGTAAGTCATTGTTCACTGTCTTCCTCCTTCCTTTCACAACTATTTCTCTCTTGTTTATCTTTCGTGCGTTTAAAAGAAAACGTTTTTTCTCCCAATGCCGGGCAGCTCAGAACACAGGTGAGGTGCGTTTTTTCGTTTCCGTTTGGAAATTTCATTGGTCTAATGTTATGGGGTTCAGTTTTTTGGCTTGAAGTTTGTGAAACCAGGAAAATCCCAATAAAAATTCATAAATTAGCCGCTTTGTTGTTTAAGCCCCAGGGTTCAAAACGTGGGAAAAAAGTAGTGGCTTATAGTCCGAAAAATACGGTAGTTCGATGAAAACAGGAACTGATTATCCTAGCTTCTGTGTCTTCACAGAACAAGCCCATGAGTTTATTACTATTTAAACAATGAAGTATTAGATAGCAGGCATTCATTTAAACATGTGATTTGAATTATAGACAGAACTACTTACAAACTAATTAATCAGCCATATACTTAAACGTAGATGTGAAATGGCACCATGTTTTGTGTAAATGAAAAGATGCTAAAGTGCTAATTCTTAAACAACATTATTTACTGATATTTCTAATACAGTTAAACTGCTCGGGGTTTAGTTCGGTGGTAGCGCACATACTTTTTATACTCTTCTTATCTTTTCAAGGTCTTGAGTTTGAACCCCAGCTTCTCCATGGTGTTTTTATTTCCATTATTGTGGATTTCCCTGTGAAATGAATAAAGTAATCTGCTGATGTTGATTATTTTTCTTCGATCCAATTTCATTTTGAAGCCTTACAAGGATGAAAATCTTCTTCTAAATAACTTCAAGGTTCATATCTTGACAAAAAAACTCTATTCAATGAGATGTGTGTAATAAATAATGAATGAAAAGCCTCTGCATTCCATTCACACTTAAAATTTAATCGATAGGTAATTCAATTACTTCAGAAAATTTATTTTAATAATTTTTTTGTAGTAGTATCAATGCTAGATGACTGACCCAATGTATTTTACTCAAAGCTCTGTCTACTAAAAACTAAAAACTAAAGGAACGAGTATATTGTATGCTAGTTCTAAAAAGTCTATCAAGTGCTCCCGGACACTTTCATGTCACAGCACAAAGTCCTAACTGAACTCCACAGGAAACAGAGATGCAACACCAATAACAAGCAGCTAGCTCTAAGCACTGCACTCTCAATAGGCCTGTGCTGTTAACTGCTCTCTGATTAATGAAGAACTGAATGAAGTCCCACTGTCCTGCATGCTAATAATGCGATTTATGCAAAGGAAGCCCAGCTAGGTGCATTGATACTATGCTTGTAGACATCCTCAAGCTTCTCTTCAAGTTGTGGACCAAAATGTATAAATCTTTTATTATATAAGGGGTAAATGCAATGCAAAATCACAAAATTAGCCATTAGGGTTGCACAAGCCAGTGCACTCTTAGTGCTGGTCCCAAGCATAGGTAAATGGGGAGGGTTGCGTTAGGAAGGGCATCCAACGTAAAACATGTGCCAAATCAAATATGCGCATCATGAAAGAGAATTTCATACCGGATCGGTAGAGGCCCGGGTTACCAACAACCGCCACAGGTATCGTTAGTTGACAGGGTACCGGTGGAAATTGGGCTACTGTTGGGCGAAAGAGGAGAAGAAAAGAAGGAAGACGTCTACAGAGACGGCAGGAAAATGAAAAGTGGAGGAGAGTGGAGGTTAGGGTTGGTACTTTGAGGAAAAGAGGAAGACCAAGGAGACGGTTCATGGATGTGGTGAGGGAAGACATGCAGGTAGTTGGGTTGAAAGAGACAGATATGGAAGACAGGGGGGTTTGGAGACATATGATCTGCTGTGGCGACCCCTAATGGGAGAATCCGAAAGAAGAAGCAAAATCACGTGTCCTGACATAAGAAATCTTTTCTCACATATCTAAATTTCCTTCACTGAAGCAATATGGTAAAAAAACCTATATCATCTTGACACCATAATATATTTTGAGTGTCTTGTATGCGAATAAGCTGCTGATACCCAGAATATAGATTTGTACATGAACAGCAAAATCCTCCTTCAAACGTAGATCCGACAGAGCGATCAGTGGTGAAAAGGAGAAGAGGACACTCGAGGAAAATGTATTTAGTACTAGACACTTAAGTTTTATCTCATGACTCACAACCTTGCTGCTACTCAGACTCATATTCTTCATGACATAATGATATAATAAGAGTAAATACAGTGCAAGGTCACTATATTGTGCTTCTTGACGACAATGACTCATACAAATGGCTGTTGCTCAATCTCAGGATCTCATCTCGTTCAGATATTGAGATACGCTGTAATAAATGGAAAAAAATATAATGTAGTAGGGGGATTCTTTTTTTTTTAAATAACCTGATTCTGCTTGACACTCACAGTGTGTTTTTGTGTTGTATCTCCCAGATGTGTCAAGTAAAGAAGGAATCTTAATTTCTTGAACCACAGACATCCACAGAATTCCAGCATCTCTCTTGTCCAAATAGCGTTATGTTATGCACAGTTAAATGCATTTCGTAGGAGGCTTAGTAACAAGATGGGAGATGTGAAGACAGCACAACACATTGCTTATTTAAGGTGTACATCTTTTTGAAAGGCTTTTAAGAGAGAAAAGATTAGAAAAGGAGGCAGCTGAGCCACAGAAAAAAATCCCACTGTGGCCAATTCTGTAGCAAATAATTTTTATTAAATAGACATGGAGTTGTGAGGTACTAGTGTAGTTATTACATGTTGCAGCCGGATCCATCTTCTCTGGCACTGCAGCTCTATAGATAGCCAGAGCTGTGTTAACAGAGAGTTGGTAGTAGTTGGCATAAATAGTAGGGCATTCCTATAGATCAGGGATGTTCGAACCATGAAGAAACAACCTACAAAGGAACTCCAAGTGACTTACAGGGCACAACCTATTGATCCCAATTACGGTCGCATTAGTTTCAGTCACCTTTGTTGGCCTATTGATTTGCACACCTGTCACACCAACTATACAGCATTACAATCTGGCAACTAGAAATTGCAAACCAAGCTTGCATACTGACCAGCGGAAAAAGCGCAAGTGCCTTGACCCCAAATCTTCACTCGGTCAAGCCTCAATAATGAGGGATGTGAGAAATCAAACGATAAAATCATCTTACTTTTCTGACACACCATTGACCTTGGGGAACATTGCAGGGGTATTCCTACTGGGCTTAAAGAGAGCACCAAAATACCTTGGGAAATTCCCTTGAGGGAAATGGTGTCAAAGTAGTTGAATGGTTCAATCTGCTTTCTAAAATCTCCAATCTCTTTGGAGGTGCACGGGCTTGCATGAGAATCACGTCGTTCAGCAATAGAAAGTCCAATGTAACATGTTACCACATATTAAAATAAAATCCCGATAGGATTACTGGAAATTGGGCTATGAGTGAGCAGCTCAGTTCAATAGGACATAAAAAGTAAAATTATACTACATCCAAATGGGTAACTGAAGAAATCAATAGGAACCCTATAAAGATGAGATGAAATTCAAGAGGAAGAAATAAACACTAGAATCTTTATACATACAGGTAAAACCCAATTTACGACGTAGATAGGGACTGAAAAATGGTCGTATGTCGAGAATAGTGACTAGTCTATAAACACAATGAACACAGTGTAAACACATTTACCTTTTTTTTTTTTTTTTTTTTACATAGTACAAATAAAGTAAATAAAAAAAAATATACATCATCAACGTCGTATCTCCGAAATGTCATAAGTCGAGTGGTTGTAGGTCGGGGTCTGCATGTACTAGAATTCCGAACATACAAATATGGGTAACTACTAAAAAAAATCCTATTCAGCATTTCTATAGAACTTTGGAGAAAAAAAAAAAGACAAAACAAACAACCAATCACACAAAAAAAAAAAAAGAAATTGAAAATTTTTTAATGGTTTGTAATCATTAAAATTATAATAGTAATATATCAATGTGTAATTCCTAAAAATACAACAAATACAAACAACAATAATAGTAATTATAATATTAATGATTTCAAACAAATGAACTGAATCCAGATGAGGACATGTCTCCATTTGAGTCTGGTTCCTTTCAAGGTTTCTTCCTAATACCAACTTAAGGAGATTTTGCCACCATTGGCTTACTCATTTGTTATAAACCTATTTGCACAAACTAATGAGCTGTTTGGGGACAATGTCTATTGTCAAAAGTGCTATACAAATAAAACTGAATTGAACTGAATTATCCACTGCAAAATTTCAGTATGAATCCCTAAGGAATGATTTGGAATGGTGCACCAAAACAATTACCACTTCTGACCTAAGTCTTACCTACAGGCTCTTAGAGAAAGAAAAAAAAAACTACAAAATCAAAGAAAATAAAATAACAATTAGAAAAGCTTCTAAAACATATAAGCTTTAATAACCACAGTATTTTAGGAATGTCTTTATTGGGAATGTACAATGTGTACTTATTGTAGTGTTTCTATTAACAGCACCATGCTGTAGATACCATGTCTTCCTTTATAACACAGCTTTTCCTGAAGAAAAGCTACAAGAAAAGCTACAAGAAACCAAACCCCCTGCTCACACAGCCTACCTGTGTGTTAATTGCTGACACACAGAGAAATAAGACAGAGAAAATGGATGAGCTGCTGGCCAGAGACGGCAGGAGGTGCATGTCAGGGTCCATTCTTTCCTCCTTCGCTGAGCATTGATAGGAACCCCATGCTGCATCTCACAATATCTTAGACATCTGCTGTAGGCGTCGCCACAGGTAACTGCGTAAGGTAAGGCAAAGTGTAATTGAATTACACTTTGAACTCTTTAATTAAAATGCAAAGCAACTGTCGCCCCGCTCTCTTAACTCTGTTGAACTGAATAGAGAACAGACAATGATACATCTTTTGTAATTGCTCAGCTAATTGAAAATCATGAATTGAACTCGAGCATGTTTTGCTGACAGATGTACGATACGCAGCGTACACTTCCACCCAACGCCAAAGGCGACGAACGCGGCAGCGGTGTCAAAGTGACCGCTCTCAGCATTATGTAAAGTTCTCAGGCTGCTTGTCTATTCGATAAATATGAGTGATACTTCATTAACCTATTATTCATACGATCCCACCTTTTTCATTCAAAGAGTCAGGGCAGCTTTCAAGGTTATGTACGTATGCATTTGATTCCATGCCGTGCTCACACAAAGCAAAGATTTCTCCACACTACATTGTCTTTTTTTCTTTTTTGAAATGTCACTGTGTACCAAGAGACTATTACCATGCACTTTCTCTCATATCGCTGATTTTGCTGTCTTCATGGATTATTCAACTCTCTCTACTATCCTCCTAGACTCTCTTCTGCAGTCAAGGACTTTTCTAGCCATACTGGCATTCTGAGGGAAAAAAAAATCCAAACCACTTTTTGCCATTTTCAAGCCAGGGTGTTAGCTTGCATGTTGCCTGGTTGAAGCAGAAGAAAGTAATCATTTTGCAGAAATCCCATCCTAGTCAGGGTGGTATATTTATCCAGCCTAAATGAGATAATACTGAAGCTAACCCTTATACTATACATTTCAATTACAAGCCTTATGATTAGTGATAGTGATTGTTCTGGGAAGCCTTTACAAGACCAGCATTACTTGCATTACAACACAGTGTAATTTCGGTCCCTTGAGATGTGAACCGTGTTGCCCTGAGCCTGACCTGAAAGCTTTACACTAATGAATTAAACTTGTTTGCTAACCCTGAAGGTGCTGACTCTCTGGCGGTCAGTGACAGCTTGTTTCCTGTGCTGACCTTTAGGTTTTCAGCCTTTGTTGTTGGACGGCAACAGCGAAAGCTTTCATTAGCTTGACAGCTGATTCACGTCATCAGATATTTCGGGAAGATTGCTTCGAGTAAAGACAACACTGCATTCCACTCACGCTAAAGCTCATGTGAATCATACAAGTGTAATGGCAAATGGCAACGGATATGTGGGTGTGTGGAAATGCAAATGAAAATGTTCTAATTTGTGATAAAAAAAATTATATTTATATAATTATATTATATATATATATATATATATATATATATATATATATATAGATAGATAGATAGATAGATAGATAGATAGATAGATGAAAGAAAGAAAGAAAGAAAGAAAGAAAGAAAGAAAGAAAGAAAGAAAAATTCTACTTTGTGTTTAAAATATATATAGAAAAGCTCAAATAGATAGATAGATAGATAGATAGATAGATAGATAGATAGATAGATAGATAGATAGATAGATGGATGGATGGATGGATGGATGGATGGATGGATGGATGGATGGATGGTACTGATGTAGGGTGAGGAGCCCTGTGGTGGAGTCAGAGTTCCAATTCAACCAAAAGTTCTTCACTAGAGTTCGTAGTCAGAGCTCTGTAGCAGGCCAGTAAAGATCTCATGTGGCTTGTTTTGTGCACAAGGGGCATTGTCACATTAGGTTTGGGTCTTCTAGTCCAAATGAAGGGAAAAATGTTATGCTACTGCATCCAAAGACATCACGTACAATCGTGTTCACACAGTGTATCTCACGTACTTGGTATTCACAGCATTCGAGACTAGCACCTGTTTGGCAAATTAACAGGGTTAAAGAGGGCAAGACATGCCTTAGGACACAGCATGACATGCTGCTACAGTCACAGGTGCGATGCTGTGGCATATAATAATAAAAAAAAACAGTGAATAATCTTAAAGCACACGTCTATGTGTACGCCCATGTAAATTGATGAAGGCATTCATTATGCATTTCTGAGCACATCAGAAGAGCTCATTCTGTCTCCCTGTGTCTAATTTTCCCATTATCTGTGTGCAATGTAAGACAGAACCTTCAGAGGTTTAACCCGTTTCCTCAGTAATTACTGCTTTGGACTTTATATGGCAGTTGCAGATTGGAGACTATGTAATTACTGAACCAACAAGACTTTCCAAGATTCCTTCCTGTACAGCTCTTTCACCATTTTACCTTGCGGAGCTACTTTAAATGGTTTTCTTGGTGGTTGCAAAAAATGGATAGCTGATTAGTATCATATAGGGGTGTTATCAAAACGTTTCGAGACTAGCTATGTTTACAAGTAAGTACTTTATTTATTTACACACTATCCCCTTCAAAATAGTCTTCCTGCACAGGAATACAGCGCTCCTAGCATTCCCGATACTTGTAAAATGTTTCCTGGAATGTGTCGAGCACCTTCATCGATTCGCACTGGATCTCTTCATCTTTGGGAAGATGGCTAAGTGCGGAAGTGAGATCATGATGTTTCCAACAGGGTGTGCACGTAGTCAGAATAGAAGATGTGGTAACGCTCATGGTTAGAATAGCAGCAGTGCACTTATGAATGTCGGTGCTCCCTGTAACTGTGCGTGCAGCATAGTGCTGCCATCTGTTGCCGTGTTACAAAACTAGTCTTTTTACCACTTCTTATAACATAAAAACGGCCATTAACAAATCTAAATCATCAATTAAAAAAGGATGAACAGCAGGCGAATGTGGGCTGACATATTTGTACATTTTATGCTTTATTTTTTGTTGACTTAATACGTTTGCATGAATGTGGTATCTTTTGTTAAAGCAATTAGAAATAGTGTGTCATTTCCTCACTGTTCTTTTTCTCCAGTCTTGACACTAGAGGCTGCTTCCATAAATGTTTCCTCACATGTTATTACCCAGTTATTTATTAGCCTCACATTATCTCAAGTGTCTGCGACAAGTCCTGACCAGTAATGAGCTATAAAAAAATTCTGATGTATTAGTTTCAGTCCTGAACACTTTTATGTGCTGGAACATTCAATGGAACTGGAGACTTCTTCCATAAATGTTAACTAGATGTCTCTTTACCATATCAGCATTTAATTAAACAAGGCTTAAATTATGTGGAATTTCTGCCAAGTTGTTACCATAGAAACAAAACTACCAAGTTCTACCATAGAAACATTAGAATGCATGCATTTTCCTGATAGACCTTTTATAGAAAATCCGTCATCACTTTCCGACCAATCAGAATTACAAATTGCCAATACAGGTTGTCAATATAACTCAAGATATCCTCAAGCATAGCTGTACATGCTGGCTTTTTCTTTTTATAAACTCATACTTTGAAACCTGACACCGAATCGTGTATGCAGTCAGCTACTGACAGTCCTGACAGATACAAATACCTGTGACCTGTTATGAATTATTTAAAGCAGTTGCAAGAATAGATTCGCACCCACCCACCGACACTCACACACTCAACCATGCACACACTCAAATTTGCTTGTACTCTAAAGGAAACACAAGGCAGAAGCAGTGAGGGAGCCCTTGGGGAGGACTGCAGGAAAACAGACACACAGAAGTTTAAAAACAACACAGACACTGACCATGCTCCTGTACAGCTACTGCAGAGGGGGAGAGGAGAGGGGGTACAGTGCAAGCAGAAGAAAGATACAGAGAGACTAGTTCTTAGTTGCCTATGAGATTTTGTTTGTTTTATAAAGAAACAAGAAGGATATGAAGAGGGAGCAGAGAGCAAATACTGTGTATATGGAAGATATATGATAAAGGTTTTTTCTCCTAAAAGTGGCATAGAGAGCTCCCTAGATTAAGGACAGGTGAAGTGCTCGAGGATGTGGAGAGATGAAAGGGAAAAAAAAAAGAAACTGCTATATGAAAGAGAATAAAGAAAAGAAAATAAGAAGGAATGGTTCCCCTGGCTCCTAAAATTAAGGACATGTGAATCTAGGGAGATTGAGTTTAAGATAAATGGAGAGAGAGAGAGAGAGAGAGAGAGAGAGAGAGAGAGAGAGAGAGAGAGAGAGAGTGTTAGTCACACAACATGTCAGGATTGCAGTGCAAGAAGTGAGATACCAATAAGGTGCATTGATACTATGTTATTAAATTCACATAATAAAATTTGAATTATTTATATCCGTGGTGAGCAGAACACATTTAACACTACATTAAGGCAAAGAAATCACATTGGCAAAATTAAAAGTCTATCTATCTATCTATCTATCTATCTATCTATCTATCTATCTATCTATCTATCTATCTATCTATCTATCTATCTATCTATCTATCTATCTATCTATCTATTATTTATTGTTATTTGTTCAATTTATTTCCATATGCAGTAAACGGTACTGTGAAACAAATGAACCACGAAAGTTCTGCATTCACAGTGTAAAAACCAGCCTGTCTTTACTGACCCGAATAGCCTCCAAGCAGAATCAATCCCCCGCTTGTGGCTTTTTCTAACAAGCCATAGCCATAATTGAGAAGATAAATGTGACCTGAACTGTGACACACATTGCAAAGCTCTTGGATTAGACTTAGAGAAACAAGAACCAGCCAGAGCAACTTTGATGTCTAATAACAAGAACACTGAAAGGAACAATGATCAGGACATCAGTGTAATGCCTTGATTGAGGTGCCTTGTGCTGGTCAGCTTTCATTGTAACCATTTAATTTGTGGGAATATGAATGTAACTAGAACAGAGGCATGAGTAATAATCTCCTGGTCAATTTAACATTTAAATGAGCAACAAACACTTATAACCAGAGTGAAAAAAGCTATAAATTTTATTGGTTACACTGGTTTGAGCTGACATTAAAATCATGTCAACATATGACAACTCAGAAATGTATTATATCATATACAGTAATTTATGAATTTCTACATTATTTACATCTATATACTGTATATTAGAGGTTTAACGGTACACAAAATTAATTAATTCTTTTTTCTTCATTTTTTAAACAATTTTAAATACAATGACTGCTTGATTAAATATATATAACAACATTTTATAAGTCAAATGAATGCAAGTCAAATGAAAGCAATACACTTTTGTATTATATTGATTACATTTAGTAATTGATTCATTTGGAACAAATTAAATTGATTAAATAAAATTTAATAAATTAGAAAAATCAATAAAATAGTTTACATTAGACCCCATTTGGGTAATACAGATGTGTATGTAAGTGTGTATGTAAGTGTGTGTGTGTGTGTGCGTGTGTGTGTGTGTGTGTGTGCGTGTTTTACATTTAATATTTCATTTTCTGAATATATGATCTACTTAACTGTTCTACTTATTTTAGCACAAATGTGTTTATTCCTTCCACCCTTCATTCCTTCACTCCCTTGATATGGAAAATTTCCTGCTTTAAAAAGAAAATCATGAAGTTGGACAAAAAAGAATCCATAGCACTAGCGTTAGCTGCTAGCAACTTCCAGGTTAGCGGCTAACGCTATTGATTCTTTAGTGTTTTCATGCTATGCACTACAAATCTTATTTTCGGGAGGGGGTGAGTAGCCACAGTGGCATTGCTCAAACTCTAGTTTTTTTTTTATACCCCTAGCATTGTTATGTATGTTTTCATTTTTAATAATAATTAAAAAAAAAGTTAGAGGCGGAGACTAAACAAACGTGCGGTCCGCCACTTAATACGCTCCTGAGGGAACTCAGATTGTAACTATGCATTCGGTGTACCAAACCCGAAAGCCCTCTACAGATCAGATCTACCATTACAACCCTACTGTATATAGATGTTTCATAGTAAGTGATTATAAAATCTTACCTTCAGAGACTAATGATGCTAATAAAGCTAATTTAAAAGACCTGTCTGATCCATTAGAGACATTCTCTCTCTCTCTGTTTTGTTTTTTCAAAGTAACTCCATAAAGATGAAAGCTGATTTGAGGTGATGCTATCTGTGTAAAGTGAAAGGCCCCCCAACAGTAACAGAAACAGTGCAAAGTCTCTCAGGGGAAATCCCAGTTGCCTTCACTGTTAGAGTTTACGTATTAATTACAGGGGGCAAAGCAAAGGCCAGTTCCACTGTGCTCGTTAATTCATGCCAAAACTAAACTAAGGATATCCACATATAGTGTATTGAAAAACCTTAAAAAACTTGAAGGGACCTGGAATAATGAACTCACTGCCAAACATTTCGGGCAGGGGTCTCTAAACTACAGCCCGTAGGCCAAATACGGCCTGCTCCTGCATTTAAAAATGGCTCTCTAAACAATGCCAGAGACATATTTAAAAAATTTTATCTTAAATATATGTTTGACTTATATATTCGATGTATTCGATGATAAAGGTTGGCTTTTAAACAAAAGATTTCCCCCAAAATATTCACGTACCTTAATTATTTGTTAGATTCATTCAGCGTGTGTTTTGATTTCAATAGCAATGAATATGAAAAAATATCATTAAGATTGTAATGCTTTTTAATAGGCTATACACCGATCAGGCACCTGTTAGTGGGTGGGATTTATTTATAAGGCAGCAAGTGAACATTTTATCCTCAAAGTGGATGTGTAAAAACAGGAAAAATGGGCGAGAGTAATGATTTGAGTGAATCTGACAAGGGCTAAATTGTGAAGTCTAGATGTCTGGGTCAGAGCATTTCCAAAACTGAAGCTCTTGTGGGATGTTCCTGGTCTGCAGTAGTCAGTATCTATTAAAAGTGCTCCAAGGAAGGAACAATGGTGAATGGATGGGCTATCCAGTGTGGTCTGATCCAACAGACAAACTCCTGTAGCTCAAATTGCTGAAGAAGTCAAGTCAATTTATTTTTTTAGCACTTTTCACAATGGACATTGTCTAAAAGCCGCCTGGCAAAATGTAAGAATTAAGGTGAATGATGTGTATTTATCCCTGAAGAGCAGCCTGGGGTGACAGTGGCAAGGAGAAACACCCTTAGTTGTTTTGAGGAAGAAACCTTGAGAGGAACCAGACTCAAAATGGAAACCACTTCTCATTTGGGTGATAAGAGTGTAACTATAAGTTAATGCTGTTGATGCTCGAATGGGTCAAACCTGTTTTGACAGCAAAAGGGGCACCAACTTAATATTAGGCAGGTGCTCATAATGATCGCTTATTATGATTTGGTCTGATCGGTGGCCAAAAAGTGATGCCTGGTCAGTATATATCTCTTGGAATGCAATGATCAAACTCATAATCACTCCAGCCCATGTCATTTTCTGTTACAGACTGACCCGGCCCCTCATTAAAGAAAAAAAAAATGATGTTGCCCTCAAAGTAAACAGAATGGGGACACCTGGTTTAGGGCTTTTTGGTGGTTATAAGTACATGTTTTTTTAAAACTGTACAAGTCAAGTGTTTTCTAGTTACTGGTACTTAGTGTTTTTTAAAGCAAGTCACTACACCGCAAAATGCATCGCTTGCACACTACCATGGAGTATCAATGCATTTTTGGTGTCATATTGCACTCCAGAATTGTTGCCATGTAAGCCTTGATCTTAAGCTATGACTGTAAGTAAGCAGATATGTAGCCAGAGGTAAAGAGTTTGTTACAACCAGTCCAATATACAGTAAAGATCCTTTTCAGCCTTGCATCTTGGCAAATTATTCATTGGATCAGGTTGGATACCCTGCTACAATTTTGTACCTTTTAAGTACCAATTTTTTATTGCAATCTCATCCTAAACCTATACTGCATCTATACTTTGTACCATACCACCAAACACTTGCTTACCGCAAGTCAGACTTCGACTAGAGTGCTCTTTCATTATCACTGGACAATATAAAAATCCCTGGGAACTTGTCGGTCTGCGCCATGAGACAACAATCGAATCTCAGTCCAAACAGCCCTGAAATAGCATGCTGCTCGTGTGCATTTAAGCAGTCATGACTGATGCCCTGTATATGCCTGAGCTCCATTTATTTTCTGTGTACCAGAGGGGATCGGGTAGTTACGAGAGGTCTGAGAATGGTAACAGCTTGAATGGTTTCTTCTCAGATTTCACATTATTGTTTGTTGCACTCACTCAATTGATTTTTTTTTTGGTTAAAAATACGAGGGAAAAAAGAAAATTTTTTTTTGATGAGTAGGAGAAAAAATATTCTGTATAATACGATGTTCCTTAGCTGCTGTGAGTCACAATCTAACTTGTTAGAAGGCATGACTCATTTGGTGACCGGCAGGAGCTAATATAGTTATTTATAATATATAACAGGATAAAAATGCATTTATAATGCACAATGAATAAAGGGAATAGAGCATCTGCCCGTCTCACTCAGTTAAATTAGGAGGTCCCATCTGCTTGTAATTACCAGCACAATTGTTAACGCTTTGATGAGAATGAGTGTATATGATTTTTAGACAAACCCTGCTTCCTTCTTCCAGTTTTAACAATAGAAAGAGGATGGGTGTTTGAAAATGTTTGGCCAGTTAGCGTTCTTAGTGTGGCGTTACAGCCAGCACAAGCCTAGCATCGGGGCTCTTCTGTAATCAAAATTTGGAATGTAGACTTAGCAGCTGCTACTGCTAGATGTCCCACAGTCTCTAACGATCTGCCAGCTCAGTGGTTAGCGCTCATCTCTGGGCCACTCCGCCGCACTTTGGACAGAAGACAAGAGATGGTACACTGGTAGCAAATGTAATCGTTTGTTCTTTGGAGAAGATTCAAAACCTTCTGGAAAGACTTGGTGGATTTGTTTTGACTCAACATGAGCCTAATTAGAGTCGTCCTTCTACATGGTGAAGCTAAATAATCTGAGGAAAGCCGGTGATGTGAAATTGAATTTATGGTCTGCCAATTAGATTAAATTTTTGCACTAGGAACATAATTGAAATGTGGTTAAAGAGTGTGAATGTATTGATAAACTGTAATATTGTTCTCTTACTGTCATTTACTTGGACACGTCCATACATCTATTCTGTACAACAATACACCATTTGGACAAACGTATTAGGACACCTAACGTTTACTGCCATATGTGGGTATTCTCCAAAACGTTACTACAAAGATGGAGTCACACAATTGTATAGGATGTTTTGTGGGGACTAAATGTGAAATAGGATATTTAAAAAAGCACATCCACATGATATGGTTTATGTTTTTTGGAGTGAAAGAGAGCTCTTACCTCAGCCCTATTAAATATCTTTGGGATGAACTGGAACACTAACTGCAACCCAGGCCTGATCAGTACAGCAGAAACCTTGGATGCCGATACTAACAGTTTGTGTAGAAGACAAAAATTATGGGCTGAAGTTTCTTAATAATGAATTCTCAGTAACAAATGTGTTTTCATTTGCAAAAGAGGTCGAAGCAAAAATGCAACCGCAAACAACTGAACCTAAAATCACAACAGCAAGTTACCACAAATCAGAAATACGTACAACTCAAAAAGTAAACAAAGTAGATATACAACCAAAACAGGCAACATGAAAAAAAACAAAAATAGTAATTCATCTGGTAAAACTGCAAATTATATATACAGTACAGACCAAAAGTTTATATATATTATATATACAGTACAGTCCAAAAGTTTGGACACACCTGCTCATTCAAAGAGTTTTCTTTATTTTCATGACTATGAAAATTGTAGAGTCACCCTGAAGGCATCAAAACTATGAATTAACACATGTGGAATTATATACATAACAAAAAAGTGAACTGAAAATATGTCATATTGTAGGTTCTTCAAAGTAGGCATCAAGAGAATGCCAAGAGTGTGCAAAGCAGTAATCTAAGCAAAAGGTGGCTACTTTGAAGAACCTACAATATGACATATTTTCAGTTCACTTTTTTGTTATGTATATAATTCCATATATAATTCCACATGTGTTAATTCATAGTTTTGATGCCTTCAGTGTGACTCTACAATTTTCATAGTCATGAAAATAAAGAAAACTCTTTGAATGAGAAGGTGTCCAAACTTTGGTCTGTACTGTATATATATATATATATATATATATATATATATATATATATATATATATATATATATAAATATAATATATGAGAATGATTTCTTTCTACTTCCTTATTAGTTTTGAGCTTAAGCTGATGCAATTTGTTTTACTGCATTTTTGGTTTCATTAACGCCCGTTTGCACTTCCAGTTCCAGCAACTGCTGTTAAATCCTCTACTCATACACGTCACATTTCATCTAAATGCTGGCAAACCAGCACTATGATTAAGCAAAATAATGGGAGCTAATTTGAGTGTTAATGCAATTAATTATGTGCAAAAATAGTGAGCATGTTTAGGCCATAATTATTACAAATAACAAGTGTGTGAGATATTCAGTCACATTCAAAATCGGGTCTAAATGAAGGTTTTTAATAAAACTGCATTGCTCAATATTAACAATTAAAGGCAGAGTAAGAAAACAAATACAAAAACAATGAACAGAAGATTGTAATAGAGCCAATAAATCTAACTAGTGATTTTAAGTAATCATTTTTGTGAAATCTTTTTTACTA
This sequence comes from Silurus meridionalis, assembly GCF_014805685.1. Lineage (NCBI taxonomy): Eukaryota > Metazoa > Chordata > Actinopteri > Siluriformes > Siluridae > Silurus > Silurus meridionalis. The sequence goes on along the minus strand of NC_060911.1, from coordinate 7,709,302 downwards.
TTTAACTTTCTTCTGTATAAAAATCTAACTATTTTCTCTTGCTCTTCATGTGTATTAATTTGTACACATTCCTGAGACATTATTCTATGTAAATTACACAGTAAATGCAAAAATAAAAGATTTGGATTGACACTACTGTACACGTCAACACGTAGTAAATCCGATAGAAGAGAGAAATGTTGAGCTGCTCTCTTCACCATTCATATAGAGTCATGCTTCATGACCATCGCCGGATACCACTCCAAACTATTCCCATACATCATGTGTATTATTTTCTTTCTTCTGTTAAAATGTATTTCTTTTTTTGTATAACTTTTGACAAAGAGGAATCTACTTCCTTACTCGGTCTGCATTTATTCATCCCCGCTTCCTCTTTTTAAGGCTTTGAATTAAACGGTTGTATTTAACAGCCAGTGTTTACAACACATTAGAGATTTGCATAATCTGTATGGTGAGGCCACGCACATAACCTGACACTGAATAACTTTCTTCATAAAACCAATTTTTACGTTTTTTTTTTTCCTCAATTCAACTCCGAATGCTGACTCTATAAGGTAGACACTCTGAATTTAAACCGCATAAGTAACTGCATGTAATACATCATTCACAGAGATGCTGTAAGTCTTCCACATTCAAACATTCAGGGCTTGAATCCTGAGTTGCTACAATAAACTCTAATAATCTCTGTGTCCATCATATGATTAATATGAATAATAAATGATCAACCATTTATTCATTTCTTTCTCATTATTGCCTGGGTAGAATCATAAGTCCCCAGCAGTTATAGCAGTAAAATGACTAAAACCCTGAGTGTAGAGAATTTCCTTGAAGTTGTTTGTTCTTGCTGTGACAGCTGGCCATGTTAGGAGGAAGAGAAAGAGGAGGAGGAGGAGGAGGAGGAGGAGAAGGAGGAGGAGGGGACACTGGATAAATATAGCAGTGTGATGTGGGTGTGCCAGTGTGAAGTTCTTGCCCAACTGACACAACTTCAGATTTGAGTTCCCATCTGTGTGGGAGGCGGAACGACACGGAGAACATAAAACGCGGATGCTCACTGCTCTCCAAGGGCAACTGGGACACAACCAGACCTTTACGGAGGAGGATCTGACATGGGCAGGGCAGCCAAATCAGATCTTAGATTCAGCAAGTCGCATATACATGTGCATATGCGTGCACACACATTCAACGAGCATCAGATATATGCTATTACATATAAGTACAGGGTATAGCTATATAGTGTGTTCATTGCTGTGAGTTATACAAAAAGATTTAAGCTTCGCAGAAGTTTGTGAGTGAAGATCTTAGTGGTGTTACTATAGTGATATTTACTTCACATTACCAAACCTGCCATTCTGCACTCGTTTTGCGTTGGATCTCCGCAATTAACAACAGTTAATATACACTGAAATGGGCTATCATTCAAGAATGCCAAGCCAATAAAATATACTAATCGGGCATGTTAAACTAGACTGAATCACAACTGGGTAGGTCTTTAGAACTTTCCTGAAAGCCCCACCCTCTCCCCCATTTCACATATTTATACTGTAGATGTTTTGAAATTTCCACTGTCATCAAGCAGTTCCTGACTGCCCAGACATTATGTTATATATGTAAGCCTACTAGTTATAATAGTGAGAAACAAAATCGTCCATATTTTTAGATGAGACCATTGATTGTTTACTCAAACGATGTAGGGACAGAATTTACATTTCTACCTCAGAGTTTTTCCCCCGCTGTGTTTTAGGGGAACAAATCAATAAATCATAAAAAACTAAAACTCCTGCTATTTCCATATTAGAACCGAATGCAATTACAGAAACTTTTAGTCACTGAACAGATACCTCTACAGATATGCTGGTTACAGCATTCTGCCCCTAATGAGCAGGCACAAAAAACATATTCAATTCCTTTGCAACAAACAAATATGTTCAAGAAACCCAAACTCCACAGTAACGCAGCTTGTTAGCGCTGCTTGAGTCTGAATGGCTCTCTGCTGTCATTTGACTAATGATGCAAATGCCATGCCGGATTTCCAGAATAGTCCATCACGGTGTGTAATTAACAGGCACTAAAATGCTGACAAGGTGTCTCCTTGTCTAACACTCATTATCAGCCATACAGACACATTGTATCTCAACGGTGTGAGCACAAGTGAGGGTTTGCAAGACAGGATATTCAGATGCGAGAGTTCACCTCTCTCCTTTCGCACAGGACAGAGAGAGAGAGAGAGAGAGAGAGAGAGAGAGAGAGAGAAAGAGAGAGACGGCCACCCGTTGTTTATTGTCCTGCGGTAATGGGACAGAGTAATTTCTCATTTGTAGTAATATCAAAAAGCAATTACGCACGGCGTGAATAAAAGCCAACCAACAATAGAAGCTATCAATCATAGTGGAAAAGGCATGAACATAAGAGGAGTGTTTTTTCTCTCACTCTCTTCCTCTCTCTGTTCTTTTGTTGCCGCATGTCTTTTGTGTTCGCCTCTCATCAGAGTAATGGATTTGACTCACGAGAAGGGGAAAAGACAGACAGGGTGCAAACGAAAGATGAGAAAGCGACAGAGAGAGAAAGGAAAACCGAATGTACTGTATACTCAACACTGGTCAACACTTTTTTACAACTTTTGAAGCCAAGGACCCATTTAACTGGAAAAAAAAAATATATATAAATATCATTCCACACACCCTTACAGTACAGATTTATTTTACAAAGTTAATCCAGAGATCTAAATATTAGGCTTATTATCCAAGACTCCAGCTATTTATTTACACAGATTTACACAGCAAATTAATTCTAAGGTGATGTCATTTAGAGAATTGGGCTATGGATTTTTTGCTTAAAATCCACTTAAATCAAGAAATCAAACAAATCAGATAAAGAAAAACAGAAACACATTAACATCCCACCCTTCCATACTTCACTTTGAGTTTTTTTGATAGCGAACAGGTGTGGCAGTAATCAGGCCAGGGTGTGGCTGGAGAAATTGAACTCAGGTGTGATAAACCACATTTTTAACGGGGCAAACACTTTTTCACACAGGGCCATGTAGTTTTTGATTTTGTTTTTCCTCAATAATAAAAACCTTCATTTAAAAACTGCATGTCGTGTTCACTTGTGTTATCTTTTACTAATATTTAAATTAGTTTGACGATCTGAAACATTAAAGTGTGACGAACATGCAAAAGAATAAAATATCAAGAAGGGGGCAAACACTTTTTCACACCACTTTACAAGCATGTGCATACTTTATATCCAATATGTGTGTGTGTGTGTGTGTGTGTGTGTGTGCAATGCTAATATCAATAATGCTAATAATAATAATGCATCTTTAAATTATTATTATTATTATTATTATTTTAGTTGCATGCAATAGATAAGATATACTGTATGTGACATTTTAAGCAGCATTGAACCTGCAAGCTTTACTTTTGAGGGTTTTAGTAATGGTGTGTGTGTGTGTGTGTGTGTGTGTGTGTGTGTGTGTGTGTGTGTGTGTGTGTATATGTGTGTGTACAAACAAATTATAATTGTATGTATATGTCTTTTTTTTCTTCTCTGTGCAAATCTGTTGTCTGGTCTCTTTGATTTATGTATCCCAGTGGCACACTGAGCCTGATGTTAACTTGTTATAGATAAATAAAAAGCATTTGCAGCATGTGTAATGATTTAATCCCTGTTGAAACCCCTGATGCCTCCAATATATTCTATCTATAGCAGTGGTGTTTGTCTGTTATTACATTGCCAGGACTGTGGAATCCATGTTCAAAAGCCATATCTTCATTCGTACACACTGTCGTGGGTCTAATAAGATATGCATTTTTAATATTATGCCATCTAATAGGCCTACTGCCATCTGCCAGCTGCTCATTTACCACCTGTCTTGGTCTTGTCTGGCACAAACAGAGTCATTGTGCACACAGATACAAGCTCCGAAAGAAAACTTGCTACAGCTGTTGCTATGAGGCCTCGAATTCATATCAGAGTGTATTGATTCAACAAGTTTCACAAAAACATGGCTTCAAAGCCACATCATGTTTCCGCATCTCAAAATGTGAAGAAAAGAAACCTAATTCTAACAGATCTAGCAGCCTGAAGGACCCAATTTTTCATTGCTAGTAGCAAATGACTCGACTAAAACACAGTCTCACAGCATTTCGTGATATAGTCACGGACTTGAATCTGTTGACTCTGTGTATAGACATGGATTTTCCTCTCTTTTTCGTGTCAGCACGACTGAGGATCATGGATAATGCTGACAGAAATACCAAAGGTAATCTTTTTTCGCCATTTTGATCAGAGAATAGGACAGAAAACATTTAGTTACGGTTAGTTTAAGGGTCTCTAATAAACACGGTCTCCTTAATTGACTGGGAGAATATATTTACTGTATTTTAACTGAAAGAAGCCACTGACAATTGTTTATAATAGCAAATAGTTTACAGAATATAAAGCAATAAAATCAAGGATAAAATCTCCTGCTTAAACGTACAGTGGCAGAAAGAAAACTTTGGCTGAGTCAGCAAAAATACTTCCTTTTGAAATATATTACATAGAAAGTTGTTCTCGGTGAGAAATTTCAAATGCAATCAAATATAATTAAAATTAATTGCAAATTTTGAATAAAATTAGGTCGAATGGAATTGCAATAATCGAATGTTCAAAGTATCTATTATTGTGGAAATCCCATTGCACAAGAAACTTCTGCTGCTTTATCCACAGCTTGATTTTCCTTCACAGTGTCTTAATTATGCAAAGGTTCTATATGACTGAATAGCGTATAAACACCTACTCCATTTTGCGTGCTAAACGCATCACAGGTAAAACTGATTAAATATCTGCCTAAACAAGGCAAGCTATTATGCTGACAAATCAATTCATTAGAACCAGTCATTAGAATTTGTCACGTTGTGCCTAATTTGTGTAGATTTGTGAAAAATCACAGCCCAAGTGTCGAAATTTCATCGTCGCTGAAACTTTGGCTGTGTTCTACATAGAAAACGGAGGCCTGCCATTATGTCACTTGTTACTATGAACTTTTTTGCGATGTTAATAATAAACTATAGATTCAGTCAAATATCTAATATCACCACATGCTTGATGATATGGAACTTTCCAGATGCTCTAAATGCTTTGGGGCAATCCTTAGTCTCAATACCTTCAAACAATTCAATTAACTATTCTCTTTATTCTTCTTTATCTTCCTTACGTTCTTTTTTGTATGACTCAAATAGTCTTATCTATCTGTCTGCCTAAACATCAGCGCTCTTAAAGTGGTTTGTCATCCATTTCTTTTTCCCCTGTGGAATACATTGTTCTCTTCAGATATTTCTTTTATCAGTGTGACTGGAATTATGAGTATAGATTTGCTGCCAGTTACTTGCATGACCAGGATGAATAGACTCAATCTGCCTGAAATAAAAAACACGGGTTAATGTCATTAAAGCTAAATCTTATTTACATATACCACATGCCATTCCCAAACATGACGTATGCTATTAAAAGGAAAATAATCAACAGCGGGTTGGTATGATGCTGCCTGAAGTAAATTTACTGTGTTTTATTTTTCTTATACCACATTGTACTTTTTAGGTTAGTCCAATTACTCCATGTTAGCAATTACTCATCACTTTCTGATCAGAATTGACCAGTCCTGTGCTAATTATTATAGACATAACAACTGAGTAAAGAACCATTGATTTTTAATAACGAAACCAATCCAGGAAATCTGAATCCATGTTTTCGCAGTCATTTTCTATTTTATGCATGCTTAGAAGAGCAATTAGTACATTAGTAATCCCCGCTTTACCACGGCTAGAATCTCGCGCTCCCGGTTTATTACAGAATAAAGAATGCAGTGATGTGTATCTTCAACGTCGCCTCTTTTTTGACCTCACAAGACACTTCAACCAATAAACAAGCAGAGAAACTACGCATAGGCTACGCTACTGCAGAACTGTATACTGTACAGTACATGTACTCACTATAAATGTGATACAGTGTACTGTATTTCTACGAATTTACACAAATTCCTGCAGATGTTTTTTTGTGTGTGTTTAAAGTGTGTGGGAGGATGATTTACGACTTAAACCATTTTTGGGGTTAAAGGTTATTATTGTCACAGTAAGCATGTGCATGTCATGTAAAAAAAAAAATGCCTGTATGCTATGAACCAAAAAGGTCATGTTTTGATCTTAGAGAAGCCGAATAACAAAGATAATGTACTTGGGTCCATATATGGATAATCGTTCATTATAAACCTTTGATCAAATTTAATTTGTCTAAATGGTGATGACTTTCCTACATCTATTTCAAAGGTTTTTTTTACAAAAAATATTACAATGCTATGACACCACAATAATGCTGATACATATTTCGTAGTTCACTGTGCTGTTACTAAAGCAGTTACTATAGCAATCGTCAGCTATCAGAAGTCTTTATTGAATATGTAAGCAGCAGAGGTGGCAAAAGTACACACATCCTTCACTCAAGTAGAAATACAGATACTTGGTATAAAACACTCTGGTAAAAGTTGAAGTACTGACTATCCTTTTTACTCAAGTAAAATTAAAGAAGTTTGGGCTCTGATATGTACTTAAGTAAAAAGTAGCCGTTACTACTACCTGTTTTAGTGTCACGCTGGTAACTGAACCTCACATTATATTAGTATATTAATTAGGGCAGTCAATCTATTCAAATATTTAATTGTGATTGATCGCATGATTGTCACGAGTTAACTCGCAATTAATCGCAACTTAGTCGCACATTCTTATTTGTTTTAAATGTACCTTATAATTCATATTTTATTAAGTTTTTAATTTTAATATGCATGGACAAATGTGTATGCTTTCTGAAAATGTATGCTTATTATTTGTGAAACCAAACTCCAAACTTTTTGTAACCGTTTTAAAGTAATTATGGTGTTTTAAATTGCATAAATCATCAGGACACCAAGCAGAAATTTGGATATGTTTCCACACGGACGGTTAATGAGGTGATACCAGAGAAACTGCACCTCTTCTAACTTTTATAGAGTAAAGAAAGGACGTTGTGAATAATTGTGTGCTGTGTTGAATGTTTTAATTTTGTCTCTTTTATATTTATTAATTTATATTTTTAATAAAAATGGACAAACAGAAATGCACACTGTGTTAATCGCGCATTAATAAAATTAGTGGCATTAAGATTTTATTGCGTCAACGCGTTATTAACATGTTCATTTCGACAGTACTATTATTAATACATAACGAATTTCAAAATTTGTTACCTAATAAATGTATCCAGGCTGAACATCCACCATATAGAACACAAGCAGAGAAAAGATGATGATCAGGTGATCAGGAATGTTTTTTTTCTCAGTCACGTTTACATCACTGACTCCCTCTGTCGCATCCACAATAACCCCAGACTTCTTGTTGCCTTCTGCCTTGCTCATTATTGGCTTTGTAAACTAGCCTACTTCTGTGGTGTGTAAAAGTCAGGAAATGATACACCAGTGGTAGATTGAAAAAGCTGCACACTGAGAGGAAATGGGTTGATTGGCTGAACATGGTATTTCAAAAAACAGATTACTAAAGCAACGAGCCTGTTTTAAAAATGTAAGAAGTAGAAAAATATTTGTGAAAAAAATTTGATGAGTGAAAGTAAAAAAATGTACAAAAAATAAATAATGAAATAAAATACTGATACCAGAAAAATCTACTTAAGTACAGTAACAAAGTATTTGTACCTCATTACTTCCCAACTCTACTATGCAGGCTTATGAAATATTATGTAGGTGTTTTGTTTGTAAAACTTATGTATCGCCTTATGAACACTGAACCCTGGCAGCAGCTTGAACAAACTACTTTTTCCATCGGCTATCCAGTTTGTCAATAAACCCTTACAACCTCTATCATACCCTCCATTCTTTTCTGGCCCCTAACTTCATCATTAAACATTTATATCCTGCAGAAACATGAAAATAACTCGGGTCTCGACTCGAGTAAAAGTCAATAAGTATTTTTTAAATGGCTGAAAAAGAGAAAAATATCCTTCCACAGCAGCAATTTAAGACCTTGCGCATCAATAGGAAGCAGTTTTGAATTGAATTGGCAGATATTAATAAAGTCTACAACGAAAATTCCTTCTGAAGGCATTGACATTTGAAAAGGATGATTCAATAAAGATGATGTTTGAATCATATTCCTTCTTTTGAGGCTGACAAGGAACCTAATTTCAGGAGATCCTTATGCAACATAAGTAATTTATACACTTTATAGTCAGGAAAAAAAAAAGATCATTAGGAATGTTGATTCAAACAGGCTTGGCAGCGAGATAGAGAAGCCGAAGGCTGTTTGTTCGTATGAGGCTGAAAGAGCAAAAAAATGAGCTTTTGATGAATATTTTATCTCTCTTATATACCCTTAGAGTTACAGATCGGTCAATACGAGTCGCAGGTTTAAAGCTGGAACTATAGAGCAGGCAGGGTGACCTTTAAAGTATTTTCCTTCAAACCATTCTGGGCTGTTGATATGGAAGGAATTTAGAGTAGAAATTCAAAGAGGGTGTTGAAGTGTTATTCATTGCATGCAGGGAAAAAATATTGTAATACTTAGGTGATTAATACACACTGGATGTTTCTTAATTATGCGATGTATAATCACAGAGAATATAGAATAAATGCCAATTTAGTAAATGTGAAGTCTATGCTGATGTATGTAGTGGATTCAAAACACACATACACTATATAGTTTTGGGACTACTGCATTTTCCTTCCTTTATCACACAAATGCAAGCACACAATTATTGTGTCTTTAGATGCTGTAGCATTATATTTTTCCCTTCACTTGGACTAGTAGACCCAAACCTGTTCCAGAATGTCAATGCCCCTGTGTTTACATGGGTTGGAGTAAGATCTTGCTTGCTTTAGAGCTCTGACCTCAATTGGAACGCTGACTGCACCCCAGGCCTCCACACCCTACAGAAGTACCTGACTTTACTAATGAACTCGTGGATTAACGAGCACAAATCTCCAGAAGCACACTCCAAATTCTAGTGGAACATCTTCCCAGAACAGTGGAGGCTATAATAACAGCAAATGGAGACATTTAATTTGGAATTAAATGTTAAAAAACGAATAAAACAAGCATAAAACAAGAGCCAGCACTGTAAAAGAAAAAAGAAATAAAAAAAGAAATAAATATATTAGGGGTGCAGCAGTACACAAAATTTATGGTTTGGTACGTACCTCGGTTTTTAAGTCACCGTTCAGTTCAATTTTGTTAAATTTTTCAAAATTGCTTGTAATTTTATATTAACGCATTCTTTTATTATTATTAATATTTGTGACCATCAACATTTAAACAGTTTACAATTAAAAATATATATATAATGCCTACTTGATTAAATATTATAAATTATTTTTATAATATTTTATAAAAGTAAAATAGAAATCAATATAATGCAATACATTATATTAATCAAATTGAATAATCAATTAAATTGGCACAAAATTCACATTGATTAAATACAATTAAATAAGTGGAATATTTTTATTGAATAGTTTACATTTGTTAGATTCCATTCGGGTAATACAGATGTGTGTGTGTTTTTTACATTTAATATTACATTTTCTAAAGATACGATTGACTTAACTTTTGTACTTATTTCAGCACATTTACCAAATGTCTTATTTTCTTCCATCCTTCATATATTTACTTCCTCGATATACAAAATTGTCAGGATTATTAAAGATGGACAAAAAACGCAAAAGAATCCATAACGCTAGCACTATGGATTCTTTAGTATATGTGTATGTATGTATGTATGTGTATATATAATTCACCACAAATTACCTGTTGTTGTTCATCAGAAAAAAGAGACTTATAGATCATCATGGAATATTAATGGAAGATTAATGATCTAGGGGTAGATTAAGAGCTATTTTACTAACTACTAAAGGATGAATGTTAAATTCGCATAAATAAATAAATTTGCAGTGACTAATGACAATTACAACAGATTCATGTTCTATGTAGACTATTTTAAAAAGCATATTTGAAGGATTACCATCTTCTCATGTTTATATAATCACAAGTGTATATTTTTCATACCATTAGAATGTGTAAATGCTTCTATTCAAAGACGCTTTTGAAATTTCACATTAAGCAGTAACATAAGTCGACTCTGAATACACAGGATTCCTTCTGCGCAACTATCGACCTACAGGCATAACTATCAAAAGCAAAGACTGTATATCCATTGTGCACATTGTTTCCATTTCCATTCCATTTCCATAACATATGTTTTCCCACAGAGATGTTTCACGGCTACCTGGGACTCAAACGCATTGCGAAGGAACCTAATTAGTGGCAGAGTTCTCTTGACAGCAAGAACGAAAGTTTTAATTAGACTAAAACACCAACATGTTACAGCTTGCTGCCTTCATCAGGATAAATCAATAAAACACATTACCGAGCAGGTGTACTACTGTCACATTAATTAGCTTTCAGCAAAACATAAGCTGCCATTAGAAAAGTAAAATAAAAAGCTGCCCATAAAGACATACTGATTTTTACTGACCATGCATAGTCACAAAATAAAAGTGAAATTTACTTACCTGGGATTTTGAAAGCACTGAGTATAGTAACACCTGGGTTATTTCAGGAAATGGCCAACGTGTTTCTTGGTATAATGCAGGAATATGTACTCACCTGCCACAGCTTTGGAACTTGAACTAGTGTATATGCTGCAATTCAGTGCAACTTGAATAGAAATATAGCAAGACATATCTATATATTGTGTCTTTGTATTTGAACTTTTTCTCAACATTGTGATACTAGAAGATGGATTGCAACCTTGAACAAAAGCAAGAGAAGTCCAAGCATGACTATAAGATTAGAGTGCATATATGCATTCTTGCTTAGCCTTGGAAAAAATGTTTAATATAAAACTATATATGGAAAAGAAATCTCTATTTTCAATTCATTTTTGATAGAGTTCCTGTCACAAGAACTGTCACTATCACTATAGCAAACAAATATTTGTAGCTATTTTCTAGCATTTAATGGTAATTGCTTTTAAAAGGGTTAACAGAACTGGAAGCTAGAGCTGAAATCCTGGATTGGAAACTGGGATGGGAATCAAATGAGACAAAACAGACAAACAGACTGTGTGTTAGAAAAGCATTAATGTGTTGCCATCTTTGTGTTGTCAGTAGTTATTTCGTTAAAGTAAAAAAAAAGAAGAAAAAAAACAAGTGCTGTTGAATTCTTGATTCTGATTGGTCAGAAGGGGATCAAGTTTGTATCACTGCAACTCTATAGGTCTAACTTACGCAATACAAATATTTCTATGATGATAACTAGTAACCAGGTGCGACAGTTTCATTGCCTCAGCAAAAAAAAAAAAAGAGATACTTGAACCAAGGTTATGTTTGAGTGGTTAGTCTCTAAATTTGAGACATTAAAGACGTATAAAGAGATTAGAATTAGCATTACAATGGTCTATTTTTTTTTTTTTATATAAAAATAGGCACAAATTTACAAAAACACTTTTACAAATCTAAGCATTATAACTTGTATTGTGAAAACATTTTACATTTAAGACAAAATCTCCATATCATGAAAATGAACATTTTACCAAATATTAAACAAATCAAAGAAAAATGGGTTTATGGTGTCTGTGCCAGAGAAATCACACAGTCCACTTTTAACCTTCTTGTATTATTTTCCCACAAGTTCTGAGTATTTCAGTGTAAGAAACAAACTACTAACAAATCTAGAACTGCTGTGTGTAATTTTTGATTTTGTGAAGTTTTATATGAAGGGAGCCTATGAGATGGTATTAAAAGGTTTCGAGACGAGCTCTGTTTACCAGAAAGTACTTCATATATCTACGTTTACACACGATCACCTTCAAAATAGTCCCTTTGCACAGCAGTATGGCGCTCCCAGCGTTCCTGCCACTTCTGGAATATGACCTGGAAATCTTTTTTTTTTAAACATGTCATGTCTTCTGCGATTCGCTCTAAATCTCTGCAATGGTGTCAAAAGAGCGAATTTTGTGCTAGATTTTCATCTTCTGGAAGAGGGCGAAGTCTACAGGAGCCAAATCTGGCGAGTAGGGTGGGTGCGGAAGTGAGATCATGTGGATTGTTCTCCGACGATCATCATGCACAAGTTGGCAAATGGTCTCGACATTTTCGGGGGGTTGAGCTCGTTGAAGTCTTCCTGATCTCCCGTCGTCTTCCAGCAACGTTCTTCCACTCTTGAAGTGCGCGTGCTTCCTAAAACACCCCGGACGACTCGTTGCAACCTCTCTGTGGCAGATTTGCCCAGTTTCATGCAGAACATTCACACTTGTCCTTTGTTTTAACTTGCTGGTCATGATGAAATCACAAACGTGGTATCGCACGTGGTCAGTATAGCACCAGTTAGCACCATTAGTCTCGAAGCTTTTTGATTCCACCTCATATTTCACATTTTTGGAATTGGTCTCAAGTGTCACTCTGCTCTAAATGTACTAGTTTAGGTTTTTCTAAACTTTAGGTTTTACATGCAATTATTCGTATGCCATAGAATTAAAAATGCACAAAATCGGTTGTTTGCCACTATTCACAGCTTGTGAAGTGAGATAGTCACAGCAAATGCCCCAGAGTTTTGAACGTGAAAGCTGATAGACGGTAAAATAAAAAAAGAAGCTTGATAGAGAGAAGGAGTGTAAGAGTGTGAGACTGACAGAAAGGAATAGAAAATGGTACAGATTAGGAGAAACAAGCAAAAAAGAAAAGAGAAAGAGAGAGAGAGATGGGGTGGGGCCTGATCAAGACCCATGACTGACTTTGAAAATGGCGTGACTTTGATGCTGAGGATGAAAATACCTTAAATGATGAAGTAAAGCCTAAAGGACAGGCTCGCTGCAGGTTGCCAGACCCGCGCTGAGATTCCCCGAGGTTTGAGACAAATAAGAAAGAAGCAACACACTGATCTAACATGTCTTTTTTTTTCTTTTTTTTTTTTTAGGAATCCCCCTCCACTCTACCTTCTACAAATCTTGGACTAAAAGAGACAGATTTGACATTTATAACCAACGGTAGCCATTTAAAACTGGATTTTAGTGCTGCTGTGAAACATGTTATTAGTTCTGACAGCATAATTGAAGAAAATGTGGGAAATTGGTGTTGTGTGTGCATGCATGTGTGTGTGTTTGTGTATGTAGATGCTAAAGCAAGGCTGATTTATCCCACCCTGGCGGTATCTCTATACGAAAGGTCAGCACGGATTTATCACCATTCTCTATCCATGTTTCAGCGAGCTGACTGGGATTGCAAGATTCGAAGACCCCACAGGGTTTTCCATTATATCCATTTTCTTAGGTCACTCGGAGTCACTCGGATAATCTGCTCTTATGAAACGCATTATGTATCATGGTTTAGATATTTTTTGTTCCTTTTCTTCTTGAATTGCCATGGGCTACAGCCATCTCCCTTATTCAGGAGAAATCTTTCTTGGTTGCTTGTTCATTTTTCCATCCCATGCACCATGTTTGCTGCGTCTCGTGTGTATGTGTGAGAACAGGGTGATGTAGTGTCTGTCTTGTAAATGAAACGCCAGTTTAAGTGTCAGCTAAGTGTGCTCACGTTTCAGTACCAGTGTTAAAGATTCCAAAGAAAAGTGATAAAGAATCAAAAGCTCAATCGTTTCATGATACTACTAATAACGTCATAAAATACTTTAAACATTAGTATGATTAACTACTTGACTACAATAATGTGAGGCAGGAATCATTATAGGGCCTGCAGTTATAGGATATGAATAATCAATGAGATGTTAATCATAATGCAAAATAGCAGCATGTCCTAAAGTGTTCTATTTATCTTCCTCCATAGCTAATAGCCAATGATTACAACTCTTTCATTTTAATAGAATGACATCATACATTTTTACCCATTTCTAGCTATGGTTAAAGATTAGTTCATGTTATTGCCTACAGTAGCTGTAAAGGGTCATATTCTTTCCGTACTTTTTTTTTTCTTAACTTATCTCTTGAAACTCTTAAAATGGTAATTATGACAATAATTGCAACTTTTCATGTTAAGTAACAACAACAAAAAATATTCAATTCTGAAAATTTGTGTCATTAAATTAAAATAAAAATGTGTTATGACTCTTTTAATCAGTAATTAAGTATATTTTTTCTCAGTTTCTCTGCATCATGACAGGCTGTTTGTTGTCTTCACAACCATGAAAAAAAGAGGCTGATGACTGACTGATTTTCTGTTTTATATGCTGTTTCTGCAATTATTTGGTAGATGTTAAATAGCATCACTCACACCAACAAATGAATTATGATGTGTTCTTTTGTAATCAGTTATAAATATTGTAATCAGCTAATTGAGTACGAAATGAGAAATGATTACCAAAAAAGGTGGAATAAACACAATTAATTTTTTTAATACGTAGCAGTAGATTTAATGAATGATTTTAAACGCATTGAGACAAAGTGCAAACAACATAAAAAAATCCTCACCCTTCTACTATTTGAAAAAGTTAAAAAATAAAATAAATAAATCTTAAAACAATGTGAAAGGTTAATAAATCTGAATAATTTTATGCAAATTGTGAGTCGTTGAAATCGTTATTCATTTTCAAATGCTCGTGAAAGAAAGAGATCAGCCCAGGGTGTGTGTGATGGAGAGAGAGAGAGAGAGAGAGAGAGAGAGAGAGAGAGAGAGAGAAAGAGAGATAAACAAAGACAGAGAAATGAGATGAAGTATTAAACAAATTTTAGAATCAGAATAAAAAAAAATATTTTATTGCAGTGTGCTCCACACAAAGTGTTTGTTTTGATGATAGATGCTTCTAGGCACTTTAATATTTAAAATTAAATGAAATTAAATGAAATTAAATGAAATTAAGAAAAAAAAATGATTGATATGATTGAAGTCAGAATGAATGTGTAGGCAGAATGTGTGTAACTTTTGTTTTTGTCCTTTTATAAAACACTATAATTTGCTTTATAACTCCACATAATTTGACACAAATTTCAGTCCATTTCACTTGCGTTTGCCCTTGAAGAAAAAATAACTTTCCAGATTGAGTTAGGCCAATCAGAGTCATTTTCCGAATGATCTGTCCTCTGTGTGTATGATTTCCAGTTGGTCAACAGTCATTAGTTGCTCCTGGAGAACCATTAGCCAGATCAATGTAACTGTCCCCATCTGATCGCTTAGATAGGTATAGATAAGGACAATAGTGGTCAAAATAATATAGATTTTTTCACACAATTTAAGAAATAAGAGACAAACAAATATTTTGAGGAGAATTCAGAAGCTTTCCTTGTAGCTAAATGAGCACACATCTCCACACATTCATTTCACAAATTATCCTTCAATCCATGGGCACATTTTGTGTCCAGAACACCACATTAAATAAATAGTTGGGCTGCATTAACAAAATATTGTCAATGCTGGGAACTGAATACGGTTGGTCCCCAAGTTATAATGGAGATGCATTGCAATGACCCCATCGTAAGTCGAGACATGGACTAGCCTACGCACGAGTCTTAAAGAATGATGATCAGTATGGGGTTAGTAGTTTGTAATGTTCATTATTTACCAAATTACAATACATAAATTATCAAAACAGCAATTTGCAGTACCGAAATGTATACAATATATATGTATGTATGTAGCAGCAGGTGCGAGGACAAGCGCCATTTTGCGAGTGGAGCCATAAAAAAAGAGGAAGACAAGAGCTAAAATTAGCTTTAAAACCGCTGAGATCACTGGCAAGAGTAAGGCATCTCACAAGGTGGGAGATGTGTACATTCTGGCAGTGTTCCAGCGTATTGTACTGCACATACACCGCTACGGTTGCCTGCCACGCAAAAAAATATATATATCTTTTTTTTTTTCAATTTTGTCGTATCACTTTCTTCATTTAGAGATCGAAAAAACGTAAGTCGAACTATAGTTGGACTACCTGCAGTGTAAAAATTCCCAACATCCCATATATGCAATACGATTCATGACATTTTTTACATTGTCAAGGATTAAAAATATAATCTAAGTTTAAAAGAATATGAGGATATGGGAATAAGAATACGATGAGTACAATTACGACTACAATAACTATAGTAACCCAGCATAAATACTGACAAAACATTTCGACCAGGTGAACATGGCTACTGATTCAACTAAAAAGAGTACCCAATTTTCTTTGCATGCTTCAGATCACAATTCATCTTCGGTTAGGCTAAAGAACGACTGGTTGGATCAAGTTGGCAGGGTTACATACAAAGGTTTCAGCACACAGGACTTGAGTCTAAACTAGCAATAGCAGAATTAGACATAAGGTCAAAATAATCATGAACCAAGTTTCTAACATGCACTTTCATTATGCTGGTGTTTAAAACACTGAATATATTATCACCCTTTCAGTTGTTGCTCACAACTTTTTTTTCTCTCCTTCTGCTTCTTACATTTTGATTCAGCAGTGATTTTGTCTGCACTTTCTATACTTTTTCTCCCTTTGTTTTATGACAAGTGCGTTTGAGTCTTACAGTACATTTTTTAAGAACCATTTTGGGACTTGGAAGAGCACTGCGTGTGTGTGTGTGTGTGTGTGTGCAAACATGCTGCTAGTCAAAGCTTCTTATACACCTGGGTCATGTAATACTACATGCAAGCACAGGTGAGCACAATTAAGAGTTTTATTTAAATAAGCAGGCAAACGAATCCGAAGCGTAAAACAAGCATGGGTCAGGTGATCGGAAAACAACATGAACTGGACCGAACAAGAACATGAAAACAAAAAGAAGGAACTCAGGAAAGATCAAGAAACACGAAACAAAAAATGAATGGTTTAGTTAATGCGGTGAACTGAACTTATTCTTTCTTTTGGCTTCTCCCATTAGGGGTCGCCACAGCGGATCATCCGTATTCATGATCCGCATGTTTGATTTGGCACATTTTTTTACGCTGGATGCCCTTCCTAACACAACCTTCCCGATTTATCCGGGCTTGGGACCGGCACTAAGAGTGCACTGGCTTGTGCAACCCTAATGGCTGGGGTTGGTTCCCTGACCTTTGCAAAAAAACCCAAAGACAGTGGTGGAGACATTTAATCAGCCTAAACATGCACACACACATATATGGCTCCGAATGCAAAAAAGAGAACACGGAAGTGCGCTAAGACTGCAGGACTAGAATGCCGTGCTTGGTTTGTATTTGCCTCGGTGAATTGGTCGGTTAGAGTCGTGGGTGCTGAGGTTCTGGGCTTGAAACGTTGAAACTCAGTGTTAAGATGTTGGACTTTTGATCAGATGGTTTAGAGTTCAAATCCACCACCACCAGTAAGCTGCTGGTCCCCTGAGCAAGGCCCATCACCCTTAACTGTTTAGTTGTATTAATGAGATAATTGATAGTCGTCTGGATAAGGGCGTCTGCCAAATGTAAATATTTGTGATTATAGTTTGCCACAGACAAAACAAAATGAAAGATACAGAAAACCTGTTTATTCCTTGCTCTCAGAAAGTAACAGGTAATACCCAGTCCCAAATAGTAACATGTAAGACTATGTATAGTTTGAAAGCGTTTTATATTGATTGCCTGCACTGCTTTGTAGCAGACAGATATTAATGTTCCTTAGTGAGATTTATCCAGTGTTTAATCACTCGTTTTGTCAGTTTTGACATATTACCTGACATTTTACTTGAAACTCTAAATGAGTGCTTTGTTAAAACTTCTTAAAACCTGTAGATACAAGACCTTTAGTGTCAGCTGTCGAAGATAAGACTGGTATTTGCTTTTTGAACATCTCACATTTATGGACCCCATTTGCTGTTATAATGACCTCCACTCTTCTGGGAAGATGTTCCACTAGATTTTGGAGTGTGGATTTGTGCTCATTCAGTAACAAGGGTGTTAGTAAAGTCAGGTACTGGTGTAATGTGAGAAGGCCTGGGGTGCAGTCAGTGTTCCAATTCATCCCAAAGGTGTATAGGGTTCTTAGTGTGGAGGGCAGAACTCTACAGCAGAACACTATATATTCCACTCCAACCCATATGAACTATATATTCATAGAGTTTGCTTTGTGCACAGAGGCTTAGTCATGAATAGGTTTGGGTCACTTATTTTTAATGAAGGGAAAATATAATGCTACAGGAGCCAAAGACATTCTATAGAATTGTGTGCTTTGAACTTTGTAGTGACAGTATGGGAAGGTACCACATATGCCTGGAAAAGTCAAGGCCGATATTTTTTGCCCACATAATGTATAAAAAAAAAAGCTGTGCAGCACCTAATCAGTTATAAATAATAACTTGTGACTAGACCTAGGTTGCAGATTTTACTATTTTGGTAAACTATAGGGACTATTAAAAAAATACAAAATTAAAACAACAAAAAACTAAACAAAAACATCTTTCAGCATTTACAATGTGGAGCTGCTTTTATCACACCATAAAAAAATTGACCAGAGTGCCAGCATACACACAGAAGGAGAGGAGTGCTGCTAATGGAATGCTTTAAACGACGATTTATAAACCACCAACACAATTTACCCTCACAATACTGGAAAGCAAAGTGGTGCCGCATGTAATTGCTTTCCTCTTCTTGTTTGCCTGATTTCCTTCCTTTTCACTCATCGTTCTTTCTCCTGCATTGTTCCTGTCCCGCTCTCTTTCTCTTTAGCTTTCGTGCAGAATGAACTGGCATTCAACAATAACAGCTGGAAGAGTCAGCGGACCAGAAGCAATTACTCACGACATTAATTGCTCTTTAAGACGTGCCATGCTTAAGGAGCAATCAGTTTAATAATTTTCAAAGAGGATTTGGGCCTGCAGTTACAGAATGCCCCAGGGTTTGGGTCATCGCTGCCTGTGGCTTCCTGGGAAGCAGCTATCGCAAGACAATAGCTTGGTGATGTTGACTCAGTGATAATAGGGTGACAGGAGTCATAAACAAACTTGCTGATTGTAGCAAAGCATCATTTTCATGCAAATTGGCAGCGGCGTGAAGTGATCCTCACAGCAAAAGGAACGCTGGAACCACCAGTTTATTCAAGCAGCTTTTCCATTAGTGTTGGGTGGCTAACTACTGTAGCAAAACTATGCTAACTGTCTACCAGCAACAAGCAACTGAATTTATTAAGATTTGCAGAGCTTCCTGAATTTCAAATTCTTGACATTCAGACATTCCATTTTGTTCAATGTTTTCACAAACTAATAGTTATTTTTGGTTGCTTTTGTCCTTGAGGGAAAAAAAAAAAACGTTTGACAGATTGATTGTATAATCATTTTCCGAATGGTCTGATCTTTTGTGTGTATGAGTTCCAGCTGGTTAAATGTCATTAATAGCTCACAGAAAATGTCTGACTGGATCAATGGCACCATTCCTTTCTGATTTATTAGATAAGTTATAAAAACTGATAGAGACAAAAACCATAACATTTAAAATACTTTCAATAAAAATAGTGCAGCCAAATGTCGAGAACAATCGCTAGTGCTTGTGTTTATAATTGCGGTTATTTTCCACATAAATCAACATTTCTTTTTTCCTTACATTGCAAAAAAGGAAGGAAATTTCACAAAATTCATATTATTGACTTTGAAAATTTTGCTTCTGTGTTTGCTATGCAATTGAACTTCCTATAAACAAAAATGTCTCCCTAATGTTATTATTAACAGAAAACACATAATTGTATTCTGACAAAATAATTTAATTAGCATGATGTTTGAAAAATCACATACTATACATGTGCAGCTAATGCAGAAACTTCTAATTATTATTATTATTATTTTATTATTATTTAAATGGTAGCCTTATAAACATTTTTATTACAGTAATCTCCCGCTTTACCGCGGTTTGAATCTCGCGCCCCCGTTTTACCGCGGAATTACGTTTGCCACATAACTAATTAGTTTGGATGTTTTTCCCGGTCTCTCGCAGATCGCACGATAGACCAAAACACTTACAGGGAATTGTTTTTATGGAGTTTTATGTTGAAATAATGAAATGTATGAATAAAATATAAGTATTAATTATAAAATTAAGTAAAAATGTTAATACTGTACAGTACTGTATACATAAAATAGCATTTTTGTGGTGGTGTTTTTTTTGTTTATTGCAGGCAGTTTTGGAACGTAACCTCTGCGGTAAATGGGGGATTACTGTATTTGGAATTGGAGAGTACCGTAATTTCCAGACTATTAAGTGCACCCATATATAAGCCGGACCCACTGAATTTGACAAAGATTTTTATTTTGAACATAAATAAGCCGCACCTGTCTATAAGCCGCCAAAAGAAAAACTCCCGAGAGAAATAGTTGTGAAAGGAAGGAGGAAGACAGTAAACAATGACTTACTTGGTCGGCTACTGTTTAGATACAAGCCGTTGTAACCCGTTGAGTCTGGGTCATCGGATAACTCGCTAACTCCAGTTGCAACAGAAATCATATAAGCACAGACAGGTTTCCAAACTCGTGCTTTTTAATTTTTCTTGGCAACAGCATTACGGGTTAGTCAAAGAAACTTAGAAATGAGCATCAGAAAAAAATAAGGACATATTTCTTGGTCTTGCACACATGCTGTATTAGTGGAAAAATGCGGCAGCAGGCTATTCCCAAAATACCGCTCTGCTTCTTAAAGGAGCCACAACATATTTCACCCATTACACCGTGTAACAGACACTGTCTTTCGTAAAGCCTGTGTTAGGTTCATTAGTTTTAATGTAGACACTTATGTAGCGGCTTATAGACAGGTGCAGCTTATTTATGTTTAAAAATAAAAATCTTGGTCAAATGCAAAGGTGCGGCTTATATATGGGTGCGCTTAATAGTCTGGAAATTACGGTAAATCATAATGCATAGACTAATAGAATAACTAAAACTTTTCCTTCTTTCTTTTAAAATTTTTTTTAGCAATATTCATTGATTACACAGTAATACCTCTTAAATTCAAACTCTAAATTTAAACTCCACCAAATATTAAATTGTAAACTATCATAGTTTATAAGCAGATGAAAAATGTGCGCCGTTATATGATTGCAGTTTGTAGCAAAACTACTGTGGAATAAAAAGTAAGAAGCAGAAAGACATTGCTCACTTCCTGTTGTGTTTTAATGTTTTCCTCTGATGCCTAGTTTTATTGCAAATATAAGATTTCCTTGTTTTTTTTATTTTAGAATTATTAACTGCTAAAACGTACAGTCCAGCAACTAAACTGATATTATTAGAATTAATAAAAAAAAGTTTTCCCCATTTCCCTTTTCTACTTGCAATTGCATTACTTTATTTAAATTTAGTACTTTTTCCTTTTTTTGGTCTTTGTGTGTCTTTCATATGTGAAGCTGCTCAAGAGTAAGAATTTCACTGTATGGTATAACCAACAGTTTCCTGTACATATGACAATAAACTGTTAAATCTACAGATTCACTTTCTAGTCTTACCACATTGCAACCCATCACCAAAAAAATAAATAAATAAAGACAGACAGACAGAAATAAACAAGCTTTAGCATGCGAGACGGGCAAAAAAAACTTGTCTCCTGTTGCATTTGTTCAGCGGTGTAGGATCCGCTCCTGCACAAACCTGCCGTCTCTCCTTCAAAATATCTCTCTCTTCATCTGTCTCTTTCACCATGGCTGTCTGAGCTCATCAGGTTTCACTACGGCGAACGTCGCAAACTTTGTCAAGGTATAACCTCGGAAAGGAAGAGCTAAATCAGGGGACTGAAAAGACGAGTCTGCACACAGCTAATGTGTCTGGGTCTCTGCCTTGACAAAAGTGTTGAAACCGAGACAGAAGCAAACAGCAGCCAGGTATATGAACAGAATAAAAGAGGGTTATTGTGAGTGTGTGTGTGTTTTATATTGAAATGGAGAGACAGAGACTTGAATGGAACTGCAGTCATTGTGTTGTTATGCATGAGAGCACTACCGCAGAGCTAAATTTTTATTTCAACACACACAGATACACACACACACACACACACACACACACACACACACACACACACACACGATCACACAAAGCTCTGCCTGACCGCATCCCTCCTGACACCTCGGGGAGGAGAGAGATGAACAAAGGGAAGGATGAAATTGAAAAAGCACAGAAAGACAGAGAGGATCGAATGTGACATTCTGAGGGAACAGGGGACAAAGCCAGATGGAGCATGAAGTGATAGAGGGAGAGATAAAAAAAAACCCACAAAAAAACAGAGGAATGAATAGCAACATTGATTCTTATTTTAAATCATTCCTGTGTGCGTATGTATGTGAGTGTGAGGTCACACGTTAGCACACGACTCGTGTGTGTGTGTGTGTGTGTGTGTGTGTGTGTGTGTGTGTGTAATTTATTTGCAGATGAGCTTGTGTCTCACACTGTGAAAAAGCAAATTGACATGACAGACTTTCGCTGAATAATAATACCATCACTGTTTGTTTGTGTGTGTTTGAATAGTGTGGTGTTAAAGGGTGGAGTCAGATGCAACAAACCGAAGTATGTAAACGGATACTCCATTATCCCCTCACATAACCGCACTTCGCATGTCTCTCTTAATTATACAAGTTTATCCAGTGGCTTGCATTAGTATTCAAACCCCTTAAACTTTTCTACACTTTGTAGCAACCGAATATGACGTTATATGAAATAAAAAATATTACATCAACCTGCAACCAGAAAAAAAAAAGCTGAGATGTTAATGTCATAAAAAGCAGGCCGATTCGAATCCCTATAAAGGAAGCGTGCCCAATCGTGATGAAAGCGAGACAGAAAGGTGTATGCGTGTTTGCTTTTCTTTCTGAATCTCAAATCTCATTGAAAACCATCATCATCATAATCATCATCAGACGAAGAGCAAGTGCATAGCGTTCATATTATTTATATACTGTTCATGCGCAGATCTAAACAAACCAGCAACATCTGTACACTAGCAAATCTATTCCAGTGTGCAATTTTTTTATCTTGATTACTCCATTAATCCATCTTCAACGTGTTTAATATTGGCGTATGCCCAAGCAAATCTTATGCAATGGTCTTTTCATATGTTCATTGTCTAAAAAGCTCCAGTGCGATTCATGTTATGGGTCCTTGGAAATGTAATTGGCCTTGCTAAAAATAAATAAATAAATAGGGTAGCTAATGGAGCTATCCAGCTAATTAAGCGCATTAACAGACTAAAAGGACCAAACAAGTGTGTATCCATTTCTAGCAAAGTTAACTAATGTAGCATGCTTCAATAACTCATTGCCCAGTGGAGGAATACAGTGCCTCGTCATTCCATTTACTCTCCAATGTGGCCCCCTGCCAATACATTGCCATCCAGCTATATCTCACTGTCATAAAACAATTGCTAAGTGGAAACTATGAGGCTGACTGCTGCTCATGCTGCTTCACAGGGCAACATAACACACTCTGAGGAAAGCACTATCTACCCTCTTCTGCATATATGAGCTTATAGATGTCTATATTGTGATTGACAGGTTTGAGCATAATAATATAATGTTTGCATGAAATAGCTGTGAAATTGTCTGGATTCAAATCTTTATGCTCTAAAGCAGTGGTTAATTGTTACCAGGCCGCACAGAAAGAATACATAACTTACATTATTTCTGTTTCATTTATTATCTGATTGTGAACAATGTTTTATTTTGGAAAATTACCGCATTCTCTCCGCCACATCTGTCTGATTCACTCTTGATGCATGTCATGATGCCTCGGTCACATGTCTTACCTCCATTCGCTACCTTATTAAAGGGGCTGCTCCAAAAAAACAACACAGTGTATTTACGTTTATATTATATTTAAAAAATACCAGTTTTTACACCGGTCATCATTTTGTTGTATTTATCCACCACACTTTAAAGGTTGGTCCGTAAAAATATTGTCTGACATTAATCCGGTCCGTGGCGCAAAAAAGGTTGGAGACCGCTGCTCTGAAGGACCTTGTGCTATTGATGATAATAATATCGTCTACACCGATCTGACTTTTTGGAGTGCAGCAAGTGGTGCAATTGAGAACCAGAAGTGTTGTGCTTGTGCTACTGTAGAGCTTTAGCATTGACTTGCATCAGAGGACTGTGGACCATATAATGGTTAAATACCTATATCAAAACAAACACTTGATTTGAACATTTGAAATGTTTCCAAATGCACCATGAACCAAAGTTTCTTGGTTTTAGATGTCCTTTGGTTGCCCATGTGGTTGATCTTCCTGCCAGTCACACTTGATTGTTAAATGGACACAGTGTTTTGCACCGACATTTCGTCCTGCTGCATTTGTTTTTTTCCTGAATGTCATGGTACGTATTCAAGATAATAATAAAAGCTCTGGATAGTAACACAGTACTAGTCGTGTCTAGTGTCAAATTTCAAAGCGAATCTCACAGCATTTCATAATCCGTACGTGGACTAAATGGACATCGCTCTGCTAGTCTTCGTTGACCACTCATTTGCCCCAAGTCTTTATGAACCAAGACAAGTCCTCAATAGCATCTTTAGCTTGCAATGTTTTAATCTCTGTTTATTAACATACCTGAGACTATACCCCTCAATAGAAATTTTACTGCTATGCTAAGCAAAATTAAAAAGCCATGATCATATATAAAAAAAAGGTTTGCACAGGTTCAGCACTAGTGCACATGGAGTAATAACAGCCCTTGTTTACCTCAAGAAAAAATATCTGGACATTAAAAGCTAAGCGGGTTAAACACCTTAACAGATTTCCTTTTTCTAAAAGACAAAGTCACACAGTCACCTCCAATCGGGGAGTGTGTACGTGTGTCCAGGCTTTCAATTACCTCTAGATTAAGTCTGCATACCAGAAGGGAGATGCCATAGATCCAATTAATCAGAATAAATCAGCAGCGGTTAAAAGACGTTAAAGAATTAGCCAAAAAACTCTCAGTGCACAGTGGCTCGGTAGAGCTATCAGTCCCGAGAGCGAGGGCCAAAGTCTTTCGTCGACGTTTATAGACTTTTTTAGAGCAGCTCACCAGGCAGCTCGCACAAAGCGAGTACAAGCCTGCAAGTTCACCATCGCTGAATACCTTAGCCCAGGTAGCACCGAGGACTTCAAACACAGCCTTGTATCTCTTCATACCCACCTTTCATCAGTCTTTTACTCGTTCTCTTTCCTGCACTCTCAGCCGCCTGTGGGTTTTAGCTCCTTCCTCCCCATAGTGGTGCCCCCAATGCAACTAGCACAGAACGGTAGAGTCTGGTACAAGCGAAAGTACTCATGAAAGCTCAGTGCTGTGTCGTTTAATAACCACATCACATGTCATGGAGATATCTATGAAATTGAACGCATGTTTCTGAGATGAAATGAAAGAACCACTTCAGTATTTCTGCCTGGAACTAAAATCCACTGATGCTAGTTTGATTTATCTGACTACAAAACAAAAGGGAAAAATATATATATGTGATGTGACAACAGCAAATCCATAACCAGACAGTTCATAAAAGCAAATGAAACCAAACTAAAAACTAAACTAAACCAAATCGACACTATATTAGAACTGACCCAATGCCATTAGCCAACCAGCAGAGTAAAAAAAAAGCAAATGGAACACTCACGATCGCTGCAGTACGAGCCTCCATAGGACGTCATGCTACAGTCGCACGAGAAGCCCTCCCACTGCTGCAGACACACCCCCTGATTATGGCAAGAGTCCTCCGTGCAGGTGGTGCTGGGTCCTTCACACACAAACGCACACGTGTTAGTATTACAGCCGACAGGTCAAGTGATAAACATGCTTCTAGTGTTATCTGGTATTATCTTGACAACCGTTTACTAATCTATATACAGTAAATATCACAACCACTAATGGCATGACGGTCATCGTGTGAACATCCAGATGTGAATGTTGTTTTTGTCAACTTTATTTGTGAATATCACATTGCATCTATGTCCTGTTAATGCATTCATCCAAATATGGAGAATATTGTTAAAGGAAAATAACAAGCGATGTCTACTGTGGACGTCTTTACATAGCGTCCTATTCCTCTTATAACACAGCAATTTTCCAACATTGTCCAAACGTGTACCACTTTTTATGAAGGTCGTATGTAGAAGCACCTATAAACACCTTCATAACCTGTTTCAAAGGCTTCACAATTCATTGCGCACAATTGAGTATTTACATATTGCTGGAAAAAAGGCTTTATGACCTGTTATTACATAAAAACATTTAGGACAATTTATAACACTTTGGTATTTAAAGCATGGATTATAACCATGGTACCAAGTAATCTACATAATAATTATTAATATTTATAGTATTTGTGAGCTCGAGTCAATTTTTTGTAAAGATTTTAATTGAAAGTAGAATATGAAAAACCATGATAATGATAATTTTTTCTAAAAAAAATTAAAAATAAATTAATAAATAAATAAAAGATACTGCCTTGACCTAGCTATGTATCTTTCCTCTGACCTGTTTTCATATTACACGAAAGCCGTATGTCAACCTCATTACACTATAATGACGTTTATGTATAGTTTTTCTTCCCACTAAGCATTGAGTTTTAAATATTTCCTCTTCATTATATGAAAATGACACAGGAAGTATGAGGTGCTACGAGGTCAGTTGTTAAGCAATTCTAGCATAGCCTTGACAGGGTCATAACATAAAACCAAAACGTATACAGTAAACCCCCATTTATCGCGGTGGTTATGTTCCAAAACCTGTGATAAACGAAAAACCACGATAAACAAATGCCACTCTAAAAATGCTTTTTTATGTATACAGTACTGTACTGTAATAACGTTTTACTTCATTTTATAATTAATAGTTATATTTTTGTGAATATATTTCATTATTTCAGCATAAAACTCCATAAAACAATAACTATATTGAAACAATAACTCAAATTTTTTTGGTCCATGGTGCTATCGCGAGAGATCGGGAAAATCAGCCAAACTAATTAGTTATGTGGCAAATGCAATTCTGTGATAAACCGGGGGCACGAGAGTCAAACCGCGGTAAAGCGGAGGATTACTGTAATAAAAATGTATGTAGGTTTAAAAGATGTCAGCTGTCAAAAAACTCTTTTGTAGGCATTTTATAGACTTATATAGGCTTACTATCAGGTGAAAAGTGAACATGAGAGAAAAGCAGTATGCGTATACCTGTTTTTTTTTCTCTCTCTCTCTAGTGCCATTGATATTTTCATTAGGGAAAAGTACTGCAAGATTTCTCTCTCAATTGCATAACAAATATGTGTTGCAGATTTCAGATCAAGATGCTGTTTTATAGTCCCGGCAGATACGCCATTTATCGATCATATGCAAATCAGGCAATGAATTCCAACAATAGAACTGTAAGCCATCTGTTAAACTTTTAGACGAGAGCACGAAAAACTGTCAAAACAAATAAGCAATATTAAAAATCCAATAACATTTTTGCATTTTTAAAGGCTGCATGAGTAAATCTCAAGTACTCGCTTTTAAAACTGTCTGAAACAGAAACTACACGCCCTGCTTTTGGGTAGACGTGTAAGGTAATCAGGTTGTTTTGATTGAGATAGACAGAGGTAAAGCCAAAACACGATCGACGGCTCTACAGGGAAATCATAGTACAGCACCGCGGAGTTCTTGTGCTCCAAAATATAAATAAATAAATAAAATAAATCCAGTGTATGCCTAGCTTACAGTTACAAATGAAGTCTAAGCACAAAGCTGATACGTCTGTCTAGAATATTGCTGGCTGGGTTCATTATCAAACACCATGGGACTGGGCCGAACGTTGGAGGGGGGCGATGACTTTTAGCTGACGTAAGGGCATTCTAGATGAGCTGTTACCATTATGCTTATAAAATAATGGTTGCCCTTTTACAGTTATTGTTTGCCTCCAATGTTTTTTTTTTAACAAGGCAGAGATGTTTTATTTCTGTGTAGTTTGAGGCTTTTTGCTTACACAAGGGTCTTTGAGGACAAACAAATACCAGGTCATATAACTTTATCTGGATAGAATTTTGCTTGGTTGCAGTTGTTGAAAAATCTAAGAAAAAAATAATAAAAAAGGGGAATGTGATCAAATGGTTACAGAAGTCCTAAGAGGCAATGCATTATTCTTATTGTTAATATGAATATTATTATATTAGATTTGTTTTTCCCTCAGGAGCTCAGGAAAAAAAAATAATAATAATAATAAAAAAAAAAAAAAAAAATAATAATAATAATAATAATAATAATAATAATAATAATAATAATGCATGACCTCTTAGGGCTTTCATACCTTTTGAACTTTGGGCATGTGTATTATTATTTTGATTGTACAAAAACCTCAAATGAACCTGTCCACTATATTTGAATGTTCAGGAGCGGAAAAAGTGCCCCATGGCCAAATAGCAGATGATGTATTCATTTTGTAAGTTCCTTAAGGAAAAAACATGATCAGGATGCTTTGGATTACATGTGTAACGAAACACAATACCCAAAAGGCCTAGCAGTCTTTGTTATTGCAAACAATTACCTCATTGCAGAATTAAGTCTCGTTTTAGGTATGTTTTAGTCTTGTTTTATTAGACGTCCAGGCGCATACATCATTGGATTGGGCTTTGACTTGCCCTGCCAGCAAGCAGATGTCCAACCCTGATGTTATATCCGAATGTCTCCTTGTTCAACAAGAACAACACAGTGTGCATGTGAATTAACAGAGATGAAAGAGGTCACTGACCATCGCATCCTCGGTCCACCTGGCCCACCCTGTGGAGGGCGTCTGCAATCAGGTCTGGCAGCCTCCCGTTCAAGTCCACGGACGCCAGGCAGCCCTGGTAGCCGTCTCGGGACGCAATGAGCTTGGGCAGACTGTTATACATCGTCTTTCCCACACCACCTATATACAGCTCTCCTAAAAGAAAAGATACACACAAAAGGAAGAAATAGTTAGAAAATCTAAATAAATAAATATGTCCAACAAGTCAGAAGAACAGCCTGCAGTAAGTAGGTGTCTTCTAACGTACATGAATTCAACTTTAATAGGAAACGCTTTGGAAATGTTTATGGGGGTTTGCATTGTTTAAGAGGGTTGATGTAGCACTAATGCAGCCCTCTGAACACAGAGTGTACGAAATGAAGGAATCTCAGAATAACGGTTTCAGTACATTTCCTGTACATATGAAGGAGAATTTTACATTTGAAAAATTAACTAGCACATTCGGGAAGAAGTGAAAAGAGTTACCCTAACAAATGCAATCAAAAAGTCATGGATTTTAAGATTTAACAAAGACCCTGAGCTGCAGTGAGTGGAGGCATGTTTTACTATGTTTTACTAGTGGAGATGTGATAGATTTTAAACCCTGCCTCTCTCTCTCTCTCTCTCTCTCTCTCTCTCTCTCTCTCTCATATATATATATATATATATATATATATATATATATATATATATATATATATATTTTTTTTTTTTTTTTTGCATTCACTTAAACTTGGAAACACAAACCTGTTACACCATGGCAATGCCCTGCTGCACAAAGCTCCTTGGAGATGTGGTTTACATGCATTGGAGAGTTAGATCTTGAGTGGCCTACTATAGAGCTCTGATCTCATCCCTACTGAACACCTTTGAGATGACTCTGACTGCACCCCAGGCCTCCTCACCTACATC
Source organism: Silurus meridionalis (assembly GCF_014805685.1). Lineage (NCBI taxonomy): Eukaryota > Metazoa > Chordata > Actinopteri > Siluriformes > Siluridae > Silurus > Silurus meridionalis. The sequence goes on along the minus strand of NC_060911.1, from coordinate 7,679,714 downwards.
AGTGCCTTTCATAACACCCTTGTGGCTGATGAACACAAATATCCAGAAGCACAGTCCAAAATCTAGTGGAACACCAGAAGAGTGGTGGAAAATATAAGAGCAATTTGGGACTAAATGTGGAATGCAATGCTCAGAAATCACATACAATATATATATTCTTAATCCTATTTTTCTTAATCCTATTTTAATTTCCAAGACCTTTAATAGCAGCCACATACTGATCAAATACTGTTCATATAAGGTTTTGCTTATTTGCAGAGTTAAAAAAATACTAAAGATGAAACAGAAATTACATCACTGGAAACTTAAAACCAGTAACATAAATGTGTGTTTTATTTCCGTTATGTATCACAACCATTCAGTATTTTTTAGCTGAAATATCTGCTGTTTTTTTAACAGTTAAAGACCAAAAAATAAACTATTACCATATCAAATTGAATATAATTAACAAAACTGATACATTAAGACCAAACAGTAAACTAATTAGCAGTCAACTTTACAGATAATTCTGTCTAATAATATTTTTCCAATTGTTCAAGTAATATTTAATATAATGCATGTATTTGTTAAATTTTTTGTGTTACTACTACTAGAACTAATAGTAATAATACTCATCACCACAGTAATTTTTTTCCCCTGTATTTGCAGTGAAACTGCAACCTCTCCTCTACCTCAGGCTAAAACAACGGAAATCTATTCATGTTTGGATTAAAGAGGCCTGTTTATGTCATTGTGTGCCCTCTCCAATTTGTGTAATTGCTGATCTTATGGACTCTCAAGTTCAAGGACAGTATGCTGGAAGGGCCATTCAAGCTAACAGCCTCTAATCGATTCGCAAGAAAGTGGCAGTGTTTTCATGAGTTTTCCTTATGTAACAACAACAAAGAAATGTAATAAATGTAATAACAACTAATAGGGCATTAATATTTACAAAGCTGAAACAAACATTAACAGCTTGTTTAATACGTTATGAAACCTGGTAATATGAAGTCTGATGCATGTTACTGTAACTAATACTAAGCATTATAAATGCTTTATAAAACGTATGTTTTAATAGCTTTATGAATACAGTGCCCTCCACAATTATTGGCACCCCTGTTTAAGATGTGGTCGTGGACTTCAAAAAATTCTCCTTTTTTTTAAAACAACATAGAACCCAAATGCAAAAAAAGAGAAAAATCCAACCTTTCATTTAAGTACAAAACTTTGGTGGTAAAAAATCATACATTTAGAAAAAAAAACTTGAAATCATGTGTCCCACAATTATTGGCACCCCTAACAATTCCTCTGAAAAATTTAATTGTTTTTTTTTATATATTTTCTGTAGTTGCTAAGGTTGGTCAGGGTATCTAGGGACTTTTAATTAGTAATTCATGATTTCCTGTTTCCTGGGGTATAAATATGACGTGACACAGAGGCCTAATTCTCTTACCCATTTGTCAACATGGCAAAGACAAGAGAACACACCATTCAAGTAAGGCAGATGTGTGTCGACCTTCATAAGTCAGGCAATGGCTACAAGAAAATAGCCACTAGCCTTAACTTGCCGGTATCTACAGTCAGAGGAATCATTAAGAAGTTTAAAACAACTGGAACAGTGACAAACAAGGCTGGAAGAGGTCCCAAGTTTATCTTGCCACAACGCACAGTGAGGAGGATGGTAAGAGAAGTAAAAAAATTTCCCAAGCTCACCGTCACAGAATTGCATCAAAGAGTGGCATCTTGGGGTCACAGAGTCTCCAAAACAACCATCAGACGCTCTCTACATGCCAACAAGCTGTTTGGGAGGCATGCAAGGAAAAAGCCTTTTCTCACTAACACTCACAAACGTAAACGTCTGGAGTTTGCTAAGCGGTACTGGGACTTCAACTGGGATCGTGTGCTTTGGTCAGATGAGACTAAGATTGAGCTTTTTGGCAACAAACACTCTAAGTGGGTCTGGCGTAAAACAAAAGATGAGTATGCCGAAAAGCACCTCATGCCCACCGTGAAGTATGGTGGAGGATCTGTGATGCTGTGGGCCTGTTTCTCTTCCAAAGGCCCTGGGAACCTTGTTAGGGTGCATGGCATTATGAACGCTTTGAAGTACCAGGATATTTTAAATAAAAACCTGATGGCCTCTGCCAGAAAGCTGAAGATGGGTCGTCATTGGGTCTTTCAGCAGGATAATGATCCAAAACATGTGGCAAAATCTACACAAAAGTGGTTCAGCAGTCACAAACTCAAGGTCCTCCCATGGCCATCTCAGTCCCCAGACCTCAACCCAATCGAAAACCTGTGGGGCGAGCTAAAGAGAAGAGTGCATAAGAGGACCCAGGACACTGGATGATCTAGAAAGATTGTGCAAAGAAGAATGGTCAAAATCCTCTCTCTGTGTTCTCCAATCTTGTGAAATGTTATAGGAGGAGATTAAGTGCTGTCTTGTTGGCAAAAGGAGGTTGTACAAAGTATTAACATCAGGGTGCCAATAATTGTGGCACACATGATTTCAAGTTTTTTTTTTTTTCTTAATGTGTGATTTTTTTACCACCAAAGTAATGTACTTAAATAAAAGGTTGGATTTTTCTCTTTTTTTGCATTTGGGTTCTATGTTGTTTTAAAAGAAAGGAGAATTTTTTGAAGTCCACGACCACATCTTAAACAGGGGTGCCAATAATTGTGGAGGGCACTGTAAGTTATGATCATAAAAATTGTTATTAAAATACACAATCTCCTGTTTTAAACTGGTCATGGGCATTGCATACATATTTTATGAAGCAATTTATTAAAACTATTTAAATGCAAAGGATGATGTAGGTTTTATGCAACTTTGACTCTTCATGGAAAACATCATCCATCAATATGATTAATGAGGTTGAATGAGGTGTTGTCTTCTCATCTTTTTTTCTATTCTCTCTGTTTCTTCTAAAAAGTTGTAGAAGACACAGTCTTTCACAGGTTTGTTAGAAATGTACTTAAACACTAATTAATGTATGAACACTAATTGATGTATGAACACTAATTGATGTATGAACACTAATTGATGTATGAACACTAATTAATGTATGAACACTAATTGTAAGGTGTTCAAATCATTCATTTGATTGAAAGTTATATACACTACATAGACATACATTTGTGGACACCTGACCATAAGATTTGCATCCCATTCCTTGATTTAGTCCTCATTTGCTTTTATAATAACCTCCACTCTTCTGGGAATATGTTCCACTAGATTTTGAAATGTGCTGATTCAGCTACATAGCCAGGTAATAATGTAGGTGAGGTGAAAAGGCCTAGTGTGCAGTCAGCATTCCAATTTATCCCAATGGTGCTTAATATGGTTGAGGTCAGAGGTCTCTAGCAGGCCACTCAAGATCTTCCACTCCACCTATGTAAAAATGTTTTCATGAAGCTGGACTTGAGCACAAGTGTGTCGTCATACTGGAACGGGTTTGGGTCTCCTACTTCAAGTGAAGAGAAAATGTTATGCTGCTGCATCCAATGACATTTTATACTACCGTGTGAATTCAATTTAGCAGTAAAAATTTGGGGAAGAGCCACAAACTGTTGGAAAAATCAGATGTCCAGATATTTTGTCCATATAGTGTTCTTTAGGAATACTTCTACTACTACTACTACTAATAATAATAATAATAATAATACACAGGTAATTTAGAGAGGATTTAGATCATGTATTTTCCTAAAATACGAAAGAAGCCTGTGATATTATCAAAAATATCTTAGTCAGTCACCTCATAATAATGATTGATGTTATTTCTTCTATGTAAACATAAAGCTGCATAAAACCCCTGATATCACACACAATTCGAAATGTTGAGACTTTTAGATAAACTAGCATTACAAGATAGACTTAATAATATAAACTTTCCCAGGCTGCATAATCAAAGCTTGTTCATTTTGTATTTATCATCTACTCCAGTACAATTCACATTATTAACTTAAGCGTTGAAAGTAGAACAGGATACTGAAGGAGCAATAAAACATAACTATCATAATAGTAAGGCACTGGATGGCAAACTCTCCTAAATTAGACCTGTCAATCAAAGTTGCGTGTATCACCGCATGCCGGACTTTTTGAACGTAGTGACAAAAAACATGCCTTTCAAAATCTTTGGTCCTTCCATCACCCTTCCACCTTTGACCCCCTCTCACTGCAGGAAGCTTTTATGATCGACAAACGATTTCAGGAATCTCTTCCCTAAATTCTTTTTCACTGTCGAAATGGGATGTTCCGGAGAATTCCTTGAATATTGCTCAAGAATCCTCTTGAAAAAAAAGGAAAGACGAGTAACTTCGTTCAACTCTTTTTGGAACTTTTAAATGAAATAGCGTGATCGATCCCTGACCTCTGCATCATACCAGAGATAAAATATATTTTTTTCCTTTCTTTTTTTGGGGCTCATATATTTTTTAGACGTGGACATAAATCGATCAGGTCAAGACAAGATATAAAGAGGAAAAAAAAAAAAAAGAAAATGGTTGCTGGACCTGTGTGTGTCTGTAAATAATCGTTTAAGAAGTTCTAGCTATGGTGTTCTCATGAGAGCATTGATCTAAAGGCTTTGAGAATTATTCATTTAAATTGAGGAGGGGGGGGGGTGGATCCTGGTTTATGTGTTAGGCTTTCATAAGCCAACATGCAAATGTAGTCATTTAAATTTATTATAATTATATATTTATTTCATTTAGCCCATCTTGTGCTTATTCACAGCAAAATTCTAATTACAATCACAGAACAATAATGCACCAAGATTACACTGATATCTTCTAAAAACAACGTTTGCACATCCCCAGGCCAGTAAAACTCGGAATAATTGTTTTCCACAAAAAAAAAAAAAGAAAAGAGAACATCCCGTATCACACATGCTACATAATAAAGACTACAAAGGCGATGCAATTTATGAGTTGTAATCGAACTCTTCATTCTGATCGATTCCACTGGAACACACACAACCGGCCACTAACCCACACACACACACAAACACAAGTACACGCACCCCTGCCAGGCCCGCTGATCGATAGCTATTCTACAGAATCTCGCAGATCGATGCCTTGCCAATTTGCCGCATTTGTGGTGTGCGCAGACACAAACCCCACAGTTGGTTAAGATCATCAATAAGCGTCTTGCGTCATCACCTGCAAACTTTCCATTTCGGAAGGATTTGTATTCAGCAACACTTTACTTAAAGGCAAGGTTTATAGGGCTACGTGCATCCCCCTTCAACACCTCACCCACACAGACATAAAGGCTCATTCTAACAGAAGTCACAAACATAAGAAATTTTTTTAATTGTTACTTTGTATTTGGTAACAGGCCATTTAAACCTGACACCTGACTTTTCCAGCCATATGTGGTTCCACCCCAAACATAGTTGATGGTACACAATTGTATAGGATTGTATAGTCTTTAAATGTGGGGTCATTCAATTTCCCCATTTACTTGATAGGAGACCCACACCTGTACAAGCATGACAATGGCAAGCAGCTGGTAGGCAATACATTATGATTAAACACACAAAGGCATATACACTTTATGAACAAAAGTAGTGGGACACCTGACACTCCAGCCATATGTGCTTCTTCTCCAAAATGTTACCACAAAGTTGGAGGCACATGCTTGTATATAATGTCTTTGGATGAGGCAGCATAAGCATGGCAATGCCTCTCTTCACAAAGTCAGCTCTGTGAAGATATAGTTCTTATGGGTTGAAATGATCGTGAGTGGTCTGCTATAGAACTCCGATCTCAACCCTAGTGAACACCTTTTGGGGTAAAATCTAGTGGAATATCTTTCCAGAGGAATTGAGGTTATTATAACAGCAAATAGGGACTAAATATGGAATGGAATGTTCAAAAAGACATACCGACTTCTGGTCATGAGCACAAACCTTTTTCCACCTAATGGATCTGAATCTGGCACTTTTGAAATGAGCTACAGCTTGACCTATTATTGCTACCGTTTTGTCACTGAAAGCTAACGAAAGACAAAGCGAGACAGAACAGGAGGGTTATAAGTCACATGTCTACCCCATTTCTATCTCTCCAATCTTTTCTGCTGATCATAGCTTCATGCCCAGCAATTGGCTGACTGCGCTGTGGTGCAGATTGATGACACACTTGCGCTTTATGTTCCACAGCTGCACATAGACACAAGATCCAAGAGAAGAGACATGGGTTTAAATGTTTTGTTATACTGTTATACTGACCTGCACAAAAAAAAAGGAATTTGCTAGCAGTGTTATCTGTCAGCATCCAGACCTGCTGTAAACAGCAACTGTTTTACTTTAGTAAAAGCGTGTTTTATAATCGGCTCTGAATATCTCTTCAGCGAACATGAAGAGCAGGTACAAGAATAGATCAACAAATTTAATTAGGCTTCAGTACAACCTTATATGTTATTGCACATCAAGGCCACTCTCAAACCTGTGGTAATGAGAGCTGATGCCTATAATAACAGATATTAATAATATTAATAATAATAGACCTTAAAAATGTACATGATGGGTTATATCAGAAGGACATTCTTTGTTATTTCTTAGTCCAACCCTTTTTTCCCTTTTTTCCACCTGTGTTCTATGTTTCACAATAAATCCTAGTTGATGCCTCGATTTGGTTTTACACAGCTTTGCAATAGATTATAGTTTCTATCTATCTATCTATCTATCTATCTATCTATCTATCTATCTATCTATCTATCTATCTATCTATCTATCTATCTATCTATCTATCTATCTATCTATCTATCTATCTATCTATCTATCTATATTTTTTTATGATTAACTTACCACATGTTACAACTGCAGAAGAAAGGTGTGTGTGTGTTGGGGGTGTGTGTTATTGTTCAGCTAAATTGAGCAAATATTGGATTAAAAATAAATAGAATTAATTATTGATTGAACTGAATTCGTATAAATTGGATACAATTGCGTAGCTCGTGTAAATCTAGATTTTAATATAAATTAATTCTACATATTCTTATTTAACCTCAGGAGTCATGTCAATAAATGTACATTCGATTCCTCTGGGGGAGTGGATTTAAACCACTGAGGTATAATTTCTTGAGATTTCCCGCAGCCACACTTGGATGCTTTCCTTCGTCTAATACACAGATGCATTGTTAATTGCCTACTGAGTAGAATCCTGTGTATTAGAGCATGGAAACACATGATTGGAAACATTGATCATTCCATAGAGACACTCTATAAAAGAATATACCTAGGTTTCATTTCATTAAAAATAATTTACCAAATTGTGGGGTCTTTTGCGTCTGCTTGTTATCCGGTACATGCACTAGAGACAAAAAAAAACACAGTTCTTGCCAGACCCTCTTTATAAGCTAATTACATTAGCAAGATTATACACATTTTGTTAATAGCTTCAGACACAAGCAAATTTAAACATATACAAATGGCAAAGTTTGCATTCACTAGGCAGTTTGTTTACTCCAATTGGAATGAACTGTTTGGTTGCGTTTCATGCTAATTAGTTGCCGTTGCCTAAATTAAAATCGAGAAAGCCTGGGCTAAGCTGCTGTTTCAGCAACAGCTAACTGGCTTAGAAAAGACGGCATGACTGCTTAGGACATCCGAAGCACCTAAGCCCTGTCAAACGAATCCAGCAATTACAGTGACACTTCAGTACACAAAGCTGGAACTAATCCAAGATGGCAGCAAATGCATTTATATCACTTTGAAGTGTCTCTCTCTCTCTTTCTCTCTCTCTTTCTCTCTCACTCTCACTACACACTTAAAAATGATGTGTGTATCTGACACGACTGAAACGTGATCTTAAGTGCTTGTTTGATTATTTTGGCCCGAGTCTAATATTGCACTTACAGTCTCATCTTTGCACAATTGCATAGTGCTTTCCTTCTTATGTCTCGCGATTTCGTTCGAAATAAAACGTCCATGGCTTTTCTGATGGAAGCCATTTTCTCTCGGTAATCGTTCGAAGATTGACTCAGAGAGTCTCTCCTGCTTGAAGTGGAGGCTCAAAACTATCGAACATCCCCTTAACAGGTCTTGAGAAACACTCTCTTTTGCAAATAAAACCAATCAGAAGCCCAGTAAGGCTGTCGACATGGCAAAGTGGGACTCCCTGTGCAATATCCTCGAGTTTTGCGCAAGCAGCCAGAATGGCCGTGCTGGGAAAAGGAGGTATGGAGATGGAGTTACTTTAGTGAGAACATCACAGCATGTTCTCGAATGCACTATTAGAGTTGGGGTTTCTGTCCGGAGAATAGATATGCAACAGATAGAATGCTTGAGCCATAAAAAAAAAATAAACGAGTCAGCAGGTTTATGCTTTCAGGAAACTAAGACTCTCTGTCACCCAGTTTAAAGAGCTAAAATGCTGACAATGTTGTTTTTTTCATTCAACTACCTTTCCTTCGTCCCATATTGCCTTTTTGTTTTGCACTTCTCTACCTTTCTGTTCCATTTTGCTAGAAGGATCCCTTCACAGGTATGCATTAATATTATCTTTTGCTTGCTGTTTCATACCAATAGCCATATCTACGTTAGGAAATATTTGATATTAGTCTAAATAAAGACATGGTGAAGAAAGGTGAGGACGTTGCTTTAACAATTAAAAATGTATATATAATTCATACAAGCAAAGATGATGTCTATCCATTATAACATGCTACATATATTGACTATGTTAATCATGCTAATTAGGGCATAAAACACCACAGGATGTGCTGTTATAGGATAATAAACAATGGCTGTGTGTTGTGGTGAACTGGAGTTACTGTTACCACCATGAATTTAAGTGTATTATTCCTTTGACCACAGCCATTTGCAAGATTCAAGAATGACATTATGCATTTGTTTACTTTTTGTAGCTAAAAAGCCCGAAAAAACAGCTTGTTATGCTACAGAGAAAACAAGACTCTGTTGTATCAAAAAAAAAAAAAAAAAAAAACTAAACTTGAATAGCTTGAATTAAATATTTTAACATCTATATGACATCAGAAAGCTGTATGCACATTGTAATAAAGCTTTGCAATTGCCCAGATAGGTTTATGTCATTTGCCATTAAGGGCTATGCAGCTCCTATGAACATATTAAAAATAAATTGGCATAGTGATTTTCATTCGGATTATTTCAGCTAGTCTGTTTCTTATCCCTTAACTGTAGTCCATAGTGATTTGTCTTGCAGGATATGATGTCCTCATTGCTACAATTTCTCGCTTTACTGACATAGCTGCAGATTCCTGTCACTGATATGAGACTTCTTGAGTCAAATTGGTTATAGTGAGGCTGAAGCTGCTTCAGGATACTGTCATAGTAACAGGAATAAAAATGACGAGTGAATTTACAGAATGTGGATCTCATAAGGGGTGTGTGTGTCGAGGGGGGATTTAAACTAGAATAATATGTTCTCAATCTCTGTTCGCATATACTAACAATAACTATATACCTTCTATTTACACAACTTTCTTAAGCCTTGTTTAAAGTAAGATGGAACCATGTGACCTTATCACATATTTCAGATTGGTCATACATAATATCAGTATTCAGTTTATGTCTCTGTAAAGGGAAATACGCTCTCTTCTACTGTATCTTCTCAAACCACCAGTGGTACATGATACATCTATAATGTCCACTTGTGATTAATGTATTCCCTTTCATAGCCGCAGGATCTCCAAAATGAAGTCAGAGCCCAAGCCCATTAATAAATAATGCTTAAAAAGCATAACTGTTTTTGATCTTTACTTTTTTCGCCTCCATATCATTGGTCCCTGTGGGGGTTTGTAAAAAGCATGATCACCATTTCCTGTCCATATCCCCCAAAAGCAATATAGGCCAGTAAGGGCATTTCAGTTTGTCCAGATTTTCTAAAGGAAATGGTACTAAGGACAAATTTAGAAAGCCTGCTTAACTGCTTCAGATATTCAGTGAGGAATACATGGGCTCATCTTACAGCAGGTTTAATTTGAGATGTCTGGGGGAAAAAGGAGACGGGGGATATCTTGCTTTCTCTTGAGTTGAACTCTGAAACATCCATTTAGGTAAGTCACAGTTCAGGCTTTGAGATGAGCACATTCATTTACTCCTAAGTGCCTTTTAAGGTGATTTTACCTACCAGAATCATTACAGAACAAAAAAAAAAAAAAAGATTGTGGGGGTCCAGAGGCATAACCACTAAACCACTATCAGCATGTCGGTTGAGGAAAAATGACAGGAAATGTCATTGGTTTTCACTATTAATAGAAGAGATCACAACAAAACCTAGTTTTGTGCTCTGAATCCGGTTTTTAGTGTGTTTAGACTTCTGTGTCTTCACATGTGAGGGGTAAATCTATTATATTCTTATAACTACAAGAATGGCCATTTGATTGCAAATGTTTAATCAGAACTCAAATAAAGAATATCGTGTGTATTCAGAGAATGGTCATGTTGCATGGTGTGTAGAACGGAAAAAAAAGAAATGCTCCACATAGTTTAAAAAATAAGCTGATCAAGCATTCATCTTTCATGCTTATTTATCATCATAAGCTTTTTTTTATGAAAAGGATAAGGAATGTTTGTTATTAAGACACTGTTTTACTGATGTCTCTCAAAAATAAATATTCAACTGAATAAACATGTAAATTAAACATATGCTAACATATATTAACATATGTTAATTAATAATAATAATAACAATAATAACCTTATGCTATCATTGAAATATTATTAGATTAGTCATTAGGTTGCTGTTTATATATTATACCAAAACAACACAAAGGTGTAACACAATGTGTTATATCACACTGCAAATTATTGAAAGCATTCCTTATGCCGGGTGATGGTGTTTTACACAGTTATAAGAGTGTCGCTTGGCACTAAGAACACCAAACTTAAATCTTTCAGCTAATCATGACCTCACTGGACAGTAAGCTGGTGTGAGGCAACAATTCTCAGCTCAGTTAGCGAACTCCAGGTGGCTGTTACAGCCCAGCTTAAACATGGACTCATTTTTCAAGGTGACGAGTCCACTACAGCTGCCAGATGGTGTGTTTGGCTAGCGGATTTTTAGCTTGGCACAGAGAGCGGAGTGGGTATTATTCCTGAACTGAATGCACACGATCACATGAAGCTCAGCAGCACAATGTCCTGAGCAGACCCACACACATACTGAACAAAAAAGCTGAACAAACAGAATAAGAACAGAGGGAAAAAAAATTATAATTATTCGCTTGCCTCACTAATACATACAGTATGCTTTCACGCTTCTTTCTAATGCTGCCTCTCTCGCCGTTTCCTATTTTTCTCCTTGGTGGCTACCATATTTTCAGCCATCATCTTGACTAATGTATTTTAAAAGACATTTTGATCAGCCCAGGTCATGATTTAGATAGTAAATTCCACATGTCCTGTTCTGCAGTGTGTGCCATTTAAATAACAAGTACCTTTTTTATATGTATCCCAATTTCAGGTGTGGGAAGAGAGAGAGAAAGTACGAAAGAACGAAGAGAGAGTGTGAGATGATAACCAACTTTCATCTATTTTTTGCAACTGTTAGGAAGAGCTTATTGGATGTCTTGGAGAAGGTAGGTCATTTCCGAGAATCTATTTAACTCTGAGCTTTTTCTACAACAGCAGCTCTGACAAATCTCAGGTTTATATTAATATGCAAAATGTCAATGATTCTATAGTGCATATATATATATGTAGTATATAGCTTTATAAGTATCGTATGTAATTTCTAAGCATTGCCTCCCAGGTGTAGTCCCAATTTGCTTTTATAATTCCCTCCATCTTCTGGGAAGATGTTCCACTAGATTTTGGTACTGATGTAGGTAAGGAAGCATGGGGTGCAGTCAGCATTCACATTCATCCCAAAGGTGTTCAGTAGGGATGAGATCAGAGCTCTATAGCAGGCCACTCAAGATCTTCTTCTTCAAAGCATGTAAAGCATATTTTCAAGGAGAGCTCAGGGGCTTTGTGCACAGGGGCATTGCCATGTTGGAACAGTTTTGGGTTTCGAAGTTCAAGTGAATGCTAAATTTAATTATAGTGCATCTGTGCATGTGTGTGTGTGTATATATATATATATATATATATATATATATATATATATATATATATATATATATATATATATATTTAGAATGTGCACCTGGTTTACAGAAGTTCTGTAAACGCTGATTTGCTTTGTATGTGTGTGTTGATTAATGGCCCGATAAATCACACACAATTAAAAAAGGTACCGCTGATTTCTGTTTGTTGACACCCACAAAAACTCCATAAAAAGGTTAAATTCACAGAGCAGAAAGGACAGAACGGCTACTGAACAGTGAAGAAAATTCTTTCCATGAGGCAGAAGCTGAAGTCTTTTGATAAGAATAAAAATGATTATCTAGCAACATATTCAAAAAGCAAACGTTTCTGAAAAGGCCACATTTGACAGATGCTCTAGCAAATAGATTCAACTTATAAGCCAGTGTTAAAAAAGAAAAAAAAAAAGAAATCACTGTTCTCTAAATAAATCAAAATATCACCCCTAGGGGCATCACAGTGAACTTTCAATTCTGCTGTTTGCATCACCTTGGCTTACTTCTTCCATTTGTTTAAACCAGACTTTCTTTTAAAAAAAAACATATATTCAAAGTCAAAAACTAGCCTTTTTGTCTTAAAATAGATTTGGTTCGACACTTTTCATGTAATACGAATTTGCAGGTCAGAGATCACCAAACTAAAAGCTTGGGGCATAGCGCATATGAAGCTTCCCCACACCTTTCGTATATATTAAATGGAAGTCAACTGGACTAAAAATGCAAGTGTTAATGCAGCTTTAGTCTCTTTATACATAAACTTAAACACAACTAGAAATAAGGTATTTGAAATCGATTTGTATACATCTGTTTGTATACAGCTTGATAAATATGGTGTTTTATCAGTGTTGGAGAATTGCTATGTTATAAGAGAAATAAAGCAATTCAGCTTGCTTGGTTATATTTCAAAATGCTCTGTAAATTTATATTCCTTACATATTTATATTACATTTTTTTAAAGAATATCAGGGTAACTAACACACTCCAGTTTGTCTGTCACTACAAACTGTCAATGTTTAGTTTGTCAATACAGCCTATTTAAAAGCATCAACAACATTGCTAGTAAATTTGTGGACGAAATAGTCTCTTCCCCACCCTAATATACTGCTTGACAGACTGTTTCATATCACATAACGTTTCATCCTCCAGAAGGTCTTAATCGGAAGTGTGAAAACCACCATATTTTATCAGCACTAGTAGGAGCATCAGAGCGAGACCGAAACTCTTCTGACTGACAGGAGAAACTCAGACTGGCTGCTTCTGTGATGATATAGTCTGTCTACAACTTACATACAAATTTCAAAGCATTAACATGGGCCTGAAAGGTTTTAACTTCAAGCACACAGAGGGGATAAGAGGGATAATCTGTTTCCCGGGGAGGGTAAACTTTGTAATTTTTCACTTTTTTCCCAATGATTTTATGTGCAGCACAATTCACATTTATTTTTGGCATTACTGGGAAATAGAAAGTTGCGTGCTTGAACAAAATTAGACAATTATCCAGGGGTCTGGGCTTGTATTTTCCTTAAACTGCAGTTAATAGACTTTGGCTGTGTCAGCCAAAGAATGATCCTTGTGAGTGATGAAGGTTTTATTATAACTTTTTAAAGAACACAGTGATCGTGCTACCTAATCTGTTTTGAGTATAATATGAAATTATATTACTTTACAATTGTGTTGCAAGATTAGTAAGCTAAACTGAAATACTGCTGTTTAGCCTAATTAGCTAGCTAGTAAGCTGGCATCAAATTTGGGCTCCTTGGTAACTAATAAAATAAACACACAAACAAATAAAAAAATAATCTCAGGCAAATTGTTTTTTCTATGTAACAGCTGCTTGTGAACTTTAGGACTAGACTATGTAGACTATCGCTAATAAACAAGGCTGTATCATGTGTTGCTGGTTATAAGTTAGCTAACTCGCTAAATATGGCTTCATTTGTCTCAGGGCACAGAAAAGGCAAACAAAGAGTGTTAGACAAAATAATGTAGTCTAGCAAGGTTAGTTAGGCTTTAGGGGTTAGTATCAGCTTCGCTATCTCTATGAATGTGATCATTTTTGACAGAGGAAATGCTAGAATATCTTTGACTAAACCAAAAGTTCGCCTGCGGGTTTAGCATACAGACAGCAGTAGCCTACCTACATGCCTTAGAATGGCTGACTTTGTAGTATTTATTTATTTATTTATTTATTAACTTATTTTAATTACCTGAGACAAAGGCTTGGAGCAACCTAAACTATGGACAAAACGATAGCTTGCATGCAGTGTCAGTGTAGCACCCTGGGTACTTGATTTAGAATGACTCCTGTTGTCTTGGGTTCAGAAAAAAAAAACTCTTCACTAGTTATTGAAAGCAACCTATAATTACATAAAGCTAGCAGCAGTCCAGCTACCAATCTGTGAATAGCTTGCTTTAGGCAAAAAATGTATTGAATTAAATTTCCTCTCACTAGCAAACTATAGTCTACAGCTAAGAGGGACTATTTACCTGTCTAATACTATTGTAACTATAGATCAGCTGGTCTGAGAATATTTTACTTAGTCTAAGGTACAAGAAATTCAGAAACCTAAACTAGACCAGCTATTGCAAATAAACTTACAAATAAGTATTTTATTTCAGTGTGTAGCTAGCTGTAACAGAATTACCTGAGAATGGCTTCTTTGTCTCAGAAAGAAAAGGCAAAAAATATGTTTGGACATTGTGTTTGATTGAACAATGAACTGAAAGCAAAGTACTGTTAGTAAGGCTGCAGGGTCAGCATACAGATTGCAGAAGCCTGCATACCTATCAGAAAATGTCTTACTTTGTCTCGAAAAAAAAAAAAAAAAGCGTAGCTAGTCTACAAATAAAGTAACCCTCGCTAACCCTGTCAGAGAATGCCTCACTTTGTCTGAAGGAAAATAAAAGCAAAAAGAAACGGGGGCAAAACATATATTGGTAGCTGTCAGGTAACCTCAAGTAACCCTGTCTGATATATATATTACACTTTCTAGGGTAAAAATGAAGGGAGAAAAAAGAACATGATGAGTCTACCTAATACTAGCAAACAACTGCATGATGAACTTCAGCGTTAGCTTCCAGCAAGCAACAGCCTGGAAACCTGTCTTATTTTGCATCAAGTAAATAAACAGAAACAAAATCGTTAGAATGTGTGTAACAGTGAAGGGGGGGAGTTGACACATTTTGAAGTCTCCAAATATATGAATCCAGTACTGTAAACACTAATGTACACGCAGACACACAGCGAGTCTTTTATGTATCCATAGAAGGGCTATCAACAATGTTGGGGTTTTAGTGACCCTCAGACATTTTCGCAACGACCCTACATAATGTGCGTGTTATCAGTGACACATGATACCTTTAAGGTCCAGATTGCGGGCACCATTGGAGTGCTGGGTGACGGTGTGGGAGTCGATTTTCAATGTGTGCATGTTGTTCGTGTCGCGGGAAACCACCACGTTGTGCCACTGGTTGTCATTTAGCTGTTTGTCGGAGTTGCCTTTCATCAGAGAGGGTCCATTGCCCAGGTCGAAGACGTAGTGGATATACCTAAGAGAACAGAAGCAAACACATACTTGTTATAACAGTGTACTAGTGAAATTATGTTTTCTACCATGTTTTGGTTCATCTCCTTGATTTATCATCTTGTTGCTTCATTGAGTGGGGTTCACGAAGGAGATAAATCAAAATCTGAATTTTATTTACAAAATATTTTGTTGTGTTTGTTATTTGTAATAAAGATTGTCATTTATGCAGTGATTAATGTAACTACAGTAGGAATAATCATAAGCAATGTATTAGTATATACATTCTATTTGTATGTGTTAAAAGCCAGCTCCTTACAGATATGGTTTACATGGGTTGGAGTGGAATATCTGCTGTAGAGCTCTGAACTCAAGCCTGCTGTACACCTTTAGGCTGAATCAGAACTCTGACTGCATTTTATTCCTCCTCACCTTACGTCCTTAACTTATTTTACTAACACCCTTGTAGAAGAACGATCACAAGTCTCTAAATGCACAATCCAACATCTACAACAAATCTTGGTCAGATGTCTACAAACTATATATATATATATATATATATATATATATATATATATATATATATATATATATATATATATATATGTGCATAATAATATTTCCAAAGCTGTCAATTTTTGACAAACATGCAAATGTTGTATTGCTTGGTAAAAAGCTGAGCTATAAATATGTCAGTATGACAAGGGAGGGTAGAAGAGGATGCTGAAATAAAAAGCTGTGAGGCAGCATTTGGTCTCCTCCTATTTGAGCAGATTTTGTTCTGTTCTTACATAAAAAACAAACAAACAAACAAAAAAAATCACACATCCAAATAATAAAAAAATGTGTAAGCTGTGAAATTCCAGCTCAACAACTAATGGAGAAGAAAGCAAACAGCTGTCCAAGAATGTAACTCATAAACAATAGAAAGGTTTAGTAAAAAAAAGTAATAATCACATTCTAAAAAAACACCTACTAAAAATAAATACATTTGAACCCACTGTAAGGGTGCAATTTTATCTGATAACTTTTTTGAATGCACTATGATTATGTACTTCACTTGTTTTGGCTTACAAGCTGCTGACATTTCTTCTTACATTCATAAACCTGCAAATATCACTACAGCAGTTTATTGACAGCAGTCTAAACCCTTTGAGAGGAAAAACAGACTCTTTTGTTTTATGGATAAATATTAACCTAAGACTTGCTATTTTTTCTCTGGTGTTAGAATTGCGTCTCGTTGACGTTGTTCTAATACCTGGAAACTCAATCTTGGAACAACACTAATGTGATAGACAATGCTATAATAATAAACGAGACTAAATCAGTGTATATGAGAACATATGAATTGGGTAGTGATGAGAGAACACATGGGAAATCATATTAGGTACACTTGGAGGAAAGTTACTGAGACATTTTTAGTGTTAATAATTTGGTAAATTTTCTGTTGTGTTCTAATTGGCTATGTCTACATTTACCAATTAGATTTGGACTTGTGCTTGTGATTGTTATACAGATTAAGATTTAGCATTTTATCATTTAGCGTCGCACAAGCCAGTGCACTCTTAGTGCCGGTCTCAAGTGTAGATTAAACAGGGAGGGTTGCGTTATGAAGGGCATCCAGACTAAAACCTAAGTGTTAATGCTACAATGCACAAACATGCTAAATCAAATATGCGGCTCACAAACCATAATTTCATACCAGATCGGTCAAGGTCCAGGTTACCAACGATCACCACAGGTATTGTTAGAAAAGCAAGGTACCCACGGAAATTGGGTTACTGTTGGCCAAAGAAGAGGAGGAAGATATCTACAGATACAGCAGGAGAAGTGTAGGTGAGTGTAGGTTTAAGTTGGTAATTTAAATGTTGGTACTATGACTGGTAAAGGGAGAGAGGTAGCTGATATGATGTAGTGGAGAAAGGTAGACGTGTGTGTCTAGGAGACCAAGTGGAAGGGTAGTGAGGCCCGGAATATTGAAGGTGGCTTAAAACTGTTCTATTATGGTGTGGATGAGAAGAGAAATGGTGTAGGGGTGATTCTGAAGGAAAAGTACAGTAAGAGTGCAGTGGAGGTGAAGAGAATTTCTGATAGGGTGATGAACGTGAAGCTGGAATGTAAAGGGGCGATGATAAATGTCATTAGTGCTTATGCTCCAAACAGATGGCTTTGGATGTAAGAAAAAGAGGAGGAGAGTGAGGACTGAAAAAAATATAAGATGGTGGAAACTAAAGGAGGAAGACTGTAGTGTGAGATCCAGGGAAGGAGTCAGACAGAGGCTCGGTGGTGGTGAAAAGGTTGATGATTGGGCAACTACTGCAGAAGTGATAAGTGAGGCAGCTAGGAAGGTACTTGCTGTGACATCTGAAAAGAGAAAGGAAGACAAAGATGTGGTGGTGGAATGAGGAAGTACAGAAAAGCATAAGGAGAAATAAACAAAATTGGGATCAAAAGAGATATGAGAAAAGAGACCAGG
The DNA here is from genome assembly GCF_014805685.1 of Silurus meridionalis. Classification (NCBI taxonomy): domain Eukaryota; kingdom Metazoa; phylum Chordata; class Actinopteri; order Siluriformes; family Siluridae; genus Silurus; species Silurus meridionalis. Next base: position 7,661,665 of record NC_060911.1, on the reverse strand, counting down.
AGATGCGGCAGCAAGTGGGGCATGTGGCAAAAGAGGGATGAGGGATGTGGCAAAAGACAAGGAAAAGGCATATAAGGATTTGTATTGGCCAGGCAGAGGGTCCGAGCTGGGAAGGATGTGCTACAAGTTAGCGCAATAAAGTATGCAGATGGAAATGTGTCGACTAGCGAGGTGAGTGTGTTGAGAAGGTAGAGGGAGTATTTTGAGCAGCTGATGAATGAGGAAAATGAAAGAAAGAGAAGGTTGGAATATGTGGAGATGGTGAAGCAGGAAGTAGATAGGATTAGTAAGGAGGAAGTGAGAGCAGCTATTAAAAGGATGAAGAGTGAAAAGTCGGTTGAATCAGATGACATACCAGTAGAAGCATGGAGATTTTCAGGAGAGATGGCAGTGGAGTTTTCAACCAGATTGTTCAACAAGATTCGGGAAGGTGAGAGGAAGCCTGAGGAATGAAGTGTGCTGGTACTGATCTTTGAGAATAAGGGAAATGTGCAGACCTGCAGTAACTACAGAGGAATAAAGTTGATCAGTCACACCATGAAGTTATGGGAAAGAGTAGTGGAAGCCAGGCTAAGAGAAGAGGTGACCATCCGTGAGCAACAGTATGGTTTCATGCCGAGGACGAACACTACTAATGCAATATCCTCATAAGTATTTGCATTGTGTGTTTGTGGATTTAGAGAAAGCGTACAGCAGGGTGCAGAGAGAGGAGTTGTGGTATTGTATGAGGAAGTCAGGTGTGTCAGAGAAGTATGTGAGGGTGGTGCACGACATGTATGAGGACAGTGTGACAGCAGGGAAGTGTGCAGTAGGAACGACAGACTGGTTTAAGGTGGAGGTTGGACTGCATCAAAGATCGGCTCTGAGACCTTTCCTGTTTGTAGTAGTGATAGACAGTCTGACGGACAAGGCCAGACAGAAGTATCCATGGACTATGATGTTTGCGGATGATATTGTTATTTGTTGTAAAAGTAGAGAGCAGTTTAAGAAGAGCCTGGAGAGGTGGAGGTATGTGCTGAAGAGAAGGAAAATAAAAGTGATTAGGAGTAAGACAGAGTACATGTGTGTATGAGAGGGAGGGTAGTGGAGTGGTGCAGTTGCAGGGAGAAGAGGTGATGAAGGTGGAGGAGTTTAGGTACCTGGGGTCAACAGTGCAAAGTTGTTGGAGAATGTGTTAGAGAAGTGAAGAAAAGAGTGCAGGCAGGGTGGAGTGGGTGGAGAAGAGTGATAGCAGCAGTGATTTGTGATATTTGCAAGAGTGAAAGGGAAATGGTTTATAGGACTGTGGTGAGACCTGCTATGTTGTACGGTTTAGCGACAGTGGCATTGAGTAAAAGACAGAAGGCTAAGCTGGAAGTGAAAGATTTTGAGATTTTCATTTGGAGTGATGAGGATGGACATGATTAGAAACAAGTTTATTAGAGGGACAGCGCATGTAGGACGTTTTGGAGACAAAGAGAGAGAGGACTGATTGAGATGTTTTAGACATGTGCAGAGGAGGAACATGGGAGTATATCAGTAGGAGAATGCTCTGGATGGAGCCACCAGGATGGAGGAAAAGAGGAAGACCAAAGAGAAAGTTTATAGATATGGTGAGGGAAGACATGTAGGTAGTTGGTTTGAAAGAGGCAGATGTAGAGGGCGGGGGGGTATGGAGACGGATGATCCGCTGTGGCAAATCCCTAATGGGAGCATACGAAAGAAGAAGATAAAAAAGCAACAAATCTGGATTTGTTGAATGAATGAAATAATATAAATGTTTTTGTTCATTTTGATTTGATGATTACCAAAGGTCTGACTGAGAGTGTAAATATTTTGTAGAAGAAACACTGGAGTTGTGATGCTTAAATGCACTTAAAATTCACATACTTGATTTAAACTTAAATATCAGTTGCTCTAAAGAAATAAAGAAGGCAATAAATAAATGTCACAATTCTGCGGCAATATAAAGAAAAGGAATCTCATTACTTGAACGAAATGCCAAAGTGTGGTGCAATGATTCATAAACCTGTCAGATAAGAGATACCGAAGGCAGCAGGTAGTAGATAATTAGCTTAAAATCAACAGATTTATACCCCTTGAGAATGTCTCTTGAATGTCGTGGCCAATTCTGAGGTCCACTGAAGGCTCAAGACTCACCCTTTAACTAGCTCCACCACAATGAAATCACTTCCATCTCCACTGTTGTAGAGAATCAGGCCATCTGAGCTGGTGGTCTTGAACTGGAAGAACAGGTACATGGAAGCGTATGCTTGCAGCGTAGCCAGCGCCAGGTAACTTCCTTTGCTCCTGAAGGTTACAGGGTCAGCAATGATGTGACGCAAGCCGAATCGTGCGTTGAGCTCACAGTAGGAGATATCGCCGTTCTTGCACTGGTCAAGGTAGGGCACGCCGTTGACCGTCAGTCCCTGTAGGTGGCCGACAAAGTTGGATGGGATGACGGAGATGAACTGTCTTTCTGTCATGATGCCTGTCTCGATGTTGTGGAACTCGAGACGGGTGTGGGCTCCGGTCATCTGACCTAGAGATAGGTAAATGGTCTTAGCAATGAATTGGATGAGTCCTTGTTACAGACAAATTAAACTAGTCCTCTTATGCCAAAAAAATATAAATTATAAGAAATTATAAATAAGAATTATTTTTCCTGACCAAATCCAGATATGATTTGGGTCCAATATTGTAACACAAATGTAAATTAACCTTTTTAATATCAAGACATTATGAGAACTATGTGGGACCTGGCAACGGTATACTGCAGGACTTGTGGGCTAAGCTTGGTGTAGAGAGCCTTCTTTACCTTCAGTAGTCACATTGTCCACAGAGAGCTGCAGATTCTTGCCTCTACGCACGACTTTTACTGAATGCCATTCATTATCGTTGAGTTTCTGGCCAGCATACAGAGTTTCAGGACCTTTACCTACAGGAGGAACGTTCAGTCAATCACACAGATACACATGCAGACACATACTCTCTGTCTCAATCTGACTCAATACATCAGTGGATATCATCAGTGCACATTTATGGAACTTTGTATTCTAAAGAGGAGAGTACCTGAGTGAACACACACATACACACACATTCTGTATGCACTTATGCAGCAAATTTTCCAACCTTCACAACCAACAATGAAGAATTCCTCCACATACACTCACATGGAAACCTGTTAAACCTTTTTCCCCCTCACACACTGTATTTCCTGGTTGATAATGGTACCAGAGTTTGTAGTATTTCCAAAGGCTTGATACAATCTTAAACCTATGTAAGATTTGGGTTGTATAATTTCCATTAGCACAAAATAAAGCACATTTGGCTTTCTTCTTATTTTTTATAGGTACACCAACTTTTATCTGTAATATCAATAAAAATACTTTTTAATATAAATTTTATGCCAAATGGTAGAGATGAGCATTTAAATTTACATGGTGCAAAATTAAGTCAAAATTGTTCATTTATCACGCAAACTATTCACCGCTCAGGAACATAATCCATACAGATTTAGGGGAGCTGTCTTTTCTTTCTTTTTTTTTTAATTCTCCAAACCTGTCAGCAGGGTTTCAGCAACACCTTCTCCCTTGTCTATATGAATAACAACCACTGACTGGGTGAAAGAAAAAAAGCAGTAGTGGATAGTTGGAGTACGAAAGAAGTAGAAATAGAGAGAGAGTGTCTAACTAGGTCATTGTGAGATTTACAATGTCACCTCAAATCCAGTTCCATTCTCCATGTGACATTCCTTGCACTATGGAACTCTGACAGGGCATGCTGGGTAATTGGCTGGGCCTGAGTCGTCATAATGCTTGAGGCCAATAGCGCTTTAGCAGGATTCAAAGCACATGAAGATCAGCGTTCACGTGAAGTGAAGCATGGCATCACCATGGCACGGATTTGAATGTGGCTTTCACTGGTGTTGTCTATTCACTAAAAAGGGTTGATTGATAGCACTAGTACTGTTATGTCCTTAATAACATATAGCCACAAAATGCACTATTTAGCCTCACGTTCCCAGCCCAAAAGCCCTCAAATATTTTGCTTAATGAAACTTCTTAGTAAAAACTGACTAGATATTAGACAACATTACATAGAAAATGTTAGCGAAGCTTAATTCTAACCAGACTAAGAACATCTCAGGGTTGTGTTTCAGCTTAGGCCAGGTTTCTAATCTATAATATTGTGTATTTATTGTTTCCTTTCTGTAATCTGGAGTGAGTTTAGAGAAGGCAATTAGTCTGAATTTGGAAAGGAGTTCAACTGTGTGATTAATCTGAAAGCCAGGGTAATTAATTTGGTTCGGAAGGACTGTCAAGCCTGAGACTTAACACACTGACCATAAAGCAGAAACAATTACCTAATTAAAACTGTCTCTGTTCACTCTCCTTCATGGTCATAAAAAGTGAAGGAGAACTGTATTTCCTTTAAAAGAAAGGATAAAAGTTGATGGATGCATACGAACGACTAATAATAAAAGTAGACCCACAAAACGTTATATATCGTTATATAATTGGTGCAAGTTTAAGAGGCAAAGTAAAAAAAAAAAGGCAATAACTAATCGTGTAAAAGAAATTCTGTCAGTGTATGAGTTTTCTATTGTGTATCTAATCAATGCTTGTTAGATGCAGAGTTGTAGTTTTTCATGAATGATATAGGTATGCAATTTTAGATGTGGTTTAAGTATCTAGCTAGCAAACTGAATATCCAAACTCCAAAATGACTTTTGCTATATTTACAAACTGTAAAGTCAGTGGTGGACAGTAATAAAATAATAGAATAGCCTTTATTTGTCACATATACATTACAGCACAGTGAAATTTTGTCTTTCGCATATCCCAGCTTGCCCAGAAACTGGGGTCAGACATAATACGGCGCCCCTGGAGCACGGAGGGTTAAGGGCCTTGCTCAAGGGCCCAAGAGTGGCAGCTTAGCGATACCGGGGCTTGAACCCCCGACCTTCCGATCAGTAACCCGGCGCCTTAACCACTTGAGCTACTACTCCCCTACTGAAATAAATGTAATTTGTTACTTTATTTAAGTAGCTTTTTCACATAACTGTACTGTACTGAAGTTTTTACATTTGATGAGACCTTTACTTCAACTTCACTACATTTTAAAATCAAATATGGTGCTTTTTACTCAACTGCATTTTGCGAAACCATTTTATTTATGAGTGCATGAAAACTTAACTGGTAAAAAACACAGCAAGCCACAAAACAGGGTCGAGCGCCCGCTTTGGTTTGATTTCCACTTGGTGGTATCTACTTACCACAAACAAACAGTTCAGCATGAGTTCAACAGCAAATAGTACATTTTCAGAGGAATAAATGATGGAAGAATCTCCTGTCTCTAACTTGCCACAACACCTGTGGTCTTATTTGTGCAATTTTTTTGAAGTACAGGTAGTCCTCTACTTACGATGGAGATACGTTACGACGACCCCATCGTGAGAAAATATTGCAAGTCGAAGATGCTACTACCACTGTGACAGTCTTTCCTGCTTAATGCTGATTTATAATTTTAATTTTCTGCTCTAAACTGATGGCTTTCCTCTTCTTTTTTCACTACAAGCAGGAGACATACTTGGGCACTTAAAAGACATGCTTTTATCACTAAAATTGCTGCTTGAAACAGAAAAAAAAATACACACTGAGACAAATTTACTCTGTCGACCGCTAGCGAGAGCAGGGCATCTCCCAGGCCGAGGGATACGCTCATCCCAGCTGCACGTCCAACGTATCGTACATGGTACGCTGCTGCCTGTGACTGTTGCGCTAAAATATAATTCTTTTTACAATCTGTAGTAATGAAGGTTTTGAGCTCAAGATAATTTTAATAATTATCAATGAGGGTTTGACTCATTAATATCATTCTATTAATAGATCGGTGTGCTGAGATTAAAATTAGAGTCTTTTCACATAAACTGAGTTGATTAAGCAAAGAGTCTTATGACAAAAAAAAACAAACAACTTAAGTTTGTTTGGATTTAGCATACTAAATCATTGTGCTTTGGAAACTTAAGATAACTTAAGGGAGCACTTTGACTTTTACTGGAGTAATATTTCACCTACTGTATCTCTACTTTAACTCAAGTACAGGGTTTGTTTACTTCATCCACCACTGTTGTAAAGTCGTTTTTAATAGCTAAATGTCTTATCCTGTGTATGATGTATTTCTCCAAGAATGTGAATTCATTTAAATGTGAAGGTTCACTGCCTCATACACTGCGTGACTAAATTCAAGAAGACTCGATTATCTTCAAAAAATGTTCTCCAACGCTGACTCACTGAACACAAGAGAACCAAATCTTGGTCATAATCAAAGGTTCACAGATTGAAACCGAATCAATAAAATCAAAAGGAATAAATCTGTCATTACTAAAAGGATCCATTGATATAAACAGTGACTCATTAAATGCAAGAGGAGCTCATATTGGCTGTACCTTAGGGATTCGCTGACTCAAGTTTTGCAACCATGCCAGTACCCAGAATGTCCAATAATCATTATTGATATTTGGAGTTAAGGTTTCAGTTTTGGGGTTTGCAATTTCGAAGCCTGTCAGCAGCAACTGAACAGAAGTTATGGCTGATACTGGCTTGTTTAAAAGACACTAAATCATTTAGGTTAGGGATAAAACACGTCAAATCAGTAACTGTGTCCATCTGAGGAAGTTTGAAGGATGTGCACTGCCAGAAGGCTGACCCGCAGGCAATTGATGGACTGTTTCTCTCACACACACACACACACACACACACACACACACACACACACACACACAGGTCACCACTGACCCAAATCGTTAAAATAGATGAAGATGAACATACATAAATGAAAATTCTAATATTGCACCTTTAAGAGCAATATTAGAATTAAGAGCGATTCAGCCCAGTCGTCAAAACATGATCATGTGTTCCATTCCACTGAAAGCATTGCGCTTCATTACTCTGAGACTAATAATGTTCACGTGTAAATAAGTAGGGGGTGTATGTGTTGGAGTGCATGTGTAGTAAGCTTCATCTTAAAGAATGTGTTGATGTGTTTTGTGGGTTGGTGTGTGTGTGTGTGTGAAAGAGAAAAAGAGGAAGTAAGGAAGGTATGATCTCATTCAGAAATATACCGTCCACTTCTTCACACTAAGAAAGCATAAGGTTATGCTGCACACACATACACACACTTATTCACATTCGTTCCCCTTGAACATCATACCAAAAAAAGCTCTTCAAAACATCCACGTTATCTGAATCCTCACTCTACTCCCCAGAGCAGAACTTTTACTCTCTCTATCTCTCTCTCATCCCCACTCTCTCTCTTCCTCTCTCTCTGCATAACAGCAGCAGATGGGCAATATCAAACTGGCATCTTACCAGACAAGACAATAAGCCTGGCATTCCATCAGCACTACACACAAACATATACACACAAAGAAACAGATGGCATGCGTTGGACAAACCAGCATTGGATATAAATAAGCCCCATACCGTGAGCTCTCTCAGGATGTGAGATGTAATCAAGTATCTGTTTCCCCTCTGACTGTTTTTTGTTAAAAGGCAAAGCAAAAGTCTCCCAACAAGTACACAATGCTGCACACAGAGATCCCTCTCCAGGTAAAACTAGTTTGTAGACTTCTTCTGTTTGTTTCAAGATCTCAAATATCTAGTGTTTAAACTTCAGAAGCTCACTCTCAGCTTTTCAGTGTTCAGGCATGCCTAACCTTCATATACTTTCTGAAGGCTCAACCGAAACTTCAAATTCTTACAAATATCTAAGCTTTAGATTCTTGTATTAACCTTAAGATGGCCGCTCTGACCTTCATTTTAAGGTTCTGATGCTTGGTTTAAACTCTACCCTTCTGAAGCTCCCACTTTCAGAGTGGTATAAAACACTTACCCTTCAGATACTTGTTGTAACCTTCATATTTTTGATCTAATTTTTACCTTAAACATTCAATTCTTGCTGGAACCATCTAAAACTCAGTTACCTTCTGACTCTCGGGTTTGCCTTCAGATTCTCATTCTGTCGTCTGATTCTCACAATAACCTTCAGATTTTTGCTGTAGCCTTCTAAATCCACTGTAAAAAAAACTGTAACTTTTTACATTTTCAATTTCAATAACTATAACCTTCAGACTGTCCCTTTAATATATACTTTATATACCTTCGATTTCTATGCTAGCCATTAGATTTTAGCTTTAACACTCCAGTTCTCACTTCAGCATTCTAATAGTTGCATTAACATTCTGAAGAGTTGACGCTGACGCTAAGCTAAAACATCTGAGCTAAAAGATCACACAGTGTTTAACCATCACGTGCGTATTCTCCACTTCAAATACTCATAAAAAACTAACCTTGAAATCCTTCTTTGTTTGTTTTGTAACCTTCAAAAATATATTATAAACAGCAGACACTCGATCATCTAATGTTCATCGAAGCCTGCAGATGCTTGGTCTAAACTTTGGATGGTCAGTCCATGCGTGCAAGCTGTAAATCTACAAATTCTCATAAATATGAAACCTTCTGATTGTGCTTGACCCTTAATAAACATTGTGAAGGATTAACCATTAAATTCTGGCTGTAAATTCCAAATCCTCTTAAATGGCTAAGATGGTAATTTCTGATATATATATATATATATATATATATATAGATGCATGTTCTACCCTTTATATTCTCAGTCTATCCTTCACACGCTCTGGCTAACCTTTTACTTGTCAGTCTACCCTTTAGATGCCCAGTCTAACATTCTGTTTGGCAGTCTAACCTTCAGATGCTCAGTCTAGCCTTTAGACATTCGTTTTAACCTCCAGAAACTTATTTCAACCTTCAGCCTACTCAATCTAAACTTGAAATGTGCAACAACACCTCAACAATACCATATGTATCTGATATTGTGTGCTATTTATAGCCAGGAGGATTGAACTCTGATAACCTCAACTTAACCATCTTTTCTTTGTGTTCTTCACATACTTGATCTGGCTGAGTCATTCATCTGATATGAGTAAAAGCACGATCTGCTCGCCATTGCATTTAATGATAATGTTATTAGATTAAGTATTTCTGTTCTCTGTTACACCCTCTGCCTCACATCCCCATCTGTGTTTGTGTTTGTGTGTGCTGTGCTAATCACTGCCTCGTCCACCCTTCACACATGATTGCTCATGCACTTTCTGGGCATTAGGCATTCTGGGTATGTTTGTGTGTGTGTTTGTAGAGTGTGTGCCAGGACAGTGGGCATAGTAGGGTAGCATATGAAAGAATGCCAAAGATAATCACAGCACTCTAAAATACAAATGCTGTGAGAAGTAATGAGCCACCCATAAGCAAAGATTACAGTGTGACTCACTCGCTGATCAAATGAGAACCTGGATTTTATGCAGCTATAAAAACAAAGTGCTAACACTGGTAACACTGTTATATATTATATATGATGCTTTTAAATGTTTTATTCTGATGGGTCAGGTGGTATTGATTACTTTCCTATTACAGCAGCTCAGACTGTAGTGTTCGCTGTAATACATTACTATGGCAACAGGTCATTCTCAGGGATGTCCATGGCAGACATTTATTTACCGTAATTTTCGGACTATAAAGCGCACCCACTGAATGTGCCAAAGATTTTTATTTTAAACATAAATAAGCCGCACCTGTCTACACCAGTGTCTGTTACACGGTGTAACAGGTGAAATATGTTGTGGCTCATTTAAGAGCATAGCGGTATTTTGGGAATAGCCTGCCACTGCATTCTTCTAGTATTACTGTGTGTGTAAGACAGAGGAATATGTCCTTATTATTTTCTAAAGCTCATTTCTAAGTTTCTTTGACTAACCCGCAACGCTGTTGCCAAGAAAAATTAAAAAGCACGAGTTTGGAAACCTGTCTGTGCTTATATGATTTCTGTTGCAACTGGAGTTAGTGAGCTCTCCCTTCACCCAGACTCGCGTTACAACGGCTTGTATCTAAACAGTAGCTGACCAAGTAAGTCATTGTTCACTGTCTTCCTCCTTCCTTTTACAACTATTTCTCTCGGGAGTTTATCTTTTGGCATCGTCATGCGTTAAAAAAAGTTTTTTCTCCCGATGCCGTGCAGCTCAGAACACAGGTGAGGTGCGTTTTTTCGTTTCCATACAGAAATTTCATTGGTCTAATGTTATGGGGCTCCGTTTTTGGCTTAAAGTTTGTGAAACCGGGAAAAACCCAGGAAAAATCCATAAATAAGACGATTCGTTGTTTATGCCGCGGGGTTCAAAACGTGGGAAAAAAGTAGCGGCTTATAGTCTGAAAAATACGATAACCGTTTTACAGGAGGAGTCTCCAGTGCTAGAGCTTGATAATGACACTGGGCATCACATAGAGCATCTTTGTACCACCCTTACATCGATTACTCTGTTTTATCCCTTACATATGAAACATATTATTTCTGCAGTCTGTTTCATTTAATGAGAGAACGTATCCATTTAACAATTCCCCCTTAGAGAAAATAAAGGCTACATGTACATTGATTATTATTGGTATGAAAAGTAATCAGGTCCTCATAAAGATGAATGCTAATGCAGTCTGATTGTTTTTTAATGAAATCTGATGTACTACCCGTAGGCAGATTGCAGTATATTCGCCAATTTAATGAGTATGCATTCCAAAAATGAAACCTCAAAGGAATTGGGAAAATTTGAAGAAACATGCCATGGACTCTCTCTCTCTCTCTCTCTCTCTTTCTTTCTCTCTCTCTCTCTCTCTACATCACTGTTAAATTGGTCTGTAAAACACTAACACTTACATTTCACACACAGAGCCAGAGGGAAAGAAAACCTGTTATACAAGCCACTGTCACTAAGATTAGTGCTATAAAGTGTAAACAACCGACCACATTTATGCACAACAGGGAATTTTCGATGCCTTGTGTAATACTGTACTGAAGCTAAACACCGTTATAGCTACACCTGCAATGCTAAACTTAGCGTCATTTTTCATCACCAGATAGGAATAGGAAAAAGATGCAACGTGCTTCGTTAGTTAATAAATTACACAAGTCTGAATACACCAAATTTTTTCTGTATAAATATTTACATAACTTCACCAGCTCTGACTAAAGCCATTAACTGGAGCTGGAATACTGTATGGCCATAACTGTATTCCAGTTTTGAAACTCACTGGTCAGGATGTTTACAGTGTTTTTTGTGCTTTTAAGCTCCTTGGTCATTTTCACTATTATAACTGTTTATATGACAAAGAATCAGAGTGCTCATTAGTACACTGGAAGTAACTGTTAGCTGCTCTGGATAAGCGGGTTGCCAAGTGCCATAAATGTAAACTATTGTCGAACTTCAGCTAAACCAGTGTTTAATTTGTTCTCTATAAATCACACCTATACTGAGATTGCTGCTTATGGACAACCCACAACCCTCCATAAAACAGTACCACATATTCCAAATTTGCAAAAGATCACCTTGATACCCAACAATGCTTTTCTGGGACAAAATTCTCTTGACAATTTAGACAAATCTATCATTTAGAAAAAATAAATAAATAAATTGCACCACAAAATAATTCCATCATGATTTAGAGCTGCAGTGTTGTGTCAGGACCTGGACAACCTATAGTTTCTGAAGAAACAATGATTAAAAACTTTTATAAGAGACGTTCAAGGCTGCAATCAGACAGCAAACCAAACACACAAGCAAATCATTGCAGGAGTGTTTGAAGTTTTAGGTCTGATTAATACGTGTCACACTGTATGAGTTGTTCTCAATAACTGTCTCTGACTGTGCGATAACATGCGATTAGAAGATAATCCTCTTCTAGAGGAACTGTAGACCTGTGAATAAAGAAACACGCCATATTTTGTTTACTTTATCATTATTAACAGAATAAGTGGTTTTAAGATGAGTGTCAAAGTAGCAAAAACACTCAAATTTTTTAAACACAGCAAAACCATTGTCCCTAATTGTCCTTGACAACTGTTTTATAGGAAGACGGTATAAAGTTTCTCCTTAGCATTGTCTTATCAGCTGCTACAGGAAACATTTGCTGGATTTCATTTCTGCTTTGGATCATTTTAAAATGGTCTGAAGATGATTTATCAGCGTGGTCAATAAAGAAATGACGAATACAGATTTGTTCTTGGGTTTCAGCTGGATGGGTTTTCTATTTTCTACCTTGAAGGTCATTTTAGTTTTTTTTTTTGCCTTTTCATTTTTACAACTAAAGTTTTAATCTCTAAAGACCAAGCACAAGAACATTTTGGTGTGTTGTGGCCATACTGTCTATTAATCTTAATATTCAAACTTTGGGAATTGGGAAAAAAATGTGCCAAAACTCCTAGGGCTAGTCTGCAAAAGTAGGTTTTGCATACTATGGAAATGAACTGCCACCAAATTAAAAAAAATATCATTGCTTAAAAAACATGACTAGCATGTCCAATGGACACTTGGCATGAACTTGCATAGCTTGGTAGTGTGTGCCTTGAATGACATGAATTTATTTGTAGGTCAATGTCCTAACAATATAAAAACTGCTACATTGTAAACATAAACAAAAAATTCACATCATTGCAAGGACTTTAAAATACTTAAAAACTACAGTAAATATAATTAATAACAATGCAGACTTACACATCTTTAATCAGCATTTATCTAAGACTGTCACCTTTTCTGTCAGAATAGTAACGCTTTCAGGTCACCGTTGGTAAACACTTAAATCCACTATCATGCCCTGACACAGGTCTGCTCTTTAAAGCCGATGACAATGGCGGGTTGATAGAGGTGGCAGAGCAGCAGATGGCTAATCAGATAAAGGACAGTGCTAGAACGAAATTGAAAATCGAATGGAAAGGTAGATTAGTAAGACTTGAACTGTATGAAAACGGCTTGCCTTCAATCTGAGGTTGCACCCTCTCATTGTATCACTTTATGTCACAAGCTCTTCCTTTTTATCTGGACTAGCCAAAGACACAGTGTCTTTACTGAACAAGACTACAGTCCCAGAGTCAATACTGTTAATACTGGCTATGGTCTGTTCTGGTGGATGGGGTCACTTTGAACCCCATGCAGGGTTGTGGTGTGTTTTCATATTCACAGTCTTTTTAATTTGTTTGTTTATATTAAATGTGTAGGTTGTTTTCTCTGCTGTCCAATTAAAAGAAAATGCTTGAGTAAAATTTAAATAACGTTAATATACATATATTAATATTCATGTATAAAAAATGATAAATGTATGGAAAAAACAGTAGATATTTAGAAATTCACACTGTTTAAGAACATTTGACCATCACACCCATATGTGGCTCTTTCTCAAACTGTTGCTACAATATCTGAAGGACACAATTGTCTAGAATGTCTTTGATTGCTGTAGCATTACCTTTCCTTCCATGTAACTAAAAGGCCCAAACGTCTTCCAGCATGGCAATGCCTCTGTTCCTATTGAACACCTTTATGATGATTTAAACTCCAGGCACCCCAGGCCTCCACACTCAAGCTACGCGCCTGAACTTACTAATGCTCCTGTGGCTGCTAATGCCATAAAATCTAGTGGAAAGCCTTCTCAGAAGTGTGCGAATTATTGAAACAGCAAATTAGGGATTGCATTATAGTGCATTGATAAGACTATTTGGATAATCAAATGGCGGCATGCAACAAATTATTAGTGTTCTGTCATTAATATGCTCATCAACTAATTCTGCATGTCATACAATACATTAGTACAGTAAACATCAAATTAATTTGAAATTGCTGATTGGCCAAGGACAACCTGATAGTAATTCACCTAGTTAACAGCAACAGCTATAAAATGGAGACTATTGGTGTCCTCAAATTTTATAAAAGTGGTTCTTAGACAATGTTTTCAATTAGAGACCCCACTGAAAAGCTAAGCAAGTCTGACCTGGTCTTGTCATCCCCATGGACAAATATCAGATTCAACCATTTTGCACTACCCTCAATGCTAGAAACCATCTATACATATCTGTGTAAAGCTGCTAACTGTCTAAAACTGCTTTGAGGCAATGTATATTGTTAAAGGCGCTATACAAACAAAAATCTATACTTCCTGCTGCACATTGCTAAACAAACTCAGCATGTGATCCTCTACATTATGAGGAGGAACTGACTATTTCTTCCCACAGAAGTCAAATCAAAAGTTTAACCTCTACAAGATCCACCTCACTACCCCATTGCTTTTGTTCCCTCAAATGGATTCTTGTAGCTGACTGTCTCAGATTTAAAGCACTGTCCTGACCCTTCTCTGTCCTGGCACAGAGGTTGTGGAATGATCTTGCTCTGGCTGGCAAAATTGCTAGATCAGTCTTGATCAAACTTTAGGAATAAAACATAATTTTTTTTATTTTTAAAAATATTGTCTTTTCCTTTCTCGTTTTTTTCTTTGTATATTACATTCCATTACTTCTTTCAGTTCTGATTTTAAATTTGTTTGCTGGAGAAAGTGAAAAAAAAAAAAGATTAAGCCTGGCATGTCACACTTAGGGAATTTAAGCCCGTCATCGAAGACCCTTTCAGATAAATATAGATGGCAGTGGTTGAAGAGGAGGAGTGGAAACTTCTTCTGGCCAAACAGACATTACAACTCACAGAGCAAATATGAGGTGCATGTGGTGGTGGTAGAAAGCACTTTTGGCACAATGCCACCTATTAAACCATCTCCCCTGGTAATAATTTTACTGCTTTTAACTTCCTACTTTGCCTTTGTAAGTCAATAAATAAGAGGTTTTTGAGAATTGCTTTGTTCAGTATTATTATTTTTTAACATTCCATACTGAACCCATCAGATAGAAATCTTTGTTTCCTGGAAAGTTTAAAGCCTACAGGAAGAAAGAGTCTCTTCCTGTAATAACTGATACTGTTAGACAATTAGAGACATGTATCAAGGGATATTGGAGCACTCTTCATGCACAATGTTTCAAGATCCTTTATATTATTAGGTTATCGTGTGTGGACTGCTGTCCTTGGTTAGTTCATGATCTGGTCTTTGCAAATAATAGATATAGGAGCTGCAGACATTTCCATGTTGATTAAGATACGTGTTTCTGTTCATCATATTGCAAGTCTTTAGCCAAACATTTAGCTTTGCATCATTTCAGAGCAAACAATACCCCTTTTTATTAATTTATTTTTTTTACCAAACATCAAGGTAAAAAAGGACAAAAAATTCAGACTTCTGTACTATCTAAATACAATTTACAAATGCAGTAAAGATTAGCACCTATAGCTTTTTTTAGATGGTGATTTATTTTTGTTGACAGCTACAAACGCCTAGGGATTTTGTTTATTTTGTTTAATTTCTCTTTGGGGGCAGGATGTATTGGGTGTGGCAGGGTTGTTCTCTTATTGTTTATTTGATTTTTTCCCCCAATTTTTCACAACTATTGATGAAATGAACTGTAGATTTTTCTTTCTTTTATTTTGGTACAAATGCTTTTGAGAGAATCGGTGCTATTCATCATTTATGCATATTAGTGCTCTTTTTTCTGTATTATATGTAATTGATTTATTTAAGAATTACTATTATTATAACCACATTACCTAAGAGAGCAGTGTTTTTGTGACTGTTTTTTTTATGTTTTCATGTAAATCTGTGCATTAAAACACCACAAAATTACAACAACAAAAAAAAAGAGATATGTTTGTGCTTTACCTGGTTCAAGCTTGAGCTCAGGTTCAACCTACAACATGATTATTTTTTACATCTAGAGCAATGTGAACTACACAAAACAAATGGCTTTCTCACCCTGACATGCTGTTTATAATGACTGTAGACAGGCCTGCTGTGACCACATTGACTTCATTCGGATATAGAATGAGATTCGCAGGTACTTGTGTAAAAACTATGCAAATATTGTTGACATAAAAATAGATTCTGTATATCACAACCAGTATATGTAGTCACTAACACATTACTTCCCAGTATATCAGTAATAGATGTTTACATCCCTGACATTGAAAACCAGATTCATTTTACCTGCAGTGTTTGTTTAAAAAGACACTTGATACCCACGCTTTGATATAGTCAATGTTTGTGAGATTATCAAAGGTTCACTGTGTCACAACGCTGTCGAATACTTGAATCCGATCTGGTCAAAAGGTTGTTTTGGGTGAAATTTAATTTATCCTCTGATGATGAACCAAAGTTCAAATAATAAATCAAATAAATAAATAAATAAATAAATAATTTGACATAAATGCAAAATCATTTATTGAAATAGCCAAGCTTCATATAAAATTTTTTTATGAAGAAGTGTCCAGATTTGACACTTTGTAATAACAATAGGAGAGTCTTCATGACAGTGGATTTTCATGCTAGGATGCAGTTTTTGCTGTTGAAAGCTGACAATACAGTAGGAACTTATTTGCTTTGTGGACATTTTATAAAAATAATTTTAGATAGAAATGTGCAAATACAATAAATTAAAACATTCACTCTCTCTCTCTCTTTCTCTCTCTCTCTCTCTTCTCTATCATTTGTGACATCGGCCTCGCGTCCCGCACACAACAACAGGCAAGCGCTCCGAACACGACAGCAGGGCGGGTGCTGAATGGACAGCGCCATTTCAGCACCCGTGTTATGAAAAGTTATGCCGCACATGGCCAGTGGGCGGAGCGACACAACAAGACACGCAAGCCTACAAGCCTAATTAAGAGAGCGCCATCCTCTTCAACCCCTGGAGAAGAATGAAGAGTATAAAAGGAGCCACGAAGGAAGACAGTTTGGAGAATGTATTGGAGTATTATTTATTTAATTTTTTTTTATACATAAACTGAGTTGATTAATAGTCTTGTAACAAAAATGATAAAAGCAACATTATATCCATAATAAATAATAGTACTTTGGCTACTTAAGTACATTTGAAGGCAAATACTTTTGTTCTTTTACTCAAGTTTAAATAGTCACTTTTCCTGGAGTCATATTTTACCTACTGAATCTCTACTTTTACTCAAGTACATAGTTTGTGAACTTCATCCACCATTTGGAGAAGACACATGAATTCCATTTCAGAATGTAAATATTTTATGTACTTATTAAATGTTAAAAACTAAAAAAAGAAAAAAAATAATTCTCAGATAAAAATTTGTAAACCTTTTTGTTGTAATGTAATATAATTTGTGGTGGTTTGCTATTGAATTTTAATCTCTTTTCCAAGTGTGTGGTCTTGTAGCTAATTATCACCTGTGGTATGTTGAGGTGGACTGCAGGACAGTGTGACACTCCATGCAGAGAGACATGACTCAACCCTTAGCCCCCCATGCAGAGGAGCAATAACGCCTACAAGAACCTCAGACTGTCTCTCTGTATCTCTCAGCTCACTTTTTACCTCTATCTTCTTGCTGAGGTTAAAGGGGGTGACACAGGCAGCAGGTTGTCGCGACATCGTGATGCAAACATATGTCGTGTTAGAATGCCTCTCTGTGTGAGTGTGAAAAAGGGAATGAGCGAGGAAAGACCGTGTTGACTTTGAGAAATGCCAGGAAGCATACACCACCATGTTACACCAAACATACAGATTAACTTCAGGCATGTGCTTTCTTCAATAATATAACCAGAACCTGCAGTATTATCAGTTCGGGCTCCAAATAATCATATTTCTGTGATTCCTCATTCCTTTTTCCTGCTAGTCAGATGTCAAAGCCTCAGGTCTTGTGTGGTTTTACAGGCCATGTGTTTCATCAGTGATGCTGTTTGTACATCTACAGCCTTGGGGTGTATTTTATTTATTTATTAATTTTTTTTCAGATAAATAATTGAGTAACCTACAGTGTCACCTACTGGTCATCTACTGGGTTTGCTTGAAACAGTGAGATAGGCACAAGACACATGTTCACAAGATGTGTATATAGGATTAATGCACTGACAAGCATAGAATAAGCAAGAAAGTAAGTGGAAAAAAACACAAAAACACACCACCCTTTAAAAAAGACAATATTAGGTCACTCCATAAATTAACAAACTAATTAATTAGCATACAAAAAGAACACACTTCTACACTCCACTCCATGAAATGTCAAAAGAAAGTCAATTCAATCTGTCAAGCTCTTTAACAGTTAATTAGGTGGTTCTCAGGAGTTGACAAGATAGATTTCAATAATTAATTTATCCTTTAAGCCCAAACTCAGGAGAGCTAACTGCTTCAGCTAATGTTAGCATTAGCAAGGACCATCATGACACACAGTTGTTTGAACACAGTGTGGGATTTTTTTTTTTCTTTTCCCAATTGACCAGAGGTGGGAAGTAACGGAGTACAAATACTTCGTTACTGTACATAAGTAGATTTTTTTGGTATCACTACTTTACTCCACTATTTATTTTTCAGACAACTTTTTACTTTTACTCATTACATTTTTACACAAATATCTGTACTTTCTACTTCTTACATTTTCAAAACAGACTCGTTACTTTAGTTTTAATCCATTGATTTGGTGAAATATTTTTTTTTTATTTTCACTGCGCGCCGATTTCAGCCGAACAACCGATTTCCTGTCATTGCATGTTCAATTCACTGGTGTATAAATTACGGACTCTCACTCACCACAGAAGGCAGTAAGAAGTTTGGGGTTAATGTGGATGAGACAGAGGGAGTCAGTGATTTAACATGACTGAGAACAGACACATTCCTGATCATCATCATCTTTTCTCTGCTTGTGTTCTATATGTGAATCTTCAGCCTGGACACATTCATTAGGTAACAACATTTTTAATTAGTTTTATAATTAAAAATGTAATTAAAAATTAAAAAAAATTGTATATATATATTTGGCTGTCAAAATTAAAATTATTTTAAACTTTACAAAATGTTTTCCTTTCTTTATTTAGATATAAAATAAATAAAATAACTCCAGATAAAAATATTTTTAATCAGTAAACATTTGTTTTATTTCTGAGTCTCAAATCAAACACCAAATCCGCCATGTTATACACAATTTACCCTATGGGTGGCGTTTTGTGGGTTTTTCCTTCATAATGGCGACACAAACTTAAATTACTGTCTTTATTGATCGTACAGATAAAAACAATACATCATTGAAATCTGTAAAATGTCTATAATTTTATATATATAAAAGCTTCCTGACTTGACTTGAAGCGGTGCAGATTCTCTGGTATCACCTCATTAACTGTCCGTGTGGAAACATAGCAAAGGCTCTAAATGATGTCCACACGTCTCTGCACTGATATAGCCTTTATATTTAATCACTGTACATATGCTTACATATATATCACATTCTGTACATATGATACATGTTTAACATCTCCAAGCTGCCAGTTTTGGGCACCTGAGCAAGCCCTTAACTCACTACAGCTCATTTAGTAAATGAGATCATTGAGAGTCGCTCGGGATAAACACTTCCAACAGGAAGTTGTACCTGAGTCACTTCTCATAGACTTAGAGTTACTGAGAGAATGTACATGAAGTTTTGACCCTCTACCATCATGATCTAAGAGAAATGCTGGTCTCCTAACTATAGAAAAGCCAAGAGTCCAATAAGCAAAGGCTTGTTTGCCTCTCCTGTGTTGGTGTAATGGTCAGTGAAGTGGTTATTGGTATCTAACTCACCCGGTTCGATTCCTACCCCTTAGCTTTCCTTTAAATTGTTTAAAAAGTTTTTAAAAAGAACCAAAAAAGGTCCTAAAAATCAGGTTCTGGCAGGAGATCCTGTGGCTCAATTGGAAGAGCTTTACCTCTGGGTTAAGAGGTTGCCGGTTCAAACCCCGGCCAGGGCTCAAAGTTAAGAGTGTGGCAGGTTCCGATGGCCGTAGTAAGGAAGGTGTCAGAAATGGCTGTGTGGAAGGTTGGATGTGGTTTCGGAGGGCGTATCCTGAAGCAGGGGGGCAATATCCGGGCATCTGCCCCCCCGGTGTCTGAGAAGCTGAAAACAGGGGATTATGAAGCAAAAACGTTCAAAAAAGTATCGACTTAGTTTTGCATATATAGGGAAAAATTCTGGCAAAAACCTATCACCCTCACTTTTTCTGAGGCTGTGAAGCAGCAAGTAATCACAGCCTTTGTTTACACTCAACAACCTCATTGCTCACCAGACACTACTGTCCACACAGCTTACCCAGTGTGGGGACAAGCCAGATTCAAACCAGCAACCTCTGAGCTTAGAGGCAAAGCTTTTACCACAAAGCCATCAAGTCCCACAACAGACCTTCTTTTTTTGGGGGGTTTATCTTTTGTTTCATGCTTCAAAGCAAGCAATTCAGACCAGACAGAAACACAGAAAGCAGGATTCGAACCCTGAACCCCACCAACAGCAAAACACCAGTCTTAACCCACTGAACCATCGGGAAGGACCAGCTGCAATGATTGTTTAGAGCAGGTCTATCTTTTCTTTCAAACCATCAACACAAGAATATAATGCTAAAGACAGACATAGGAACCAAACCCATATCATGACTAACAGGGACAAAGCAGGATTCGAACCCTGATTCACACCGTTAGCAAGGCACCAACATTAACCCACTGAACCATCAGGAAGGACAAGCTGAGAAGCTTGTTTAGAGCAGGTCTATCTTTCTTTTTAACCCATCAAAACAAGAATAAGAAGATGTAGGAATCAGGAATTTAACCTACCTCATGACTAGCAGACAGAAAGCCAGGTTTGAACCCTGACCACCAACATTAGCAAAGTACCAGCCTTAACCCACTAAGCCATCAGAAAAAAACTTGACGAGAAGCTTGATTAGAGCAGGTCTATCATTCTTTTCAAACCATCAACACAAGAATTTAACGGTAAAAGAAGATGTAGGAAGCGAATACAGATGTAAGTAGCACAAGTTGAACCCACATTGTAAATAACAGGAAGAAAGCAGGAGTCGAACCATGATCCCTACCACTAGCAAGATACCAACCTTAACCCATTGAGCCACTGGTGAGGACAGGCTCAGAAGCTTATTTAGATCAGGTCTATCTTTCTTTTCAACCCATTAAAAACAAAAATATATCGCTAAAGAAAGATGTAGGAAGTGAATCCTGATCGTGACTGGCAGGCAGAAAGCAGGATTCGAACCCTGAACCCCACCAAAAGCAAGAAACCTGATTTAACCCACTGAACCATCAGGGAAGACAGGCCAAGAAGGTTGTATAGAGCAGGTCTTTCTACCTTTAAACCATCAACACAAGAATATAAAGCTAAAGAAAGATTAAGGAAGCAGGAACATAACCTACATCGCAACTAGCAGGATTCAAACCCTGATACTCACCATCAGCGAGGCACCAGCCTTAACCCACTGAACCATGGAAGGGATCAGACTAGGGGGCATGTTTAGATGAGGCACAAGCCTTAAACCAGTGAGCGACCGCTGCTGAAAAGCATGTGTGCTTTTTGGAGGGTTCATACTTTGTTTCATGCCAGTGCAGTAAGAAAGAAGGCATGAAGGACTGGCTTTGAAACCTTATCACCAGCGTGGACTATATTAAGGACCATGTTCAGGCACAAGCCTTAACCCACTGAGCTACCACAGAAGCGCTTTTTTTTTGGTGGAGTTATCTTTCATTAAAGACCAGGAAATCAAGAAAGTAATCCAATACAGAAAGGACAGAATTGAAATGTTTTCAGAGGGAACAAGGTCCAGAAGTTTTATTTACCAACACAGCAACCAGCTCGACCAGGTTTCAAACTCTCAAACTCATCCTCGTGTGGATACTGACATTAACCCACTAGGCTATCACATCCATCCATCCATCCATCCATCCATCTATCTATCTATCTATCTATCTATCTATCTATCTATCTATCTATCTATCTATCTATCTATCTATCTATCTATCTATCTATCTATCTATCTATCTATCTATCTATCTATGATGTGAGGTTCAGTTAACAGCTAAAACAGGTAGAAGTAATAACTACTTTTTACTTAAGTACATGTTAGAGCCAAAACTTCTTTACTTTCACTTAAGTAAAAAAGTTTAATCAGTACTTCAACTTTTACCCGGGTATTTTAAAACATGAGTATCTGTACTTCTACTTAAGTAAAGGATGTGTGTACTTTTGCCACCTCTGCAATTGAGACAGGTGCCTAAGGCTCATGTAAACACAGACATGTTTTCTGTGGTGTGGTCTCAAACTTTAAGTATTATTATTTATATGTTCTACCTCTTTACCTGCTTATTTGTACAAGTAAGCATTTTAACCAGATTATTGCACCGTTAAGAGATAAATACTACTAATAGAAAAATAGGCTCAATTCAATAGCTGACTCTATTCAAAATCTATTAAATAATTAAAAAAACATTTTTATTCAAATACTTAATTTTAGTGTTTTAAAAGTAGTTTTTTTGTTGAAAGTTGTAACTCTTTATATAATATGTTTTGAACAGTGTAATTAGATACAATTAAACACACACACACACACACACACACACACACACACACACACACACACACACACACACAGGTATCTCCTCGATTTTTGACTTACCTTAGAGTAAACATCACAATATTAAATGAAACACGTGTTGAGATTCAAATTACCAAAGCAAAAAAGCCAATGCATGTGTGTTAAGTGGAGAGAGAGAGAGAGAGAGAGAGAGAGAGAGAGAGAGAAAGAGAGAGAGAGAGAGAGAAAGAAAGAAAGAAAGAAAGAAAGAAAGAAAGAAAGAAAGAAAGAAAGAAAGAAAGAAAGAAAGAAAAGTAAAGAAAGTGTGTTGTATTTACAATAAACACTTAGAATATCACTTACTGGGGTTACAGTTTATCCTGATACAATCTGGTGGGAAAGAGAGTGAGATGGTGAGATCAAATCAAAGAGAAACAATAGAAGGAAAAGAGAGAGAGAGAGAAAAAAAAGAAAAAAGGAAGAAAGAGCAAGAGAGGGGGAAAAAAACAACATTTTACATCCTTCAAGGTACATTCTGCAGACATCCATGATATTAGGCTGGACCACTACCCGGGGACACGCCTCGAGACAGAGTCACCCTTATCCTACACAACTATTTATAATTTCTGTATACCCTCCATTTTGCCCAGAAAAGCTCCAAAATCTCATCAATGCCAAGCTGTTTTAAAATCAAGACCAACATGATTTATGATAAGGTTTAAGAATGAATTCAAACATACATATATATATATATATATATATATATATTTTTTTTTTTTTTTTTTTCTAAATCTGATCCACATTTTATTTAATGTTTTGATTTCTTTTTGACAGAGGAATCAGTCTCTGGAGTTCTTTGGGCAATGAGGATTCACCAGCTGAAACTTTAGGCAAGGGTGATCTGCACACTTCAGCCTTAAATGCAGCCTCCTACATCCAAAACAAATTCCTCCTGACTTTCCTCCATGTTATATGCCATATACGTTATATTAAAGAAGCAGTTTGTAATATTGTCTTGGGCTGTACAAAACTAATGTTTTCCAAAAATCTCCCTAATTATTTTATTTCTGTCTATTGGATTTAAGTATCTGACATTTTTTTTCTCTCACAGATGCAGTTCGTTTTTTTATGACCTGCTATTTCAGATTTTAAATATGATCTATGTGCTGAACAGTGGCACCTACTGGTCAACTTGAGATATGACAAAATTTGTTAGTTCAAAAAAGTAATCCACACTAAATGACATCTGTTTATCTACACTATATGGATACACGTTTGCGGGCATATGACCACGCTGCTGTTATAATTAACTTCCACTCTTCTGTGTGTTGCATTAGATTTTGGAGTGTGTGTGTGGATATTTGTGCTCATTTCACAGAACACACACCACAGGGTGTTAAAGTCAGGTAATGATTTAGGTGAGGATGAGAACATCCAGAGTGCAGTCAGTGTTCTGATTCATCCCAATAGTGTATAGTAGGATTGGGGTCAGACCACTCAAGATCTCTCCAACTCATCTAAACCATATCTTTATAGAACTGGCTTTGTGCACAGGTTTAGGTCTCTTAGTTTACGTAAAAGGGGGATAATTAAATTCAACAACATACAAAGGGATCATATGGAATGTGGAAGAACCACAAATGGTTTAACACTTCAGGTGTCCCAATAGTTTTCTCCATATAGTTTCTCTCTCTCTCTCTCTCTCTCTCTCTCTCTCTCTCTCTCTCTCTCTCTCTCTCTCTCTTTTCTTTATCTGTCTATGTCAATGTGGGGTCTATTTTCACTTTAGCTTTAGCACTTTCACTTTTTTGTTTTCTGTTGATTGTGGTGCCAATCCAGTAGTGTTTACCTTGGATTCATCTTTACTTCAAGAGTGAGATGCAGCTGGGCTTCACTCCTTTAGCCCTCCCAGATCATCTCCTCATTCCAAACCAATCAGCTCCCAAAACGTTCAAGCTAATAACACTTTAATGCATATCATCTCACAGATCACTAATTAGACTAAATTGTATAAATGCATTGAATTCTGCGATTTATAACCTACAGTTTTGCCACTACATTGGCACCAGAATCACTTAACATAATCAAAATCAAGAAGCTCCAGCATGGAACCTATCTACAAGCAAGAATGATTTATACTAGCTAGATCTGATGCACTGAAATAGCTCAAACCTCAGTTTTGCTAAGATAGACATGAAATGATAAGATGTTTATATATATATATATATATATATATATATATATATATATATATATATATATATATATATATATATATATATATTATCAAACTGCACCTTTATTATTTCAGTGTGTATACTAATAAACACATTTCATCCTTTTTCCGTGCACGTTATATAAAGCTTGGAAGATGTCAGTAATGGTGGTAGCTTCATGGAGTTTATTCTGTTTGGAAATCTTTGTCTCCAATTGCTGGCTGCAGCCTGCATGTGCAAGCTAGAAAGGCTGATGTGAGATCTCAAAGCTGTCAACCGCTACGGAGTAGTGATGACAAACAGCCAGCGACCGGGCTCACTGTGTGAAGCGAGAGGCACGGTGTGCTACAATATCCTACTCTCATATACATTTCAGCATATTTCAGCTACAAAGTTATTAATATATGAGTAATAATGTATAATCAAATTTCATTGTAGATCATCCCTTAGGGAAAACACCACACACATTTGGGGTGAACTGTGATGAAGGACCACATGTGAATAATACTGTATATCAGGGTACACAAGAAACACAAATACATAATTAATAAAATAACAAATAAATAATAAAGCAGAAAAAGACACATGAAAATACATGTATGTAAAAGTAAACAAAAATAATTGTGAAAAAAGATAAAAATTTCAATATAAAAATGTTGATGTGAAACAAACAAAAAATTCAATAAGAAAAAAAAAATCCATGAAAAAATAAATGCATGTAAGTGTACACAATTAATTTGTGTGGGAAAAAAAACCCTAGAGGTGGAAATCTTTACACATTATTAAATGTGTTCCTATTTCACTACATAGGGTTGTGTGGTGTTGTGTAATTGTTTTTAATT
This sequence comes from Silurus meridionalis, assembly GCF_014805685.1. Taxonomy (NCBI): domain Eukaryota; kingdom Metazoa; phylum Chordata; class Actinopteri; order Siluriformes; family Siluridae; genus Silurus; species Silurus meridionalis. Next base: position 7,636,303 of record NC_060911.1, on the reverse strand, counting down.
GTGAAAGGTTGTTGTGAGGAATATCCTCTTGACAGGGACACTGATATTCCCCCTCAACCTTATGTGAATCAGGATAACTATCTCTGACTGATCTAATCCTTCTAAATACGTATTGAGTGCTTCATCTAAGCTCAGTATGTCTGTGGTCAATTGCTTGTTTGCAAATTGCTGCATGATATGCTACAAGTTACCGTTTGCTAATTAAGACCTTGAGGTAATTAAAGGCTTTTGGCTTAGCATTAGCAGCAGCTTAGCGGTTAGGGAGAAATCGACAGGCGTTCAAAAAACGGCGACATTGAGCCGGTCGCTGGCTGTTCGCTTCAGGGCCGCAGACATACAAGCCATTGAAGGGATGAAAAGTTCCATCTTCAGAGCCTCGAGCCAGTGAGCAAGAGATAAATAGATAGAAAGAGAGAAGGAAAGAGCCCTATGAGCACACCTCTGCCTTGTAACGTCCTGAGTCTTAAATAACGTCCAGGTCATAAATATATCTCAGGTGACATAGGCACATGAGTCACCTGTCAATACTATGTGTATATTTGCAATTCAGTTTTATCAATTGCTTTAATGTCAGCTTGACATACCACCTGATTCGACATAAGGTTGTGTTATAACATCTCGTTAGCTGACTTCCAGCCGTATGTCACATGACATCTGACGATCTATAACTCCATCATTGTGAGCCCCCACACCAGAAGGACAGCCATCATGCCAGTCGGCAACTCAACCAGAAAGCGTTATAACACAAACCTGTGCCTAGTGCATACTATATCAGATGTTATTACAGCTTGACATTAAGGTTTGAGAAGCCATTTATATATTTCTATATCTATATCTATATCTATATCTATATCTATATCTATCTATATATATAGTTGTCCCTTTGTAAAAAGTATCATAGTTGAGTTTGATGTCAAGTCACAGGCCACATTAGGCAAGTGACACGGACTGCCATTAGGCTCTGTTATAACAACTCACACACTGATGTGCATGTTAATGTCTTGACAACTGATTTTGTATTTCACTATTATTGAAATCCATTGTTATGAGGCTGTGCTGTAGAAGTATAGTGAGCTACAAAGTCAGTAGCCATGATGTTTTACCCTAAGATGACCCGAAAAAATGTCACACTTAAATGTATGTATGTATGAATGTATTATTATTATTATTATTATTATTATTATTATTATTATTTTACTTTTATTTTTTTATTATGTATGAAATGTAACTGTGGTACAAAAAGTACAAATAAATACATAATTAGTAAATTCGATTCCGAATAGCCTAGCATTAAAGTTGGTCAAGGTCTCCACCTGCTGGCCAAAGTATCTATTACAACCAAAATCATCAGAGTGACACTAGGACGTTACAGGGCGAGAGTAAGCGCACATTCCCTGTGATGCAGCACTGATTGTGGAAAGATGCTCAAGGCCTGAGGAGGGCAGAGGATGAGGATAGGGTCAGATGACACACCCAGAGCAAATTTACTGGGAGAAGAAAAGAGGGATGATGATTAGGATTGAGGGTGATAGTGGCGGTTACGGTTACCCAGATTGACGAGGAGCTTGACTCGTCCACCGTCCAGCTCTAGACGAAGCGTATCTGCAGACTCTTTGGAGGTGGTGGCCACCAGGAGACCGTACGCTCGCTGGGACATAAAGCGCAGGGCCAGGTCTTCTGCCTCGGTGTGCATGGTGCTCGGCATGATGATCTTCAGATACATGCTGCCATCGTAGCTCAACACTGTGGACTCTGTGGAAGAGACAGAAGGTTTTAGGGGAAAAGAATAAACTGGTGCTGATTTAATGCACTAATACACTTCATTTGTTTATTTAGAACTGGAGACAATATCCAAAAACAACACTAGATGGAAGAAGAGAGCTTTTTTTTTATTTTTTATTTTTTATGACTGTCGCCTTAATGGCGTCTCATAGACTCATTACATCATAACAAAAATATCTAAACATGGGCAAGTGCAGCAGCTTTGCCTGATAGAATGATGTAACTGTGTGTGTTTAAAAAGCAATACTTCAATGTTGAGCAAGATATGTTGCTAAAACAAATACAAGAGCCAATTTGGCCAGCAAAAGCAGCAGTGTCATGGCTCCATGGCTATAACTGCTGTCAGTCAGCATACTCTGCCCATCTTGCACCGGCTGGTGGTTTTAACAGTCACACAGATGGTTGTGAATCGCCCCATCGCTTTGCTGCCTTCAGGGTTACTTTATGATGGTCCAGTCCTCATATTTCCTGCTAGTAAGTGAGACTGTAACTCACAATAACTTACAGTTCCAATCATTTTCTGTGTCTGTTAGCAATTCTGTGGTGACTGTAGAAAGGACACTGAAATGCCCTCTCTGATGGCTGCAGCTGTATTTTTAGCAAGCTAAAATTGCTTCCCGCTCCAAATAAACTCCACAGATAGCGCCGAGTTCAATGTTGAAATTGCAAGGACATGTGGTTTTATATTTCTCTCATAATGTTCATTTGGTGGAATAGTGAGATGAAACCTAACACCACAACATCAATCATGATATCAAGAAGCCCCCAACAGAGTACTCAAGCAAAGAACAAGCGTCTCACTTCTCGCTGTTGTGACCACTCGCAAGCCTTCTTCTGACACTACAGATTAATGAACCGCCTGCAAGAACGCAACGGATACTTCTCATTTAGAAACACCTGCAGTGTTCAACAGTCACAAATGTCTTTCCTTAACTAATCTCAGAAACTGGAGCTACTGATTTGTGTAAATATTTGAATTTTAATTACACTACTAAACACTGACAAACTGATATTTTTTCACTGACTCCTCTATACCAGGGACTATACCACGACTAACATGATGAATGACAGGCGTAGTTATTATGTTATGGTACATGGATTTAGTTTAGCAACAAATTGAGCAAGAAGAATTCATCACTGCATATTTTTCTTTTATATACCTTTAGGAAAATCGTCAATTTTCCAGAGCCCTGAATGTGCTACCTAATAAATAAATATGGATAAATATATTCTAAGGATGCTTTCATTTTTGCTATGCCAGGTACCCCATGTAACATTTTTGAAAATTCTTTAAAAAACAACAAAAAAATTTATAAAAACAATTTGGATCTAGAAAAAACAAAACATCAACTTGCATTTCATGTTTGAAAATGTATTAATCCATCAAACAATTTTTTTTTTTAGTTTTTGCAAGGTGCACTTCAAGAAATTAATATTGGTTTAAAAAAAGTAAAAAAGTTGTGTTTTATGTAATTTATTCTTCATTTTAATTCTCATTATTAATTTTAGGCTATTCATTTTTTTTTGTAATTTGGGTTACATGTTTTTAATTTAAAAGTAACCTCCATCAAATATCATTACTGATCAAGAAGAAAAAGGTGAGAACAGCCATTTCTTGTTATTCATGTTTAAAGTAATTTTTACAGAAAAAAAACAATATATACTCAATATATATATATATATATCCTTTTTTTTAACCCTACAATCATGCAACATTTAATATTTCCTTGCTGTATTGTTTGTAAAAATGCAAACTTGTATCTCCCTTAAAAGCTAAATGTTTAAAACAAACAAACAAACAAACAAGTAAATAATAACATTCCAGTCAATGGCATACAGGATGTCCATAGTTACAAATAACAACTCTTTGCAACAATGGTCAGGAAACTTAATACTGCGCTGATTTTATGCTGCAGCAGCAAAAAAATCACATTAGTCCCTATAAGGTAAAAAAAAAAAAAATCTAAACAGGTGAAGATGCTAAAAACATCATCCGGCACAGAACTGCTGCTCACCAGATGTTTTTTGTTTTCCGCTCCACTCTGTGCAAACTCTGTTAAGCAAGAAAACTCTAGCAGATCAGCAGTTTCTAAAATGCTATCCCACACCAGCCGCCATTAATCAAAAAGCTCACTTTTTTTCCCTAAAATGTTTGCTGTGTATCTGCATGATTTTATACCTTAAAGCGAGCATTGGTTAAAGAGCTGCAAGAATAAGCAGAATAAAGGTGTATATGCAGAAATCGCTTCTGACTGATGAGCACTTGTGTGTGCCATAGTAGGCAGCATAAATAAACCAAATTCACCTGCACAGCAAAGTTCCCTTTCCGAACTGCATCAAGATAAATCATATTATCAATCAGAGGAAGTATTATTTGTCAAGAAAGTTTTGCTGCAGTTTCCAGCTTCTGACGTTAGCAAAGAAAAATCTTCAACCCTCATTAATCTATCAACTGTATGAACTGCTGCCATCTGTTTCACTGAAAGTAGTGCAGTTCGCTTCATAGAATAAATACTGAATATCCAATCAAGCATTCATCAAAGTCCCATTACAGGCCCATTTTTATTAAAAAATCCATATGTTTAAATATTTGGCAGACTCTCAGAGCCAGTTCTGGTGCAGCTAATTAATATTCTGATGCTAATTTATGGCTAATCCATCACTTTAATACATCTGTCTATGAACAGACAGACTAAACATTGACTGTAAAGAAGCTCGCACCTATTTCGCAGTTACTGCCGAGGTATCCGGTGCCTGTGCAGTCACAGATATATCGGTTCCAGCCCTCCTTGCAGAGTCCCCCATTTCCACATGGGGTACTGCTGCACCTCTTCTGGAGCTCTCGAGTGCAGAAGCTGCTGACCCCAGGGGCGCTCTGGATCTCGGCCAAGCGGCGGACATCACGGCTCTTTCCGTCGATAAAGAGGTCGCGCACACAGCCCACGTAACCGTAGTTGAGCAACGCCGTCCACACCTCAGGAGGAAGGATGAGGTCCTGGCGAGACTCAGGAAGGCCACCTAGATACATATCACTTTCCAGGTCGAGGATCTCGCTGCCCTCGTTGGAGTTAAACGGCATGGTGCGGCTGTTCACCGAAATGGAACCTGACAAAGATGAGATAGCAGTGAAGAGAGAAATCATGTGTCATCATGCAAGTTTAACGTTTGCATCAATTACATTCAGAGATAAAACCTGAGGCATTTTAAAAGAATTTCATTATCGGAATTCATATTGGATGTTTGATGCGTCTTTTCTCAGGATTAAAATTTCTCAAGAATGCAACGTCCAAGAACGATTACTGACGAGTTATTGAATGTAAAAATAACACAATGTAGTGCAAAATAGTCAAAACAAACCCTGAAGTCTCTATTACTAATATTTTAATATTTAAAGGAATTATCTTAAGACTAAAGGCCACACATACGTGTGCAGGATTCTAAAAAGGAAATTTCACAAAACATTAGACTGGGTGTGCTTATCTTCCAGGTTTGTGGAAAAGCAGCAGGAAAACATAATCAGATTGATATATAATATATATTATCCATTAAGAAATGACAGATTATAGAGATATAATTATTGCAATTCATTCTCAAATCGAATAAAACACAAAAAAGAATGTCAATTAACCAAGATACCACTGACACTGGTGTCTCCTTCCATTTGCTGAACAGATTTTACCATGTCTACAATTATTTTTTTATCTTTTCCATCGTATAATTTCATTAACTACATATATTTTCATACCCATCTTCCAGCCTGACTATAGAATGCAGTATGAATAGTGTCTGAATACAATCAGCAGCACATATGATCCCAAAATGTTTTTTTTATTCATGCATTGTCACAAATTCAATAATTTGTGCACCACAAAATGAGAAAATGTGCTAATCGCATTACAGGAGTAAGTGTATGTGTATGTATGTGTGTGTGTGTGTGTGTGTGTGTGTGTGTGTGTGTGTGTGTGTGTTGGGGGGGTTAGAGAAGCACAAGTGGCTCTCAAAAGAGATCTCTGCAGCTGGATGTATCAGTGAGAGATGAGAGTTATGATGCGCTTTTAATTGTCTATTAAAAAGTAATTTAGAGGCAGACAGACATGTCTAGAGGGGTGTGTGTGTGTGTGTGTGTGTGTGTGTGTGTGTGTGTGTGTGTGTATGTATGTATGAGAGATAGTGACTTAAACACTCTTACCACAATATGGGAAAAAGCAGCAATAAAATGCAATTTTCACACCTACTTTCCTTCCCCAAGATCTCCTGTCTTCTCACCTTTTCTCCCCTCTCTCTGAAAGTCGACGTGACACCACTCCCCATCGTTAACCTTCTTATTGCTAGCTTTGAGCTTGATGCTACCAGAACCCATATCCATGAGCAGGTACAAGAAGCCGTCCAGCAGCTCCATGGCAAAGTAGTCCGTTTTCAGCTCGCGGCCGTGACGTTGCTCTTTGTTGCCCTGTGGTTTGCCGTGGCTGAAGAGAAGCAGGCCGCTGGGTTCCGTCGTCCGGAAGTCAAAAGAGATAGAACTCGTCTTTTTGGTGTCCCAGCGCGGGAGTGCGATGTACGACTCAGGTGTCTCAAAGGTCACTGGGTCGAGGGCTGCTACGTCCTCGCAGCGGAACACCAGATCACCATGGAGACTGATCTTTGGGTCATGCTCGAAAGCCAACCGAGAAAGCTCCAGCTTGAAGTCATTGTTCTTGTACACAACCTGTTTGTGGCAGTAAACAGAATTTCAAATATAAAAAAGAAAGGTTTCCAATAACAAAGCAGGACGAGCAGAAAGGTAAATTCTTTCAAAAGTATTCTCTACAGTTTATAACAGACACTTTACTGGTGTTATATAAAGTACATTTTTTTTTGCATTTAAAGTGTCTGGTCAGGGAAAAGATGCAACAAAGCTTTATAAATACTACCCCAATACTGACAATGGTCCTTAATGAGTAATTTTAAAAGTGTAGTATTCAGTTAGATGAGGCCAATAGTAAGTGCATTATCGCTTTTATAATGCACCTACTATTGGCCTCATCTAACTGAATACTACACTTTCAAAATTACTTATTAAGGACCATAGTCAGCCATAAAGCGATTTATACTCAGAATTGAAAAATCAACAATGGTCTAAATTAAGAACACAAAGCACTAAAGCCTGAAGCAAGCAAACACAGGGAAGACATAAAAACATTTTGTAAACACAGTATAGGTGCACACATTTAGGTAACAAACCAAGCACAATTTAAAACCATGATTCATTGATAGAAATAACAACAACATTTTTTTTTAGCACATTTAAGACCTAAAACCTTGACACAATGAATCCCCAGGACTTTATATATAACAAACATCAATGGATTAAGGGAAGAATTAAAAAATGATGAGAATGATGATTTTATAGGGAATTAAACCAAGACACTAACAAAAACATATCCCATGACATATACAAACATGACACGTAAATGTACAACAGTGTGCTCAGCTCTATATTGGGGATAAATCGTCTCTTAACTGTAAACCATCACAAGCGAATCATTACATTACAGTGAACCACTGATTTATGACTGCCACAAATCTAAAGTCATAAAGATAATAAATCAGTGACGAAATACGTCATGCGAATACGTCATTTTTTGTGCTTTCTTCTTCCAAAGTCATGCACAAAGTTATTACTCTCATAAAAACTTTTAATAATCCTCATAGGCCTTAACTGTAAATAATGCCTAATTATAATTCAACGCTTCAAGGGGACCATTTATATTGGAGAGACATCGGCTTGCTTCAGTGGGAATTCTTGTTTGCATAAGCAACTCTTTCAAAATGATGATAAGAAGCGAAGACAGAAACGATCCATGCATGACCATATACAGACTTTTTAAAACTTTGCATTGGAAATGCCAGTGTTGTCAGACTAGTTTACTCTGTCTGATCACATTCTGTTAGGAATATGAAGTCCAGGCTTTCATGGGTCAAGCACTGCTTATTTTATATTCTCCCTTCTCAAAATTCAACTCATTCATTTAACAACTTTCTTTCGGCTTCTCCCATTAGGGGTCGCCACAACGGATCATTCACATGTTTGATTTGGCCCATGTTTTTACGCTGGATGCCCTTCCTAATGCAACCTTCCCCATTTATCCGGGCTTGGGACCGGCACTAAGAGTGGCTGGGGTTGGTTCCCTGACCGGGCATCCTAACCACTAGACCACCAGGGACATCAACTTATTCATTTAACAAAGATTCATAATTAGCCTGAACAGCCTTTTTGAGCACATAGTAAACACTTAGCTAAACAAACTGATCTGTACAAGAGGTCCAGCTGGCCAAGGCTTAGGAACAAGCTTAATGTACTTATCCTGTATTGTTTTCTGTACCATTGGAAGACAGAGATTTCCAAAGAGTGCAAACACTGATCAGGCATAACTTTATGCCCACTGATCAGGCATGACATTATGAGCACCTGCCCAATAATTGTGTTGGTCCCCCTTTTGCTACCAAAACCGTTTGGACCTGGTGAGCATCAACAGCATTAATTCCTTCAGTATTTTTATTTCGTTTGTTGGATCAAACCACAAGGTCCAGCCTTCTCTCCCCACATGCATCAATGAGCCTCGGCTGCCCATGACCCTGTCGCCGGTTCACCACTGTTCCTTCCTTGGAGCACTTTTGATAGACACAAGAGCTGCAGTTTTGGAGATTCTCTGACCCAGTCGTCTAGACTTCACAATTTGTCAAGCTTACTCAGATGCTTACGCTTGCCTATTTTCCCGCTTCATAAACATCAACTTTGAGGACATGAATAATGTTCACTTGCTGCCTATTAGATCCCACCCATCAACAGGTGCCATGATGAAGAGATAATCAGCGTTATTCACTTTATCCCTGATAATCCCTGTATGCCTGATCAGTGTATATAATATGTCTGCATCTTATCAAACTTCTACAATATTCATATTAATAAGTTTTAAGCTTCATGACACCTACTCAGAATGTGAGGGAATGTAAATAAAATATTGTCCTCACCAGAAACTTTACAGTTAGTATTTATAATGATAGCTATAAAGATAAACTGGGTCTGGGATCCTGCATGATGCAACAAAAACTGCTTGAATCTTTTACATTTAGTGCTGTCAGGAAAACCACATGCATTCACTATATTTTTTTCATTCATTATTACCTACCTGGTTCACCTTATGGTGGTTAAAATTCATTTTAAACAACATCAGCTAGAATTGTGTAAAAAATGCTACATAGATGTTTAGTTGAGAGCAATTATAGAGAGCTGTCAAAGCCAAACAGACCTTCTACTGTTAGCTTTTTTGTGTGTTTCTGGAAGAATAGTGGTGGGGTTTATGTTTAATACAAAATAAAAGTAAGAATAACCCTTTACACCCATTACACTCACCCATTCCAAATTCGAGTCTGAAAAATTGTAAACCTACAGATTACACAGACTACAGTGTTACACTTTTATTACCCACATAAGTCCTCCATATCGATTTGACATAAGCCTATTCAAACATGTATTAATATAAAAGTTTATTCTTGACTTTTTAGACCCAGAATTATTTCTAATTTACCTGGTGGGTGATTAAGAAAACACAATTGGGTTCAATTCATTAATATCAAATCAGTTTTGCAGAGTTGACTCTCATGGACAATAGATTTTCTGGTCAAAAGGAAATTACAGTATGCAGGTAAACACAGTGTAATGGTCTGGTCTCGATCTCGAATTCATCAACAGTAGATAATACCCAATCCCTGATCAAATAAACACCTCTTTTATCATGACATTTAATCAAATGATTAAAGGTGACTTGCACAACTACTAAAATCAAAAACTACCATTTAAACTAACGAATAAAAACTATTCAAAATAAACCTAGACACAGAACACGGCTTCATGTGCTACAGTTGGTGCTATTTATTTTTTTTTTTGACACTTTAACCACCAGAGCTGTTAATAAACTGTGTGAAATATGTAAAAGCAGGCTGGCTGCTTTACAGCCACATTTCTAATTATTTAAAGCAGTGAACTTCGGTACGCTGAGTTCATTGTGGCGGGGAGAACATTTGTGTGGGCGCAGTCAAGGCCACACATACAAGTAAGCAGTGCCAGAGCCAATCGAAGAAAAATCAATTTTTAATTTGCGTGTCAAGATGCTGAATCTAGCTTAGAATCTAAACTGGAATTGGTTTTAAATTAAAACACGGGTGTGGGTGCAAACACACACACACACACACACACACACACACACAATCGGAATGATTAAAAATAAAGAGGAGAACAGCGGACTGAACCATGTGCCCTATTGGCACAACTTAAAAAAGATAATGGTGTGTAATATAATACACACGCAACTATTAAAACAACAAATAAATAAAATGCAAGAAACATGCCACTTATGTTATTCGAAGTTTGTTACTTTTTTATATATATATTTGTTTTAAATTTTCAATCAATAATGCTAATATCTATATGAATTATATGTACATATGTTTTGATAAATAGGCTTAATTTTACTTAGTGAGTGGGAGAATTAGCAAAACGCAAAACAAGACAACAATCTTATTTATTTAATTTGGCTTTTATAGACACTTATATATATATACATATACACTTATATATATATATATATATACATATACACACTTATATATATATATATATATATATATATATATATATATATATATATATATATATATATATATATACATATACACACTTATATATATATATATATATATATATATATATATATATATATATATATATATATATATATATATATACATATACACACTTATATATATATATATATAATGACAGCTAAAGCTAGCCACTCGTCTCAAACGATTGGGATAAGGAATCACTCAAACCATTGCAAATCCGATTAAAACATTCCTCCACCGATACACTTACATCTTTAAGGCACCCCATGAAGTTGTTACTGACTGGTGATCCTGGAAGGTCAGCCGTGTTAGGACTCCCACCGATGTAGAAGAAATCATCCGAGCCCAACATGGTATAGTCCTCCTGTGTGTAACCAGTGGTGGTCAAAATGCCATCCACTGATATGATAACCTGTTATCGGGCACGGCCCATCAGAGAGATAGAAAGAGAGAGATTCCAGAGAAAGAGAAGGACAGAAAAAAATGGAGGAAAGGAAGAAGCTGGATTAAACAATGTTTAGAGCTTAAGTGTCGTCTACCCTGTTTTGTTTCCATAACGTTTGATTTGATGAGGCTCAATGCAGTGGAGGTTTCTATAGAGTGCAGCTGTAACGGCCTGCTCTCTCCTTTATATCACTGTTTACCTACACAACTAATTCCATTTTCCTATTGCTTAGTTACTTGGTAATTACTGTATTGTTTATAGAGCTGCATGACACCTACTGTACATAAGCTATTTGTAACAGATGCATCAATATTTATAAGGTTTATTTCCCTAGGAGCCAACAATACTTCTTTTAATATTGAACATGGCATGTAATACCAAGTTGAGTGACATAAGGTTGCCTTATGACAATTTATGGACTGGCTGACTTTATTTATTTATATGTACAGTATTTGTTTGTTTGTTGAATCATATATTGTTTTAATGTATTGTATGATCAATGTAGGTATAGTGAGATTCTTGTTCTTATAGTATTATAACAATAGAGTCTTACAGTGTTTCAGCTGTCAACAACAGCAGTGATTATGATACAGTCTATCATTTTTATATTGAATAAGAATTTCAAGGATTTCCTTTGTGAAACATTTTGAAATGAATAAGGCTGGAGAATGTTACAAAACAAAGTGAAATTCTAAAATTGTATAGTATGTTTCACTTACGCAGTATGTTGTTAAGTTAAACACTTTTGTAGTATGCTATAAGGTTGTTATGTTTTATAGTATGTGGTGACATTTCTGAATTTGTGAAAGATTGTATAATGATTTCTGGAGTGTAATTAAAAAACAGTTTTTATTCAAGGTTTTCTTTCACATCTTCAATGCAATACAAATGCATATAGAAGCACTATTTCCCAACATGTTGCAGCAGCTTTATTTAATTGAATTTGTGACCTTGACTCGACTCAATAATAAGGAGAGAATGCTGGTCAGAGGAAACATTTCTGTGTTTTTGGTAATTGGGTTTTTTCCTGCGGAAGCGTCTTCCACACGAGTGCCAAAGGCCTGGTTTGTGCAGGATTTGCAGCCAGATAGCATTTTGCGTTTAATTACCCTAATAGTGCTGGCCGGAGGAAGCATCGAGTGCTCCAGGGTTTAATATGGCATCTGCTGTGAAGAAATCAGCACAGTTGGATCAAATATGGCTGCTTGGCTAGAAGCAGCCTAAATGTGCCAGTCTATTTGCATTTTCTGTATTTATTATTTTGCTCTATCTTTGGGTTTCTTTATTCGTCTTTTCCATCAAGCCTAATCCTTAGTGAACACAATTACTGTTTGGTCTTTGCAGATAAACTTGCTTGTACACCTTCCAATTAAAGTTTAATGTAAAATTAATTTGCGTTCCAGTCAGTCGAGCAATGTGCAACCAGTCTGCGGCTGAATTTCCACTTTCTGTTGCGATTTGTCACTACAAAAAAGGGAAATGTTTGGACTACTTACCTCCCTGCTTGCCCTTTTATTCACTAACTAAATATGAAAACAATAATCAACTCTAAAAAGGAGACAGAAGAGCAGCGTGCACATGCATAATTACATGTTTTGTTCGAATATCTTCTTGTTTTGTTGTTAAGAGATGTTTGGATGGGCCTTCAACAGCTGCACTTTAAAGAAACTCCTGCTGAGCTTTCTTGTGCTTCCACCCCCCACACCCCAAGTGTTTCTTTTCTTATTCAATTTTGGTTTCATAATACGTACTTCCCTAGAAACAGGGCAACACATTTTTATGTCTGCTGTGGGAGTCAGAGTGTCTACAGGGAGCTCCAGTTGAGACGAAGGGGTTTGGTGTGGAAGGGCCCTGTTTTTCGAATTCTTTTATATCATCGTTATGCAAATTGTCCCTATAGAACCATAATGCAAATAAACATACAGGAACGCTCAGATATATAGTGGCGGTGCTCAGGTATAATGCGAAAGGGAAACCTTGCCATTTTCTAGTGAACACAATTCAAGAACGAAACGTCACAATGTGCACAATGTAGTCCATGCGTTCTCTCGACTGTAGTGCAGAAATGACTTTTCGATTATGGGTTTTGCTGTGTCGGGTGGACAGGGCAAGAGCTTTACAGTCCAGGAGAGAAAAACACTGTTTGGCAATTACGCCTGTGCTCGGAGAGAGAGCTGCCACAATGCTGGTGACATTTTGATGATGTTGGCACAGCTTGTTTGTGGCCTGGCCTCCATCGTTAGACCATGTGAATCGTTAACAAGGGGCACGTCAGCCAGCTGCCAGCCACCTGTGCAAGAGATCCAGCTGAAAAATTGGGAACAGGGAGGTTAGTGCTTGCTTCCATCCACAAACAACAAATTGTGTATTCATATTGCTCGTTGTAGCTTCAAGTAGCTTGATATACATGAAATCATAATTTGAAAAACCAGAAAACCTATTCACAATTCCCATAAAACACAGATGTAGTCATGCATTTTCATACTGGAAGAAAATGCCAATGTCTGCTAAATGTTAAACCTTCAAATTCTGTTGTTTATTTAGTGCTGCCCTGAATGTACACCAGTTGCTTATTTATGGTCCACAAGAAACCATCATCCATATGAACTACTAAGAAACTTCACATATGCTTTATTTTTTAATACTTTTTGTTGAGCAATTAAACATCCCAATGCTTTTTTAGAAACAGAAGCAGCATATTATTTGATTTTCCAGCATCTTCTGCATATTTGACCACTTTTCCAAAAGCTACTTAATGATATTTAAACCCATTTTTTACACACTTAGGACAACCAAGGGAATCGTTCACAACTATTACAAAAGGTGCAAACTTTCACTGATTCTCAAAAAGATAACACAATATGTCAGAGGAATGTGAATGTTTGGTGGTAATTTGGTCAAAACCCACTTGTTATTGCAACATTGTGGTGTTAACTAGCGCTGAGTGGGCAACATATTTGGGGCTACTTATACTGTCCTTCCTTATAAATTAGTGATTTGTAAAACTACAGTATATTTATTAGTATATGAAAAAACTGACATTAAGAAGAATTTTGAGTCACTCGTACTTGTTTACTGTCTTTAACCATAATCATCAACATATACAGTAGCGCCTTATGAGAACCAAGAAACCCCTCCACCAGTGAAACATTTATATACTGTTTGACATATTATGAAATTTTGACCGATTTATTTTGCAATGCAGAAATCATGTGTTTGCACACTGAATAAATATGTAGTATATACTCAGATAAACAGACTGGGTTTTTTGTATGAATTAGTATTAGATACCCCATGTGACAAAACAGTAAGGGATACACCAGAAAAGACTGGGATGCTCAGAGTAGACTCCAGCAGAGATTCAAGGCTCAGTTTGGGTTTCAGGTTCTTGCATCATATTTCTCACATCTGGCTGAAAAGTAGATGTCATGGCTGTATTTTAAATGCATGCGAAAAACAAACTTTTGCTGTGGTGCAATTTTGATCAAATACCTAGAGAACTGCATGTTTGACTATCTCAAAAGTTAAATAATATAATAGATCCAATGCATGGTTATAACTAGAGGTGTAATGGTACACAAAATGCATGGTTCTGTATGTAGGTTAGAGGAAAAAAAAGCAAAACATAAAATTGCTTTTTTGTTTGTTTTACGCAATTTATTATTATTAAAATTTGAAGAGTTTACATTTTGAAAACAATTTTAAATAAAATGCCTGCATGGTTAAATAAAATATAAAATAATATTTTATTATATTTTATACAAATAAAATAAAAAAAAACAAATTAATGCAATACACTATTATATTGATTAAATTGCTTAATTATTTTCAGTTAAATTGACACAAATTAAATTAAATAAATTTAATAAATGGAAAAAAAAATAGTTAAATTGTTTACATTTGTTAGACCGCATTCGCGTAATACAGATGTGTAAGTGTGTGTCTTTTACATTTAATATAACATTTTCTAAATAAAAGCTTTCCTGGACTGTTCTACTTATTTCAGCACACTTTAACAAATGTCTTTATTACATTAATCCTATATTCATTCACTCCCTCGATATGTGAAATTGTCAGGATTTTCTCTTTTAAGTGTAATAACTTTAGTTTAACTATAACTATAATAAGTTTATTAACTATAATAAAAATGTGCTTAAAGTGAGAGGCGGAGACTTAACAAAATTGTGTTCTGCCATTTAATACGTTTCTGGGGGATTGCATAAAAAGGATTGCATTCTGTACACATGTAGACCGAACCAAAAGCCCTGTACTGAAAAATTTTGGTACAAATATGTGTACTGTTACACCCCTAGTTCTAACCATCTTAAACTGTTTTTTTTTTTTGTTTGTTTGTTTTTTTGGCTGTATAAGGAAAGACTTACAGTATATGCTGATACTATATTCGATAATATCTCCGAATTTGCATTATGGAGGTCAACATTTTTTCAAGGAATTTCTTGCTTATATTACACATGATTAATGTTAATAACAGCAGATTTTTGTGGCCTTCATGATACCTAAAAGGCATTTATAATACCATCATGTTATAATTATTATAAATATGATTTCCTTACCAACTTAATTTCAAGGCTTTAAAACCAGTCATAAGGTTGGCATATGGCTTCATTAACAAGTATGTGTATTAGAAATGTTGTGAAAGCCCAACATTTGGCATTAGCAGCTTATATAGTCTTTATTTAGCCATAAGAACACTAGTAAAGTGTTGGCAGAAATAAGTGCAGTAGATTTAACTACTGTTAGATTAAACTCCTCTGTTCCTCAAATAAATGACTTCACCTTTTAATGATAATTATGTCATGTGTAATAAAGTGCTTATGTAAGCTTCATTTAGCCATATGAACAGCACCTTTATAATATGTTACCATGCAAAAAGTAATTTTATTATATTACTGGCTATAATGTGAATGCACTTCTACTGTTCTGGATAATGTGTGCCAGTGACAATCCCATTTTTTAATGTTCATAAAAGAAAAGAAAAACCTGTCAGGCTAAAATTGGCCACAAGCCTATCCTGGCACATGCACTATATTGCCAAAAGTATTCGCTTGTCTGCCTTCACATGCAAATGAACTTGATTAACATCTGATTATTAATCAGTAGGGTTTAATATAATGTTGGCCCTTTGCAGCTATAACAGCTTCAACTCTTCTGAGAAGGCTTTCCACAATGTTTAGGAGTGTGTTAATGAAAGTTATTTCTTTCAGAAACACATTTTTGTGTGATCAGACACTGATGTTGGATGCGACGACCTGCTTTGCATTGCACTTGGTGATGTAAGGCTTGGATGCAGCTGCTTGAGCCATGAAAACCCATTCCATAAAGCTCTCTACACACTGTTCTTCAGCTAATCTGAAGGCCACATGGAGGTCTTTAGCTATTGACTCTGCTGAAAGTTGGTGACCTCTGTGCACTATGTGTCTCAGCATCTGCTGACCCGCTCTGTGATTTTACGTGGAGGAACACTTCGTGGCTGAGTTGCTGCCATTCCCAATCGCTTCCACTTTGTCATACCACTAACAGTTGACTGTGGAATATTTAGTGGCGAGGAAATATCGCGTCTGGACTCATTGCACAGGCGGCATCCTGTCACGGTACCACGCTGGAATTCACTGAGCTCCTGAAAGTGACCCATTCTTTCACAAATGTTTGTAGAAGCGGTCTGCATGATTTTATACACCTGTAACAATATAAGTGACTGGAACACCTTAATTCAATGATATGGATGGGTAAGTGAATACGTTTGGCAATGTAGTGTATACACGTGTTTGTGTTTGTGTGAAAACTGATCTCCTGTCAGTTCTGAGATAATTATTTTATACTGATGCATTGGTCTCAGCAAGTTTGCAGAACACTCTTTATATATATATATATATACCATATATATATCAGTAATCAGTTGTCGGGGAAGACCAAAATGAGGCAAATGGCAAAACATAAAATTTTAGCAAACCAGTCGTGTTATAGCAGATTCCGTTATGTTAGACAAAAAAAAAATAGAAAGCATTTGGTTACAGTCCACTGATTCAAATACAAAACGTATTTGTTTTATCAAACTTAAGAAATGCTACCCCCTCCCCAACCCACACACACACAAAGCGATTTATAAATCTCTAATGTTTCGCTTTTGATCATGCAAATGGAGAAGATTAGCATTTTAAAAATGACCACCTGCCTACACTCTAGAGTGAAAAATAAAATACAGTGCTTCACTCCTATGGCAAACTTTTTGGTGGAATACTTGTGTCTTTCTTCATGACTTTAGATTTATTTTTACAGGAATTAAATTAAAGCAAATGTGATTATTAACATTACATAAAGCTTGCTAAAATAAAAATATGGCATGCACGTATAAAATAACTAAAAACATACTCATACAACACTTTTGCGTGTATGATGGTAAGCAAATCCATTGACCAGCATGAATTGAGTAGTCTACTATCTACTATACAAATGTACAGGTGCATCTCAATAAATTAGAATATCATTAAAAAGTTGATTTATTTTAGTAATTCAATACAAAAAGTGAAACTTGTATATTATATAGATTCATCACACACACAGACTGATATATTTCAAGTGTTTGTTTATTTTAATTTTGATGATTTTGGCTTCCAGCTAATGAAAACCCAAAATTTCTGAAAATTAGAATGTTGTGAAAAAGTTCAATATTGGAGACTCGTGGTGTCACACTGTAATCAGCTCATTAAATCCAAACACCTGCAAAGGTTTCCTGAGCCTTTAAATGGTGCCTCAGTCTGGTTCAAGCTTCACAATCATGGGGAAAACTGCTGAATTGACAGTTGTTCAGAAGACGATCATTGACACCCTGCACATGGAGGGTAAGACACAAAAGGTCATCGCTAAATAAGCTGCTGTTTACAGAGTGCTGTATCCAAGCAAATTAATGGAAAGTTTAATGGAAAAGGGAAAAAAAACGGTAGAAAAAGAAGGAAACGAAGCCCATTCAAGAATTTGCGGGAGATTCACAAAGAGTGGACCGCAGCTGGAGTCAGTGCTTTAAGAGCCACCACGCACAGATGTATCCATGGACTTCAACTGACACATTTCTTGTGTCAAGCGACTCCTGAACCAGAGAAAATGACAGAGGTGTCTTACCTGGGCAAAAGACAAAAAAGGACTGGACTGTTGCTCAGTGGGCCAAAGTCATCTTTTTAGATGAAAGTAAAGAAAATTTTGCATTTCATTTGGAAATCAAGGATTCAGAGTCTGGAAGAAGAGAGAAAAGGCACAGAGTTGCTTGAGGTTTACTGTAAAGTTTGCACAGCCAGTGGTGGTTTGGGGAGTCATGTCATCTTCTGGTGTTGGTCCACTGTGTTTTATCAAGTCCAAGATCAACACAGCCATCTATCAGGAAGTTTTAGAGCACTTTATGCTTCTCTATGCTGATTAGCTTAATGGAGATGCTGATTTCATTTTCCAGCAGGATTTGGCACCTGCCCACACTGCCAAAAGCTGGTTAAATGACCATGGTGTTAGTGTGCTTCACTGGCCATAGAGAATCTTGTCAATAGGAAAATGAGAAACAAGAGACCAAAAAATGCAGATGAGATAAAGGCCACTGTCAAAGAAACCTGGGCTTCCACCTCAGCAGTGCCACAGACTGATCACCTCCATGCCACGCCGGATTTAGGAAGTAATTAAAGCAAAAGGAGCCCCAACCAAGTATTGAGAGTACATATACAGTAAATGAACATAGTTTCCAGAAAATCACTAATCACTAAAATTTTTTTTGATTGGTCTTATGAAGTATTCACATTTTTTGAGATTGTGAATTCAAAAGGCAAAGCCAAATTTCACCTTACACTGTACCTGTTTCTTCTTGAATCTCTCAAATCTACAAAGCAATTGTCACTCATGACTCATAATACATAAATTGTTTGGTTCACTTTCTGCAGTTTGGGTAATACATGGTTCACTTGAATGTTTACTCACTTAAAAGATCTTAAGGCTGTGTAGTTTTTTCTTTTTGGTCCTCACCCAAATGTTCTCACCTACCTGAAGTATTGTACCAGAACATACCAGTGTCTGATTCAAACCGACAAGATACTGAATACATGATGGCACCTTTAGTAAAGTTCAAACAAGCCTCATCACTCGAAGACTTGAGGAAAAAATAATTCCCAAACCATGTCCACAGTCTTCTTATCTCTCTCCAGCCAGGTTTAAGAGCTATAAAGCTCACCGAAGTCAGTCATAGTGTAACTTGCCTCGGGTGCCTTTTTCATTTGTATGCTAGAGATTCTGGCCACCCACGCATTTCCATGAAGTGACATTTGCTTTAAGAGCGTGAACCAAAGATATCTTCCAGCAATTGAAGAATATCTTGCTAATTTAGATTTCAGTTTATATACACATGCATGCGCACACACACACACACACACACACACACACACACACACACACAAAGGTAGGAGTGTGTCAACTGTTCATGGTAAAGATTAATCCTAGAAATTGTTTTACAATTATCCAGACAGCATCTTCAATGATATGTGCAGTTTAGGAGGGTCATGTGATTCCTGGTTTAGCTTTGAATTTGTCTACCCTTGTATCATAAATTAGAGATAATGTACTATATAAAATGGTACTGTCCCCATATGTTCATTAAATCCTAAACCATATAATACCAGATGTCCATATCTCTCTGGCAGTCGAGAAATACTTGTAAAAATGTAACTAAAATGCCACTGTAACACTAACCAAACCAAATCTTTTCGAATGCCTTAAAAAAAAAAAAAAAATCAGAAATACATCCTTACAATGCATCCATTCTACTTACCTTCGACCACTGTTAAGTTGGATACAAAAAAAGGTCACAGACTTTCAAGAAATAAACATACATAAAGGCATTAATGTATGTGACCTACATTTGTAAGAATCAGTGAACATGTGTACACACCATGTACATCATACATTGTTGTAAATCAAAATACTTTGGCATAAATTGGCATACATTGGTATACACTGGTGTGCATTGAAGTATATTGATGTACAATGTGTTACAATGACAAATTACAATACCACTGCGCATATCAATGTACATTAGCATGTCCTGGCACATATTATTTCAGCATACTTCAATGCACATCGGCTTACATCAGTGTGCAGTAGAGAACATTAGTGTACACTGGTGTACATTGGTAAACATGTATGCTATACATCCATGTACACTGAAGAACACTCCTGTTTATCTGTATACACCATTGTATGCTGATGCACACTTATGTAGACCAGTGTACAACAGTGTTCACTACTGCACATTGATTTAATGGTGAACACTGATGTACACTGGTGTACGTCACTATATATCAATGTACACTAGAGAACACTCGTGTCCATCTGTATGCATCAGCGTACATTGGCATGCATCAGTGTATATTGGTGTACCTTGGCATACATTGGTGTAAATTGGCAAACATTGGTGTTAACTCGCATACATTAGTTGGCAGGGCCATATTAAACCATGAATCTTTGCACAGGTGGCTGGCAGCTTGATGACGACCCGTAGTTTTTGCCTCAGACTTAACAAAGACAGATGGCACTCCAGAGCTCAGTTCAGTTTAAATCCAATATCATTCTAAAGTAAAAACCGAACAGACTGAACTAGCCAAGCAAATCCCTAAAAATGTATATATAACTAGGGGTTTTAGACAGAGAAGAAGATAAGCAAGAAATGGGCCAAGGGGGGCTATAAATGAGAAATATGTATAAGTGTTGAGGTATTGGGTTGAGGGATGAGGGAAATCGGTTAGTACTTTAGTAAGTAAGGGAGAGTCAGACACAAAAATGGTTGTTAGTACAGTTATAACAAAGATCTGGTTCAAACAATTGTATTAGTAACAGTTTTAGGTTTAGTAAATTTAGTAAAAAAAATTGAGGAAACACAACTGGAGTAGTCAATTCGAGAAATCCTCTACGATTTGATTTGAAAATCAGATCAGGTTTTCAGAAACCTCAAGTTGTTTTTTTTGGGGTTTTTTTTGTTGGTTTTTATTTTAGGTTAATAACAAAACAATGCAATCCATCCAAAAAAAAAGCTAGTATGATGAAGAAAAAGCCATGCAATTCAGAGGGTCTTCAGCAAACAAAACCAACAAATGCCTCACACCAAAGAACAGGACAACCAAAACCACTCAATAGCAAATGGGAGAAGGGTGTCAAAATAAAACTACAAAACACACCACTGCACCAGGAAAGAACAGAAAGCTCCACAGGTGTTTAGTAGGTTATGGGGATTAAGCATAAGGCAAGGTGAGAGAAATAACCCAAATGAACCCAAAGAACTCGAATCCAAACACTCGTGCAAGCCGAAACATCCTCGGCTTGGGCAACACAAACACCCTCCCGGGATAGAGATGGGTAAGGGTAATATAAAAATTCAGTGAAATCATGCTACACAAAACACAATAAAAATGCAAAAAAATAAAAAATAAAAAGTATAAAATATAAAAGTGAATGCCAGGTTTATTTTAAAGAAAAAAAACAGAAGAAAGAGAAATACTTTTATTATTACAGTGAGTGTTCTAAATGTTATTAAAACTATTTGGGAAATAAAAATCTCTTTAAGCACATACTTGCATACAAATGTATTTTTTTTCTCCTAAAGAATAGAGCACAGATGTATTCCTTTTTTTTTTTTTTTAACCAACATTCCCACTGATTAAACCTCATGCTGTGTGCAAATGAGAGCACTCGACTGTAAAGGAAAAGTTCTTTCTCCCTAACTTCTTTTTTTTTCTGCTTTTTTCTCTTTTCTTCAGCAAGATCAGATGTTATTTGTTTCAGTGGTTCATGTCCAATAATGAGAAAAAAAGAAAGTTGCAATCATGTAGATATACTGTATATGCTTCATGTATATACATGCACATTATGTATATACATGTACATACACATATAACGGAGGTTATGTAACTGATTGTCCAAACAATTTTAAGGAAATTTGATTGCATGCAGGGATAATAAGACCAGGCTAAATTGGCAAGGTCATGTCATGAATCTGATGTCAGGCAGTAAAAAAAAAAGAAGCAACATTTAGAGATTCTAAATATTACTTTGTATATTAGATGTTGATTTTACAGGATATTTCCTGTTAAATTATTCTAGCTATTTGCTAATGAAAGCTTTATTCTGAATGCAGATTTTAGCTATACTATATACTATATACTATACTGTATAAATAAATAATCTTCTGTTATTATTATCACATAGCATTTTGCATAGCTAGAATTATTTGGCCATTATAGTGAACTATAATTTAAGCATAGTACATTGAATGTATAGTCTTTATAGTATTTTATAGTATGCTGTTCAATCTTGTATACTTTCATGTATATAACTTTCTTTCGGCTTCTCCCATTAGGGGTCGCCACAGCGGATCATCCGTATTCATGATCCACATGTTCGATTTGGCACTTTTTTTTACGCCGGATGCCCTTCCTAACGCAACCCTCCCTATTTATACGGGCTTGGGACCGGCACTAAGGCTTGTGCAACCCTAATGGCTGGGGTTGGTTCCCTGACCGGGGATTGAACCCGGGCCACAGCGGTGAGAGCGCCGCATCATGACCATTAGACCACCAGGGAACCTTGTATACTTTCATGTATAAAAAAAAAACACAAAACACTGTCATAGTGTCAATAAATTCAAGCTTCTACCCTATTTTCCAGGTATAGTCAGTGTTAAACTAAGGAGAATCCCAACATAGAAATACTGGAAGCAGCAAACATTGGGCATGATGAAACAAGTCTGAATTGACAAAAACAATGGCATTAATTGCTGTTTTATTGCTGTGTTATGAAAACTGAGAGAGCAGGACAGACTAAGAAATTAAAGCTCTGTTGCCATTCTAGCTTTGGGTACAGGACTAAATTCTGTGTCAGCAAAATTTAAATAAAATAATAATGCTTTACATACTATTGCACTAAATATTGTGTTCATGTAAGTCTTACTGCCAGCCATTAGAGTTATTATACATGATCTTTTTGTTGCAATGCAAATTTAATTGTAATATTTGTTAATTGGTAATTATTTGTTATTAAAAAAAGGAGCAAAATATGAGAAAAGAACTCATGAAAAAAATGCATGTATTTAGACCTTGCAAAAAATAAAATTCAAATAAAATTTTGGTAAAAAGCAGAACACAGCTATTAAAATAAAGGTGAGAAAAAAAATATTAAATGTAAACATTTAACCTTTTGTTTTTTGCGACTACCTTGAAACCAATGGGAGTTTGTGTAGTCAGTAAAAGCAAACAGAATAGAAAGAGGAAACGGAAATCCAGGGCAAACCAAAGTAGAAGACAATTAGAATGATATCTACCATATAATGCAGTTTGTTTACCATAGCGTGTCCAATGCCTGAGTGCTTTAGGAGAAAACAGGGGAGGGGAAAGAAAAAAAAAATATATAGCAATGACAAACCGTGAATTCAATAAAGGTCATATTTTCGCCTCTTTAGTGGAGACGTATTTCTGAAGGTAAATGCTTTTAAAAGTAGATCATTGAAGGCCAACTAGTTAAATATGTTAAATATATATATATTTATATTTTTTATTTAAAATATTTTTTTTTTAACAAACAAAAAATTATCCAAATTAATAAATGATTTTATATTTAAATATATAATGTCTTCATTGATTGGTTTGTCAATTAAAAAAATGACAATTTCATAAAGAGGTTAGTATGTAAGTACGCAAGTTAAGTAGAGAAAACAACAGATGGTCCGACATTCCGTGAATGAGACAATGTTAGTCATTTCAAATGGACACGAAAGGTAAGAAAAAACACAAAAAAGTACAAATCAAACTGGAAGAACTTGAAGCTGTTAGTAAGAAGACACAAGAGTTAGCATAAAACAACCTCAAGAAAGAAAGAGAAATAGATATAGGAAGAGGAAGGGAAGATTTTAAAAAGGGGCAGGGCTTGTTTGAGGGACAAAGAAATACATTCTAAGTGGCTAGTCCTGGAAAGTGAAGACCTAATCCTTAATTTCCTCGACATAACTTGATTGGGTGCATTGAGAGCCATCAGAAGCAAAAGACAATCATTTCTGGAAGCTTGTCATAATTAATACTTAGTAGCACATATAGAAACGATAGTGTGCAAGACAGAAGTGAGACAGCAGATAGTTAGAAGAGATGTCATGGATGCCATGAGCCTTCCTGGATCTGGAAAAAGCATAATTATGTTTAATATTGCATCGTATGTGGATTATGTCAAAAACATCTTAAAGACTTATACCTTTAGATAAATATAGGGTTTAAACACTGGCATTCTTTTATTATTTGGATGATTTAAAATAGGTAATTAAAGACATTGTTCAATAGCCTGAATCCTGCACATACATTAAAATGTACATCTTGTGGCTTCATTAAAACAAATACCAGTGTCACGATTGATAGATATGTTTTCCTCTCAGCCACCGCACATCACAGGACCACGAGAAATGTCTTGTTGTGCACCTGATTCGTGTAAACCCTTCGTCGTTTCATGTTTGGTTTTGCACTCGGTCAGGTTTATGTTCTTTGTTCTTATGTTAGTCCTTGTTCCTTGTGTTTTGTAGCTGTGTGAGTGTATACACGCTTTATCAATTTTTTTGAAAAACTACAGTTTTCTGATACAGTGCTTATTTTTGATCCCTATTTTTTAAGGCAGTAGTCTGGACCCCTGAAACCTGTTACTGAAAAGACAGGAAACCAAGCTACGACGTAAAAAGAAACTAATAAGAAAATCAACTTATACAAACCCGTAGCCCTACTCTGAATCTGCATACTTTCACCTCATAAATATTAATATCACATTTATACTTCTCCCCAACTTTGAAAATCAAGCCCTCTGATACAAAGGCGAAACCTTTCCTCTCATGCCTTGAGCCTCGCCCATCATCCAGATTCAGCTGTAATCGCTACACGCAAGGGATACCAGTTACAGCACTCAATTAAAGCTCCGTCACCTCTGAACCCTAATGCATGTTTCATCACGTTTTAAAACACATTATAAATGTAAAAGAATGTTTAAGAAAAACGGTGGAATTTCAGGTCCGAGGTTGATGCATTCCGCTGTCGAGCGAAAGGAGCCGCATAGGACGAGAGAACAAATTAGTTTGCCGTCTAACAGCTGAGAGAACATCTTGAGCCCATGGGCCGTGTAGTGGAATTTAAACGCACTCTTTCCAGATACGAGCTAGCTAATAAACGCAGATTTGTGCGTACACACTTGTCAAGTCATAAGCTGCTTCCAGTGTTTGAGAACAGCTTTACTTTCTATCTGGCTTTGCACTATAGTAATGGCAGGCTAATATCTCATTGACTGAAAGAGCAGAGAGAAGGAGCTTGTTAAATCTGATTACAGAGCCATTTATCTTTATATACTCACCGATCGCTTCAATCAGTAGCAAACTGACTACTTGTAATGGATTAACAAAGTGGCATGACTGTTATGAGAGGTAGTAGTAATGTTAAAATGAAGGGAGAAATAGCATCTTTATTATACCTGGCTGACTTCAGGAGTAGCGTCTGTAAATAACAAGGCTTGCATCATATCAAAAGGGAAATTAAAAAGAATAAAACGAAAAGATAGAGACTACAAAGTGCAAGACAAGCACAAAACTAGAATCTTTCATTTGAATGGAAAGAAATGTACAAAGTCTAAAGCCAAGAACAGATAGTAGAATAGATAGCACACACAAGGCTAGTGTGTCCTGAAGCTAACTAGCCAAACTAGCATCAATAAAGCTATAACAGCAGGAATTCACAAAAGTAGAAAGCATGTATTGGGAACAAAGTAAAGTGCAGGTATAAAGCTAGATATTAGTGATGGCCGTATGTCTACAAAGTACTAGGCTAGATTAGATCAATGTTACAAACTAACAATCTACATGTAAAAGCTAAACAAAAGTTAGTGCACCCCTCACATTTCAGCAACCATTTTAGTATAATCTTCTCAAGGGACAATACTATAAAAATGGAACTTGGATATATTTTAGAGTATGTGCATCTTGTAGCAGTACAGATTTACTGTCCTCTGAAATAACTCAACATACAGCCATTATTGTCTAAAAGTGTGTACACCCTCAGTGATAAGAGCTGTACGTCACGTAATCATCCAAATTGTACATGTCCTATTTATGTTCTAGTTTTAACAGAACCATTCAAAATGTGTATATTTTGTATTAAAGCAGTTAATATTTGGTGCTTTGAGTACAATTCTCTCATACTGAACACTAGATGTTCAACATGGCACCTCATCGTAAAGATTTCGAGAATGGATTTGAGAATTAGAATTGTTGCTCTCCACAAATATGGCCGAGGCTGTCAGAAGATCGGTAACACCCTGAAACTGAGTTACAGTACAGTGATCAGGGTCATACAGAGGTTTTTCAAGACGGGTTCATTGAAGCACCATGTGTCTAACATTCAGCATCTTAGTTATGTCATTATGGAGGTGTGGAAGAGGATTCTGGTGAATTCATTGCCCAGGAGGATTAAGGCAGTGCTGGATAATGGTGCTCACACAAAATATTCACACTTTGAACACAGTTTTGACATGTTCACTTAGAATGTGCTCACTTTTGTTGGCAGGTATAGTAACTGTACTGTTGTAACCAGGAAATTGATTTGGCAAACCCAGATGACAGGAGCGATAATAACCGTGATGCAAATAATTGAAACCGCTCTCTCAGTAACTGCGTCCGATGAAGATGAAAAAAGTTCTAAGCACAATAACGTGAAGGTGGCGAGCAGCATGTGCTGTAATAGCGACTCAAATGCATCATCTCAGTCTCGATCTCATGCATATTCATTAAACACACGAATGAAAGAGTGGTGGTGCACCTGCAACTGTACCCAGATTGTGAATGTTGGGTACATGCCATAGACATTCATAACTTACACACTCAGTCTTACACACCCTTTTACACAACATATCCACTTGCGACATTTCGGTGATGACGACGAACATCTGCTTGCTGCATTTTTTATTTTTCCTTTCTTTAGTCTCTCTCTCTCTCTCTCTCTCTCTCTCTCCCTCTCTCTCTCTTTTACTTTTCCTCTTTTTCTGACCATCCCATTTCCCTTCCTCCATGCCGGATGTAAATTGCCTTCCAAATGCAGATTCTTTTTTTCCGTAATGACTCTCTTCCTCTCTCATCCCTCCTTCAGAATGTAGAAATTAGAGCCCTGAGCCTGTGCTTACAGCCCTTGTGTGACAAGAGAGAATGCAACAGCGGCCATCTGGAGCCACATGTAGTGCACACACAAAATGGAGGACAGGCTCTGAAATATCATGACCTTTAGACAGTCAGGTGTGCCCTAGACTGGGTTGATTATTAGCTTTAAGAAGAAGCAGAATTAAGTACAATCACTCTCCAAGTTGGTTTGGGTTTATTTGTAATGTCAAATGGAGGTTTCTATAAAAAATTTTTTTATCAAATTGAACAATTAGAAAGATAAAACTGTACAGTATCTTACAATAGGGAGTGCACCCTCATATTTCAGCAACAATTTTGGTATGACTTTTTAAGTGACAATACTATAGAAATTAAACTTGGATATATTTTAGAAGAGTCAATGTGCAGCTTTTACAGCAGTACAAATTCGGTGTCCTATAAAAATAACAACATACAGCCACGATTGTCAAAAAGTGAGTACACCCTAAGTGATAACAGCTGTACAAAATGATGTATTTATGCCACCAGCAGCACTGATTCAGCCCCAGACCATGATGCTACCACCACCATGCTTGACTGTAGGCAAGACAAAATTTTGTTGGTACTCCTCATAAACACATGCTGGACACCATCTGAGCCTAACAAGTTTATCAAGTTTGTCTCATCAGACAACAGGACATGGTAATAGTAATTTATGCTCTTGGACAGGTTGTCTTCAGCAAACTGTTTCTGAGCTTTCTTCTGAGCCAGCTTCAAATGAGGCTGACCTTCCGCTTCTGCAACCTCTAAAGCAATGCTAGACACAGACACTGATGTGTCTGTTTTATAAAGCAGCTTCTACATCTGACGCACAGCATAAGGACTCAACTTCTTTGATCTACCCTTGTGAATGGATCCTGTCTTGGAAAACCTCTGTATGACCCTGGCCATTGTACTGTAACTCAGTTCCAGGGTGTTACTGATCTTTTTATAGTTCTCAAATCCTCAGAGAGTTCTTTACCACGAAGTGCCATGTTTAACATCCAGTGGTCAGTATGAGAGAATTGTACTCAAAGCACCAAATATTAACTGCTTTAATACAAAATAGATACATTTTTATGGTCCTGTCAAGCAGACAAAAACATGAAGATGATGAATTGGACATGTGGCTTTGCACGATTACACGACGTACAGCTGTTATCACTGAGGGTGTACTCACGTTTGTTGGCAGTTATTTAGACAATAATGTATGTATGTTGAGTTATTTTCAGAGGACAGTAAACCTGTATTGTCCCTTCCGAAAATATACTAAAATGTTTGCTAAAATGTGAGGGATGTACTCACTTTTGTGAGATACTGTATATTCACATATAGATTTTTGTATTTATTTTTTCTGTTTATGGTGCCTGTTTTTGTGTGTTTAAAATTCTGTCCATACAAACAGCATTTCCAATAAACTCTACCCAAAAAGTGATTTGAAAACACTTCTATGCACACATCAACCCCAAGAAAATATGTAATAAACTGGTAAAAAAAGAAAGCGAAAATGTGAAAAAAACACCACACAGCCCAGTGTTCTAAAACAACAGCAGGAAGTAAACACACATGCACACAATGCATTTTCGTGGACTGATAAGGTGGAACTACACTTGAATGCAAAGCCTGGGTTTTATTTAAACCCGCTTTTGCGGATTTATTTTTTTATTTTTTATCTCCACAGTGTCGGATTCATAATACGGCATGCCTTATATTCCCCACACAATAATAAAGCTAAAGTAAAATGCAAAAATTCTTCAATACGCACACCATGAGGTAGCAACTTGTTTACCTAGCATGATTCAGAAAATCCTGGCACTGTCGTAACACCACCCAAAAAAATAATACGCATTTTCCATTGTAAATTATTCCACCTTTGATGGTGGCTGATTGCAGTTGCGGGTTTAGATAGCAGATAGATAAGCACAACAAACAAACACGCAAGCCACAAATGATAGAAATGGTCCTGATTATTAAATGTTCTGAAATTTTAGTCATACCGGAGCCAATCAAGAGCAATGCTCCGGAGAAAAATGATGACTAGTCCACAATTAAAGTAAGCGTTAAGATTGAACTGAACATGCACAAGAATCATGACAGAACTTACTTTATATGAAGTGGAAGAAATACAGTAGTGTTTAAACCAGTACAATATTTAAAGCACATCTAATTCTAATTCTAATTCTAATTCTGAGATCTGCAGCTATGAATGTTCACACTTTTCTATGTAAGCTTAGCGATGCTATATTAAACAGACACACTAATATGAAATGTGCTCTGCCTTTGTATCCTTTAATAATGTAATTTAATGCTGAGTAACACTTTATTTTACCTTGCTCATGCTTTGGCTGAAGACTGTTTGTAAGCTGTCTGTCATTTATAAAAATCAATTGATGAATAAAACCAACACAAATGAAGCACAAAGGGGCTTTCGTATTGGAAGAGAAGTCCTGAAACTGGAGACTCCTTCCAAAGCTTTTATATAAACAAACTACCATATAAACGATAATTAATTATTTGATCGTACAGTTTATTGAGCTCAACCTACCATACGAATCCCTGTCAACCAGCTGCTATTGTTAAATATTAACCAATCTCTTGACCAATCATATTCCAGAATTTAGCCACAATCTCATTAATGCAAATGTATTAAATGTTACACAGATAGCAACAACAAAGGGATAAACATCCGTTCTCTGTACATAATTTCAGATTAAACACGACACGGGAATTTGTTATTTACCCAAACATAAGCGCTTGACTTAATTATTCATGCCTGACATTATGATGAATGCTGAACTCGTGCCATTTATCGTACGAGAGGATTAAACAAAACGATACAGAAGCGTACATGCGAACCACGCACTCACACACTCGACCTCTCTCTTTTCCTTTCTCAGTCCGATCATAATGCGACTGTCGAGAGATGCATAACAAGACAAATAAAATCTTGACACCCTTAAGTTTCCTTCTCGAAAAATC